>NW_027286070.1:73325390-73890390 GCF_022747635.1 Hetaerina americana
TGTCATAACGTGTGACAAGTTTCTGTATTCCTGCTGCATAGTCCTTCGCCGCCAGCTCATTGAGATACGCGAGGGGACCCATCTTGCACAAATTTTTGCATAATGCAGATGGTGTTTAACAATTTCATGAACAATTGTTCGAGAAACATTGGGAAAATGCTCACAGATGTCATCAATTGTGACGCGCCGATCGTTCCTCACGAATTCGTCAACTGAGCTCACCAGTTGGTCTGTAATGACAGACGGTCTCTCCGAACGCTCATCGTCGTGTGTGTTCCCCCTCCCCATGTTGAAGTTGCGACACCACCGCCGAACAGACGACTCGTCCATTACATTGTCTCCATACACCTCCTTTAATTGGCGATGAATATCACATGGGCGAACGTTTCTTGCATTGAGGAATTTAATCACTGCCCTCACTTCACAACTGCGGCGTTCTCAATTTTTTTAAACATTGTAAACAATCACAGAAACAACACAGGCAATGCTAGCGTCACGCAACTTGGCTCAGAGAAGGCAGACAAGCCACTGAAGCTATCTGACCTCGTCCAGCGGCTACTCGCGTCGTCAGCACTTCATGCGGCACGAACGGGTACTACTTTCCGGATGACCCTCGTATATATATATATTATTAGGTAATCTACCGGTTAAGGTAGGTTTTTCGATGGACACAGCTAATAAATAAATATTTTGTGACTCCTAACAATATATATAGGAAAACGGATAGGAACACATAAAGAACGAGCACAGTAGAGGTAGGGAAGGCGGAATCGAACGGATCACAAGAGTAAGATATTTCCTTCTCCGGGACTCGAACACCGGATCTTTCCACTTGCCGTGCGGATGCTCTAAACCACTTGAGCTATCGAGGAAACGTAATTTACACTGAGATCCATGGGTCTAATATGTCACACATTAGAAATATAAATTCGAGATCGTGACTAAAGCACTTCGCGAGAGAAATAATAGTCGCAATGAGCCAGAGGGTGGGTTTAGCCCAAGGAGCTGCGGTGGCTGCGGTCACCTTGACCCTCGTTCATCTCCGGTGGTGCAAGTGCTTCCTGCCCTCCCCTTTGGCCTCCGCAGGCGGGGGAGCGGTGGAACGACCGTGCATCCAGGTATCCATGTCGCAAGACGTATTTCAACGAATGAGAAGAAGCCCATTCGAGGCGAACCCATCTCTCTTTCTCGACCTGGTATTTCTCTCCGTTTCCTTCCGCCAAAGGTTACACACGATTTCTAGGGGTGAAACGGCCATTATTTCTTTTTCCAGTGCCGTAAAATGTTACCCCGAACTAATTCAGTTTCAAGGAGAAATCTTTCCAACTAAAATGATTACGTGTCTCGTAACTAATTCAATGACCAGCTTTTGTTTAATGTTCGATCGTTTGCTCCAACGCCAATTCAACTCGTGGGTAATAATCCGATTTAAAATAGTTAATTTCTTACTTTTTCCCACTGTCCCAAGACTCCGGCCTCATAATGTAATAATTACTTCCGCAACAAGTCAACAATGTATTCTTTCCAGAGCTCCGACAAAATTACTGGATACCTTCTCGGTTTTCCCGTTGCATCAATGCAGAATACTGTTTTTAATTTTTCATAAAAGAAAACTTTGAATGAAATTCTAAAAGTAATCAAGGCACATTCCCATGACATTTAACGAATCGTAACATTCTAGTTTCATATGCCAACCTTATATATATATACGCGCATTTAGGTTCACGATAGAACTCATCTCGTCAGCAAGTCCAGTCACGCGTAAAATTTCGGATTAGCTGCGTTATTTCTATAGCCTTCCACTGTATTTGATTTTACTTTCCGTAAATAAATATGATCACATATTAAACGAATATCGATTTTCGTGAAAAAAAACTTTCGGTAATTTAGTACTTATCATTCAATTGTGACAGTCGTAATGCTTATTCGCACACCAGCTCGATTACGGAAACTTTCGAGTGCCAACCTGTTTGTTGAGCCTTCAGGTGCGAAATGACATCGTGAGTATAAGACGACACACTTCGGCATTATTCCTGTATCTCAGAACGAACGATCTTGAGGAAAAAAAATTCACATTTTTATTAAGAATAAATTCTGCACGAAGTTATATATGCGTAAAACTTTACGATCATGGCTTCTCACAAAGCCAACAAGCTGGTTAAAAGCTGAGAACACAGTTTCTCGCCATTCCCATCTAATCTGGTACGGAATTTCCTGAAGTTTGAAGAATGAACGTTTGATTACACTTCAAAAGGAATCAGTCTCACTATTTGAATTGCGACATCGAAGTAATAATTCCGGCACTACATCAGTATGCCGAGACAATGAGAATAATTGGACAGACTATTGAACGGAGAGATTGAAATATTTGTGTTCCCCATGCACCAATATCTATCATAGCATATGGAGGGGGAAAACTAAACGGCGTAATACATGCTTACTTTCCTCCTTTTGACTAATTCCTAAAGCCCTCTGCCACACACTATCACAGCGATTTGCGGAGAGGCATCGTGTGTACGTGGAATAGGGCCGCCGGGACACGCATCGGTGCAGACCAGAGGCCTGCATTCCAATATCAAGTGAATATTATACATCCACTCTCCACATCCATCCCTTCGCACACTCGAATCATCAATCGCGCGCAGCACGAGATTCTCAAAAGAGCAGAACTCGGCCATTGTTAAGTGCCTGTCGGAGACTTCAGCGCCCCCTCTGCGCTTTTTCTGAGGGGTCTTTTCGCGGCATTATTCCACCGCGCTAAAAGGTTAATGTAATTAAGATATTATGGCTGGAAATGGTGATCACTGGCTTTAAATGCACTCATAAGAAAAGTACGCACGATATTATACTGTTGTAGTGAGTGAAGAAATGTTCTCCGTCTTTGAGAACTAAAAACCAACTTATCAAGCGATATAAACGATCAAGAAAAATCGGAATAAGATTTCATTCCAGATTAACATTAAAATTTATGTCACAATAGAATTTATCGACTAAAAATATTCATATTGGAGTAAATTTGCAACCTATCTTTTTACTTCTACCATAAATATTCAGTTCTGGTTTTGTAACCGGATCCCAAGTGGGTGAACTACAGTATTTCTCAAAATGCGATGAATCGCCTTGTTTAGAAAGAAGAAACCATCACTTTTATTTTTTAAGAAATAAGGTTCCAGATTCTCCGTTTAAAAAGTATCAGTTCCTTTCTTTCTAACTCAGTTTAATACTTAACAAGTGCTATATTATTAATAATGTTCTTCGCTTGAGAAAAACCCATTAATTACATGAATGTCAATATGAAAATACGCATGACCATAATTACTTTTCCCCTAATCTTATCAGATGCATCTGCGACCAAGAACATACATTATCTTTACTTTTCCTCTAAATTGTTTTCTCTTTATTCTTAAATGATTCTCTGTACTCGCTTAGGCCTATCAAGCCATTATAAAATAGGGCACTTGCAATTACTCGCAGCAATAACCCGCAAAGGTGCACTTTAGACTTGACCATCTGACTCTTACGAGTTCAGCGCCATCAATCAGTCAATTAAGCGAGACGACTTCGCCTTATGATGAAATATCGCGTGAGCACTAGCAACCGCACTGTACTTCAAGTGGGTCGAAAAAGATAATAGGAAGTGGTGAAAGTGAACCGATGAACCTCAATTAAAAAACTAATAAATACTGTCTCAATTAAGATTTACCCTTGCGTTAAATATTGACTGAAATTTCTCGAAAAAACCTACTCAAATTAAATGTCAATAGGGGAGATTACCGACTAATGACCAAAAGGTAGGTTTTGACATATTATGTATATATAATATGCATATTATATATAATATGTACAAATATAAATAATAATATAATATGTACAGTAATACGAATAATGTACGAAATATACTGTATATATATATATACAAATATATAAAAACACAGATGTAGATTTTTAGAATATAGAGACACAAAGAAAGGACACTCACAATTTGTTATTTTACGTTTCGACAGCACGGCTGTCGTCTTCAGAATCATATACATCTGTGTTTTTATATATTTGTGTGTCGCCGAAGAGCGTTCCATTTCGAAGATATTTTATATATATATATATATATATATATATATATATATATATATATATATATTAGTATATTTCACCTCGTATGAAGTCGTTCATTCTTTGACAGTTATTAATTTCCCTCCCCCTGCTCTGCGTAGTTTCCTAGACAGAGGATACCCTGAGATACACGTGCAATTTAGACACAGGTGAGAGACACCTTGAGAGATTCGAACCTTGAAGGATCCGATAGAGGTACGAATCTTTATCCTTACTATATTACTCTGTTGTACTGACTACGGCCAATCAAGTTAAATATTTGGGGGTTGTTCTAACACCACGCCTTTCATGAGGACCACACACAAGGATAATATGCGGATCATCTTTAAAGAAACTCGGCTTCATTAAACAGGTGGTGGGGAAATGTAATGATAAGGTTAAAGATAGGTGTTATTTTGCTCCAGTCAGGCCTCATTTGGATTACGGCGCAAATATTTGAGATCCCTGGGAAAAATTGGCAAAAAGAATTATATCAAGTGCAGTGAAAATCCGCCAGATTTGTTAAAAGTTGTTATGATAATGACACAAGTGTGACAGGTCTCTTAGGGGATTTAGGCTGGGAACGACTTGAGATTAGCAGAGAAATAGGGAGACTTAGACTTTTAGAAAGGTTCAGAACAAACGAGTTTAACGATGAAACTAAAGGAATTATAATGGCCTCACACTACTTAGGTAGATCAGACCACAAAGATAAAATGAGGGAGATAGATTCCAGTACAGATAGATACAAACACTCATTCTTTCCCAGGGCAATCAGAAATCATAATAGTAAGAAACCAAAGTCACTTTAGGATTATTAAAAACATTTAATTTACAAGTCGGAACAAAATTAAACATTGCAAATACGTTAGGTATATTTGTAGGTGTATGTTAGTTGGTGGTTTGTGTGTGTTTGCATGTGCGTAAGTTGTAAGAGTTTTTGCATGAATGCATACCAAGTTTTGTTCGTGGATTGCATAAATTTGTAGCTTTGGCATGCAGTTTCTTCTTATAAACGGGTGGTGCCCTAATACCCCCCGCCACACGCCCTTGCAGTTGCTTGAGGGATATTAAGTAGATGCAGATGTAGATACCATCAGAATATCATAAAATGTACCCATGTTTTTAAATCTATTGACTCGACACCATTCTATGGACTGCTCTATTGCACACTCCCACCGTGGGCACTGTATGATGGAATGAAACCAATGTCTGAGCAAATATTAATAATGATGAACATAGCTGACAATTCAAGTGCCGAAGCATACTTATGTTTCTCGCTCCCTCCCCCCCCAGTCACATCCCGTTTACAGAGATCCCTTGCGCGGCAGTGTTCATTGTGCGCCCATTTCCTTGAGTACGCCGACTGTTCCTCCTTTGCACGTATGGCTCCGTTCCCTTCTGTCGTCCCGCCTTCGCGGAGACTCCGTTCGCCCTTCATCAGAGCGAACGGAATCCATCGAGTCCTCCACGCCGACTGTTTGTTATGTCCTGTCGCAACGCCTTGAGCGCGGAACACGACCTCCGAACGGGTTCCGCGTGGGCGTCTTATTCCAACCCCCATGCCCTCCATCCCCCTCTCTCCTGGCCACATGCAAATGCACGACTCACTTCTCCGTTCCCCCCACCCCCCCCGCCCCACCTTCCTCACCACATCGGCGACGAGAGCACTTCGCTTTGCTCGCCGGCAGCGACGCGCCTAAGCACGCGGCAGCGACGTCCCTTCCTCCGCTAGTGCTTGCCACCGAAAAGGGCGGTTAAAAGTGGGAGGACGAGGAAGGGTTGTTTGTTTAATATGGACGCGAACGAACCGGAAATGCGCCAAAATGGATTTGAAGACGGACCTATCCACCCCAATTCATCACTATAGCGAAGGACATGGAAGATAAAAAGGAAGGTTTCTTTTTTGCATCCGAGCACCGCTCCAGATGAACACCAAATAGGGCCAGGTGCTTCCCTGACAACATCCTCCACCTCACAATCGGTCGCTGCGGTAAAAATATGCCCGTCAGGCGCTAAATTCGCGCTCACGGTTTCTCAATTAGTGAAGTGCAGACGCACACCGCTTTGAAATTTTTGCTAATAAATATATATATACATATATGTATGTATGTGTGTATATATATGTGTATATATATGTATATACATTTATATATAAATTATTAGGTAATCTACCGGTTAAGGTAGGTATTTGGATGGACATAATTACTAATTAAATATTTTGTGACTCCTAGCAAAACACAAAATCCAGCATCCTACTCTACATCAGGTCCCTCTTCATCTCTGAGTACTTTCTTCCTCCCTTTATCCCGTCCAACATCCCTATCCTGTTCCTTCCCTTCCCTCGTTTGCCTAACATTCTCCCCTCAATTACAGTCTTCAACATCCCACTGCCTGTTAGTACGCCCCTCATCCATTTTTCCTGCCTCCATAGGATTGCTCCCAGCAAAACCCCTCTCTTCGCCCACCATACCAAGAACTTCCTCATTTGTTTTCTTTTCTGTCCATTTCACCTTCTCCATTCTTCTCCACACCCACATCTCAAAACCCTCCAGTCTACGTCTATCCTCTTGCTACAATGACCACGTTTCCAAGTTTTTACGAGTCTTTTCGTAACATCCTTACTCAACGTCCCTGCCATCAACTCCTTTCTTCCTGAGAATTCATCTTTGCCTAGCGCAATTCTTCACCTTACGACCCTACTACTTTGACCGTGTTGGTCCAAAACACTACCGAGATACGTAAACTGTTCTACCTGCTCTGGTTTTTGCCCCCCTATTTTAATGTTAAGCTTAGCCTTTTTCTTTCTAGAAAATCGCATAACCTTTGTTTTGTTAATATTGATTCTCATCCCACACCTAAGGCACTGAATTTCCAATTCACTCAGCATGCTTGCAACCCCTTGGCTGACTGACAAACTAAAACTTGGTCATCAGCAAACCTATCTGATTTCACGAATTCCCCGCCCACTTTCATTCCTACCTCCAGTTCTTCCCATGCCGGTTACACAGCAACGGTGATAATGGGCGACCCTGCCTTACACCTCTTCCTAACACTGCCCATCCGGACTCCCCGTTCCCCACTCGCACCTGAGCAGTCTGAGACATATACAGATTGTGGATTAGCCTCCTGTCCCTCCAATCTATTCCTATTTTCTGCAATATACTCATTAGTTGTTCCCAATTCACTCTATCAAACGCTTTTTCTATAATCATACGAAACAGGCAAATACCTCCTGGTTGTGTTCTATATTCCTCTCGATTAATAGTCTCATTACTGATGTGGCATCATGTGTACATCTCCCCTTCCTAAACCCAAACTGATCATCCCCTAAGCAATCATTTGCCCTACTCTCTATCCTTTTGTTTATGATCCTGAGAACAACTTTAGCTGCGTGGGATATCAGACTTATTGTCCTGTAGTCCTCACATGTAGTAGCCTTTGTTTTTTTCAGAATAGGAACTAAAATTGATCTCCTTAAGTCTTCCGGCCAGATTCCTTCTTCATAGATAGTACGAATCAGCCCATATAGCCTCTTCCTCCCACATTTTCCTAAACATTTCAATAGTTCCGCGGGAATGTTATCCACCAATAGTGTCTTTTGCGGCTTTAGACAACCCTTCCTTGATACTTTCCGATTTTTCTTCGATAGTACTTAGCTTTTTACCATCCTCCATGATTTCCTCTGCCGCCTCTTTGTACGGCTTCCTTTTCAAACCATTTAATACTTCTACGCTCCATTTTCTAACCCGCCGCCCCTGCCTTATCTTTTTGAAACTAAGGCTACATTTCATAACAACTAAATTGTGGTCAGAGTCTGCATCCGCTCCCAAGAAGCAGTGAGAATTTACCACACTGTTCCTACACCTGTGTCTAACCAGGATATAATCTAGCTGAAACCTCTCTGAGTCATCTGAGATTTCCCATGTATACCTTCGTCTTTTGTGGTGTTGAAACCAAGTGTTGGTTATGACTAATCCGTTTCTCCTGCACAACTCAACTGCTTTCTCCCCGCAGACATTCCTCGTGCCTAAACCGAACTCATCACCATCTCTTCCTTCGCCTACCGTCGCATTCCAATCCCCCATCACTATCAAATGTTTCCCTGCAGGAACACACGCGATTATGTCCTCTAACTGATCGTATATCCTACCGACATCTTCTTCCTTATGGTTGCTCTGTGGTATGTATACCTGAATAATAACCAAGTTCGTCGGTTCTGCTTTTATCTCTACTAGTAATATTCTATCCGTTACCTGTTCTATGTTGACTACGCTTCTTCCTACCTCTTCCTTTAATACTATAGCAACCCCTCGTTGACTCTCGTTCCCGCCGCTGTATATTATTCTATACTTATCACTCCAGTAATCACCGCTATCTTTCCATCTCACCTCGCATAGACCTAAAATATCGATATTTCCCCTTTCCATCTCTCGCTTAACATTCTCCAATTTCCCTCTCCTCATTATTGTCCTAATATTCCACGTTCCTATTCTAACTAATGTGGTCTTCTTCTCCTGCGTCTTCTGTCCTGCTGCTGGCGGTTTTCCCTTGCAAGGGTGTCGTGGGATGACGACCGTGGAAGCCTTGCCTCCCCCGCTGCCGAGCACGACACACGGCCAATTGGGCCGAGCCCCGTAGTTGCCAGGACTCAAAATCTCTAATTTGTTCAAAATTGAAATCTTGGGAATGATGATTGAGATGGTTTCCCGTTGCCTTCCTCAATAGTGTTTTTAACGTGACACCATCACTTACTGGCCACCCAACTGGGGTCAGACGCCATTGCAGCCGCCTCACTGAGGAACAGACGCTGCGTGGACTACCTTTCGTCTAGCTCCTAACCTTCGACCTATCTGGCATGGGTGACCCTACCAGGAGCAATTATTATTACTCCCCTCAGCACAGCTCTAGGGGTCATCGGAACGCACAAGCACTTCCACCAAGGTTGTAGTCCGGGGAGGGATATATACCTGTATATGTATACATATTGTTTATATATATATATATATATATATATATATAACACTTTTTGAAAGTCTCACGGACGTGAATAATAATGAATAACACTTAGCACTAGTGGACACAGACAAAAACTCAGAAACACACAAAAAAAAGAGACTCACTATTTTTCGAATTTTCGGTGGCGGTGGCCACCTTTATCAAGGAAGAGAGGGACAGAACTCTTCCCCTCTCTTCCTTGATAGAGGTGGCCACGGCCAGCGAAAATTCGAAAAATAGTGAGTCTCTTTTTTGTGTGTTTCTGAGTTTTTGTCTGTGTCCACTAGTGCTAAGTGTTATTCATTATATATATATAATTATATATGTATGATATATATAATATATATATTATATATATAATTATATATATAATATATATATTAAATATATATAATATATATATATATATATAATATATATAATATATATATTATATATATAATATATATATATTATATATATAATATATATATTATATATACACACACCCTGCAAGCCACCGCCAGGGTGTATGGCAGAAGGTGAATACACACTAGAATAATTATACCCTACTGCGGTGGAACAATATTTTTATGACCCCCTATCGTTCGTGGAAAAATGACATCTAATATTTATCTGTTCTACGCAAAATTCAGTTAGCTCCTAGAAGAATCGCCACAAGAGTGAAGGCGCTGAGCGTGGGATCGAAGCCGCTGAGTTTTGCAGACACAATTTGAAGGCATTATGCAATTCCTCCAACCAGACTCGAAGGTTTACAGGACACCGATGGGATGCGCGCGAATTATCTAATTAATCATTAATTTGAGTGACCCTATCCGTAGGCTAGGGTGCTGGAACATCCGCTCCATGGTGAGCGTTGCATGAATTCTTGCAGAGTGCCTGCCGATAAAATTCTCGTGTACGTAATTGGCAGGAATCAGTCATAATTTAATCGATGATTTAAAACCCTTTTTAAAGATGTATATGAATATTACACACTTCCTACACGTTTCCTAACAATCCAGGAAAGATAAATCACATAATACAGACAAAAAAGACAATACAGAGTAAGAGGAGTTTGAACAGTCTCCGAACGAACACTTGAGGAAGTAAATTGGCTTGGATTGTTCGCCGAGACGGTATTTGCGTTGCTCTAGGCAACCGTTCGTCGTGAGTCATCGACCAGTACCACCACAGTAAGCACCCATACTTTCGGTTTGATAGGTACAGCATACCTCGCCCCTTTTCCTTTGCCGTCTGTGGTTTCCGAGGATGATCTGGTACACGAGAAGTCACATAGCTTGGGGGAAGCCGAGGGTACCCGAAGGGGTACCTAGGAGGGGTACCTAGGATCCAAACAGTTCCTCACTTAACGACCACGCCAACTAATTGTCACAATAGCATCGCGAATTTTGGAGAGAGAATTACTACGTTTTGCTACATTTGATTCGTTAAAGGTGGAGGAGCTTCCAAACTATCGGTGTCTGGAAACAAATGGGACATCGGGAGGAAGAAGGTCATCTTGTTTCAAACAGAGAAGACGTATCCAGCGATAATTTTGAAAATGTGCATACATATCGTAGGAACATTGAATTAGAATGATATTTATCAAACCCATTCGAGCTCTGAACACAAGTAAATCTAAGAATAATTTAAATTTCTGAAATATCAATTGAAAATCTGATCTCTTAATTATCATGCAGGTCCATGGATGCAGCACCGAAACCGAGTAATATGGGAATCTTCTGGGTTTAAGCAAAATGCCGATTGCTCTCTTCGATGCGAAAAACTTTTGGAAATGCCCAAATAATTCACGCCTTTCCTGGTTTTCAAGGACACTAAATACTCAATATTTTATCGATATCACACGTATTCTATTGCTATCATCTCCCTATATTTTATCGAGTTACATAATACACCGGTCATCGATCAGGTTGAGTTACACTGTGCCTACGAGCTACCCATGAACTTCTTGAAAAAATTATCCAATATGAAGCGTCAATGATAAAAACTTAAAAGGGAGGATGTTTTGTCCACCCTTCAAGAACATATCGATATATTCGATGTTTTCAGGCTTAACTTTGTTGGAAATCCTCAAATGCTGGGATCGGTGAACCGACCCGCATGTGTTAATGAATCCCACCTATATGTGTGACTCTTTGCGGGAGGTTGACGCCGATGCGTCGCAACTAGTTGCACCGAATGAAGTTGGGTGGAAAAAAACATGTGTATTTTTACTCCAGTAATACATCGATTCACTTACTACCCCATGCAAAGCACAATCAAAACACAAAGTCACTCCTCGCGCCGAAGACCAAACATTGAGAGAGTCTCGGTGTTCTCATCTCAAAAGGGATTAAGGACAAATTATCAATGAACTCAGGCATAGAATTCAAATTCAATTTGGATTGAAACTGGATTAGCAATACACAGTTTGTGATTTTCTCCCTCGAGTCGTCACCGGGCGAATGATTCCAATGGCTGTTATTTCAACTTAAAGCGGTTGTAGTTAATTATTAGGGCAGGCGACCAACAGCAGAAGTCATTTGCACCAATGGGAATAAATGTTGGTAGAGATAGGTAGTATTTGTTTTTGTGGGAGGCAACCGACAGCTGCGGTCATTTTCGCCATTAGAGATGAACGGGAAAGGAGGAAGGGTGGAGAGAAACCCGATTTCGATCGGCATTAGCCTACTCTTCACAACGAAAGGCGCCAAGGAGTCCGCAGCTTAACGTCCCATCCGACGGACGGCTTCCTCACTCAAAGTGCCCTCCACGAAGCACCTCAAGTAAAGATTGGAATACCACTGGAAAAGGTCTGCCACCGCCGGGATTCGTACCCAGGTCCTCTGTGTGGGAAGCCAGTACTTAATGTAGAGATAGGATGTGTAGGGAATAGAGGAAGGGTGGAGTGAACCCCGGTGTCGGCATTAGCCTACTCTAAACGAAAGGAGCCAGGGGTGCCGCAGCTCAACGGCCCATCTGACGGACGGCGTACTGCACCTGAGAGTTGTCCTAATGGCTACTCAAGTAAGGGGATCGGGAGAACATTTAAAAAGCCTGTCACCTTCGGGATTCGAGCCCGGGCCCTCAGGGTGGGAAGAGAGTGCGTGGGCCATCGCACCGTCCCGGTCCTCCATTTCAACTCGTATGTCCCGAAACAATGGCCTTGGAATTCAAGCGAAAAAAGAATGGAAGCAGTGAAACGCGAGCGCCCGTGTTTTAGGATTTCCCTCAATAGAATACGAATATACATACATGAAACCTCGGAAGAGCTTTTAAGCAAAAAAAAAAAACATTCCGCGAGATTATGCTGCTTCATCATCATCCGTATTTCAATCCTAGGATTGGTTAACTGCAGCCCTCCATTCTACTCCATTTAACGTCGATTCCATCAATCACTGATACCTTCTCTGTTTTACGTCCTTCTTTATTTGTCCCATGTGCATGTCTCTTGGTCTTCCTCCAGGAATCTTCCCTTCTATATTTCCTTCTATTACTATATTCCTAATAAATCCATTGTGCTTCAATGTGTGTCCAATCCATCCATTTATTCTTTGCCGTAGAGTTCTCCATATGGCCCTTTCCTCTTCTGCTCTTCTATATACTTCCTCGTTCGGTCCATTTAATCTTCAGCATTCTCCTCCAGCACCATGTTTCAAGGGCTTATATTCTTCTGTGGTCCAATGCTCCAAGTCTCGGAACCGTAGAGCGCCATGCTCCACACGCAATTCTCGAAGAATTGCTTCCTTGTGTCCCGTCTTAGATTCTTTGAACATAGTAATTGCCTCTTCTTCATGAATGCGTTCTTAGCTTGGGTTATTCTTCGCTTGATGTCGGTCGAACTTCTTCCATCCCATGTTATGCTACTGCCGCCCAGGTAGATGAAGGATTCCACTTGCTCTAGTTTCACCCCTCGCCCTGTGATATCTGCATTCAGCTTCTCTCCTCCACAGACAAGGATTTTAGTTTTCTTCTTGTTGATGTTCGTATTATATTCCCCCTGTACTTGATCCCTAGCACTTGCTTTGAGTTACTTGCAGGCCCTCTCGCGTTCCCGCCACTACTACGATGCCATCTGCAACCCGGAGCATGTTGATTTCTTCTCCATTTACCTTGACTCCTTTGATACCCAATTTTTGTGTTCCTTTAATTGTCTCTTCCAGGTATACGTTGAAAATTGCTGGCGAGAGGTTGCATCCTTGTCTTACTCCTTTGTTTATTTTGGCTTCTATTTTTCTTCCATTTTTCGTTTGCATTGTTGTAACCTGATTCTTTTAGATGTTATGGATAATTCTTCTGTCATCGTAGTCCAATCCAATTCTGCTTACAGGAGGTAAAACTCTATTAATATTAATCACACAAGACGCCTTTCAAAGGGAAGAGTAAAATATGCGAGGTAAAGGTCAAACTCGGAGATATGACAACAGCGCCGAGACCGCCTCGGAAGAAGTAGGCTTTGTACCACTGAGTCTTAAGCATGAGCAACAGAGTGGAGCGGAACCGATTCGATTCAATACAAAATCGATATTTCAAATACAAATCCAGAATCTGAAAACCAGACCCTAGATCACATCGCCTTTTTCCACCTCAATTTTTATTCGTAAAATTCTCGCCTTTAATTTTTTTAAAGAAGCGCTTCGAATCGAGTCGATTTTCGCCACAATATTTTTCAAAGAGCCGATTCACATTATACGAGATCGATACTTAAAGAATGGGTAGGAGTTCTCTATATTACCCTACGTACCTTCAGATAAAAAAAACCTCACCCTAATCCCGGAAATAACATCGCCGTGAGAGTCACCTTCGATTCGTACACCACGCGAAAGACTCTTGGAGCGCCATTTGTTTTGTGGCGGGGACTAGCGAGTAATTGGAATGGCCGTCACCGCTTGTGTCATCGACGAACGAGGTGAATGTCGTGCCTCCCTCTCGACGAATGACGACGTTTCTCCCGGCTCCTGTTGCCGGGGAAACTTAGCCGCGTGGGAGAATAAATAACCGCCCCTTAAACGGTATTGAAGTCGAGGTCCGTCACGGAAACGGTCGTCCACGATGCTCGCGTTAGTGGGGCAGGTCTAAACGCTGCGACGCAAGAGGAGGCTGGTTCAATTGCCCTTCAACCACATCTTCCGAGTCTAAGGGTGTTGAATCACGAAGAAAGACACGGAAGAGGATTTTTTAGCCTTAGCAAAACAATTTGTTAAAATTTATCATTGTATAAGGTTATAGCAGTTTCCTTTTGTAGTATGTATGTGTTTAAGAATAATACAATGGACACCAGCGGGTAACTAGCCTGCAACAGCATTTGCAAGGCAATCATCACTTCCCTTCCTAGGAAGCACTGCAATCATCATCATTAAGATACGTTTCGATTTTGTTTTTAGTCTAACAAAAATCGTATGACACTACTGACCACATTCGCTTATCTTAAACCATTATTTCAGTTTTCACTTCAGAACATTAATTCAAAATTACGAGCCAAGTTCATTATTTTTTCCTTCGTAATTAACTGACTCTCTTGGGTTGAGTGTCAGGTTTCACCTAGCCGACTGGAAACCAACCAGTAAAATTGAACCGTCAAGTATTTTGTGATGCAGATGAGAGAAGATGATAAGTTACGTACCAGGATCAATCAAGCGAAAATGGAAATTTGAAACACGATGACCGGTCGGCAGAAGGACCTTTAGTGATGGATGGCAAGGCTAGAGAGAGAGCGAAATGCGATGCAGGAGCGGAATGATGAAGATCAAATGAACGGGATGTAGTAATGGACGACTGGATTTCATTCGGTCTCCCACGGCAGCAGCCATCCAGCACCGGAAAATTTACTCTGGGGTCACAAGTTCATGATGACACAGCACTGAAGTGGAACTAACTCCCTTTGGATAGACCTTTAGATAGGCGTACTGCTTGGCCATACTAGATCGACTATAAGCAAGTGCCGTGACACCTTGATGAAGTATTGTAGAGTGACGAAAGGTTTCTCGATGGTATGACCTGAGGAGGCCATGTTCACTGAAGACTTCAACAAAACAGAACAGCAATAACGGCACACGCGACGCGGGAAAGGAGTCGCGAAGATATGAAGTTCCAATGTTTGAAAAGTGAGTTGGGAGGACATTAGATCTGTGGGAAGCCAACCTGGGAGCTGATGTTGTCAAAGAAGCCGTTCGCCTCAATTATCCAATATTTCCGTACGATGACGTATGATGTTGATCTCTTTTAATTGTATTAGGTCTGTTTCTTGCGAGCCGAAACTATGTTTTAGTTTCGTAAGTTGTACGGCTGCTTAAGGTTGCAAGAAACAGGAACGAAAAGGAGGAAAGAGGAAGTATTGCATATCGATTAGATTGATAATTTTCTAGTGATTCGTTGAGCAATGTAAACGACAAAATCATACTTTCGCAACTGTAAACAAATCGTATGCATGGCAACCATTGGGTACGACGCATATCACCAAAGTCGTGCAGTGTTATCCGAAATATTGAATATAGTGCCTGTTATTTCACTCGTGAGGGTAATCCGCAGAATCAAAGATTTCTAATCTAAATCAATATTACTTTTTTTTCTCAATGCCGGAAGCAGACATTAGATCCGTATTTATGCCTTAATTTTAGATATAAGCATGACCGAGGCTTTTTTTCTTACCCATTTATATTTTTTCCAGTAACTTCTTTATCAAAGGCGATAAGTGGAGAATATTCTAATAGAAATTGATGAACGACATTTGGTGTTAAAAATTACGAGAAAAAGAAATGAACCCCTATAAGTTCTCGAAAATAAACTCAATTGCCAATAAAAACGAAAGGCAGTTATGCCTCGAGTAATGAATAGCTTGCATAATCGCATGTCATGCGAAGATAATTAAACGCAGTTCGTTTCATCACCCTGACTTACGTAAACTAAGAACATAGTTTAAATTATCACAGCATGCACTGAAGTTCTGAATCGATGGCGAATGCTCAATACATTTACAATGAGATTATATTTTCTATCATGAACTACGTCTCTATCTAACACATCCACGTGTATCTCTTTAAATGCGGTTATCGTTAATCAGAAGGCACGAATTACTTAAACCAAGTCCAAAATAATGACAAATTATGAAACATTCATTTATTAAAAGGGAACAATTAAAAACTACTCTCTGATCTTTAAGAAATATATTGTCAGTTATGCGTCTAATGTATTCAGATACCTGTAAGTTAGCCTTTTCATGTTTGGTCTAGGTCCGACTACTGCCAAATCTTAGATTTTCAAATGCCTTTTACATAAATCACTCACCACACGTTGCAATCTTCTCGTTGCTTGGAGCAGATCACGTAAAGCATTCGAATTTACATCATACCGAGAAGAATGGTCCAGGTAGATTTAAATTTTTGTCTTGAGGAAAATTGAAAAATGGAGTAATTGGATCTACTTAATCCCATGATGATCAATAAACACGTGACAAGATAACAACTATTTATTTTTAAAAAATCATTATTCAATGATAACGGTCATTTAACAGATATCAAATGTTCAAGTTAAGGTTTTTTCTTTAAATCCGAATGTTATTTACTCTCTGGCATGTCACCCAGCAACCTGATTCCTAAGAGAGCATGAGACATACTGCTGTGGAGTGTAATTTGAGAGCGGTGTCAAATAAAATCTTCGTTGGAAATGAATTTCTGGCTTGAAACCATAGAAAACCAAATAGTATAATTAAAATTACGGCATTGAGGTTAAAATTTTAAAATGTTGCTCTAAATTCTTTCGATAAACCTTATTTTCTGCACTATTCACCATTGACGATGCGTCACCAATTCTCCTACGCATTAAAAATCACTTCATTCGCCAAAAATAATTCCCGCATCGGTGCTGTTCACTCTTTACACCTTAGCTATGGCGAAAACACACAGTTGACCTCCCGCATTCTAGACTGCGTATCACGATCGCGTCTGCATGTTTATGGCCAAACAGAGGTAGGATAATCGACGCGAAGTCCAAAGTGGCGAAATGTATATAACAATGAGGATGAATGTAAAGCAGGAACTGTTGTTAACAGGATGTTACGAGCATCTCTGCATTGAAATAAATGAAAGAATGGAAGTTTTCAATCAGCCGATCTCCATTATGCGAAAATATATATATATACTGTTCTATCAAAATCCGAGCGAGTCCAGAGAATAACTTCAAGATCTTCGTGTGAGTATCGTCATCCCTGGCATGGGCGTTCCAGTGTCCAGGGGGGCAATTGACCACGCACACCTATCTCACTCCCAGCACACTGCCTCTGAGAGGGAAGGGTGACCTCACCCCTCATCGCCTGAGCGCCACGACTTATTGTCTTCGACGCAAGAGTCGCCGCCATTCAAATCGCCCCGCCTCCCAAGTTCTCCGAGCAAGGGCAGCGCGGCGGAAGTGAGCCTCCTGATGCAATTAAGAAAGAAATAAGAATTACAAATATGGTATTCATGTCTATTCGTCGAAATCCTCCACGACGACGTTCCAAGAGGACTTTAATTCCCAAGCGAAACGATCCTCAAGCAATCAATTTGGCGAATGATTTAAACACCACCTCCAAGTTTTATCTCGTGTTTTATTAAGGGCAATAATATTTATTAGACGGTGATAAAACCTCTAATACACCCTTTGCTAACGGCTTCACTCAATCCATTTGCAAATGCCTTCGTTTAAAAAATACCTAAATATAATCCTTGAATGTAAGTCAATTTTACCTTATCTAAAAAATGCTCCCTGCATAATGCTACTTACTCTACCTCTTTAATGAAAGAGGATACAATATATGCAAGGTTTGTACACAAAGTATCAGCAACAATTTTTTCCTGACGTGTGCATCAAGTGCTGAATTCAGATCGTCGGTTAGGTGTACGCATGATCGCAGATCGTATTATTGGCATTGATAAAATGACAGGTAACACAACATTATTATTCCTGAAAATTTGGCCAACCAGGCAGCCTTCGAGTCGTGGAAATTTCACTGGCAAAAGTGTGTCGACGCTCGAGGGATGTGCCTTGAAGAATTTCGAGGCATTCATCTACATCTAGATAATACCCCGTAAGCCGCCGCAAGGGCATGTGACGGGGGGTGTTAGGTCACCACTCGTAAAATAGAACAAAACTACCAAATAAAAAATCAACACGGCGTATAATGTATCCGCTGCGCCGCAGACTCCGAAGGGAGGGAGGTGTTGGATTCTTGTCGTATGCCAGGCGGCGGGATACCCCAGGCGACGCAGGCGGCCGTCAGTAATTAAGATTTGTTCTAAGATACGCCTTGTGGGGACAAACGACGCCTCAGGACGAGGATCCGAAGAGATCCTGCTCTCCTTTAAGGAGATGCACTCGGAGGTGAAACGAGTCGAGGCGGAGTTAAAGGTCCCAATTAAATTAAGTATATGTAGTATTGTGCCGCGTGTAGACCGTGGAAGGCTCGTCTGGAGCCGAATAGAGGGTTTAAACCAGTGATTGCTGGGATTTTTCCGGGAAATCGGAGCGGACTTCGTTGATCTGAGGCCTGTCCTCTCATCGTGTCGGATACCTCGTAATCGCTCCGGGGTCCATTTTACTGCCGAGGCATCGCAGTTTGTAGCGCGTGGGATACACGAACACGTTTCAAGGATTTAGGATATATGGTAGGCAAGAGCGCAGGTCATTTATGAGGTATAATAAAGTGGGATCCAGCGCTTTTTGTCACTTCAGATCAGTGGCAATATCTGAATTAAATCTATTTTCCGTGGCATTTCCCGATACTTTTTATACAAGCTATGTTTGCCTGATATTTGCCCAGAGTTACATTAGCACATTTTTCTACTACGAAGCTAATAAAAAGAATAAAAAGCTATAAAACCTTATGGAAGAGTTATCAAATTCATGAATGTTCGAGGAAGAGGAGTTTCTATGACACCAAAAAAGTAAGGAAATACCAATCAATTATACTCGCAAAGAGTTATTTACCAAAAAATAATCCTTCACGGATAAAAGCAGTCACCAATTCATGTTTGAATTTCGCGTAAAAGGGAACTTTTCATCATGAGTTGATAGCAAGAATTAAAGAAATTACGTCAAATTGTGTCAAATTCGCTGTATTCACCCAAAATTTTACCTGAAAATTGCAAGTAGACAAGGGGTAACCCATCTTTTTTCTTATACGGGTAGCAACTTTCACATTGATGTTAATTATCACCAAGAGAGGAAAGATGCAAATTCCAAAGAAACTGTGGGAGATGCCGCAAGAGTAACTTTTAACGGAGTCATCCGCTAATATGCATTTCAATGCAACAATTTCATAGTGTAAAAATCCCGGTCAAGGCGAATGATTTTCACACTCTGAAATTGTTGCATCAAAATTATGTCTTGAAGAGACTTAACACCCGAATGGCACGGACGGGTCAAGCGGATTATTACCAGTTACTATGGACTCCGTCAATCATTCATTCAATGGCCCAAACCCACTACCTCTCCCGCGCATATGCATATCCAGGGCAAAGACTATTGCGCACAGATGGGGCTATAGCAAAAAAATACGAGGCAAGAAAGTTTAAAATTAGAGTTGGTCATTGAAAATAGCAAATACACCGCAGATGATATTGCTGTAGTAGGAATCGATTGCAACGTCGTCTGGACTCAGGATCAGAAAAAAGTGACGACGCCGAAAGAGAAGACATAGTAGCTGTTCGTTTGGTATTTCAATGGAAATATATGACGAGAGGAAAAGGGAATCGGTTTGGTGCACTGGCTGGTGTACGCATATTGGCTTCCCACGCCAAGGGTTAGAATCCCAGGGATGGCAAAATGTTTCGTAGTTATCCAAACTTGGGCTGACATGGGGAGGAGCACTTCAAATGGATGTCCGTCGGGTGAGACGGATCCCTTCGAGTCCTTCCTCGGGGGAAGGTCGATGCCGACTCAGGGCTTCAACCTCTCCACTCCAATCCTCCCCATTCCCCAGAAAACAAACCTTTACCCACGTATACTAAACTACCCCAGACAAACCTAATGGCGTAAATGACTCCGCCTTCCCTAATAAATACGATCGCTACTTAAGTAATTTCAAGACTAAAATGATCGGTAAACCATTAAATTTTATCATTTTCAATTCATTCAACTTGAAGTGGAGGGGGTCTAAAAAGAATATCGTAACCAGCTACGTATATAAATTGATCAACTATCAGCTTTGAGGGATCTGTGTTTGAATTTTATGAATCTAAATTTATTTAAAATTAAGCTCCTGATGGACTATCAGACTCAAATTACTTCTAATCTGACATTCTAGCGTCATCGTTCATTGATGAACGACGATAGCAAATAACTCAACGCGGTGCAATTTGTCACGAACGTCTGGTACGGCGATTGCATTTTCCCTGCCAACGCGATTTCAAGGTATTTTTAACATTTTACTACCGCTAAGAGTTGATTTTTATGACATTTTATTCTAATCGCCTCGATTTATTTATCTATTCAAGCTATAGCAATTAATCCTAACGGGTTATATATCGCTAACGGAGTCGAATGGAAATTAAATCGGAAGTCACTGCTCGGGACAGTCCAGCTGTGTTTCTCAACCCTTTTCCGCCACTTTCCTCATTCTCTTTTTTTCTCCTGCATTTCTCATCTCCAAGGACGCCAGCATTGATGTTCAAACTCTACCGGGAAATCATTTCGTCCACCGACAGCATTTGAGACCTTCTAGATAGGAGACGCGACCCAGATCCGCTCAAACAAGCTGGCTCAATGGAAAAACCTTCCGTTATTCCACTCGGTCAATCCGGATTTTTTTCTCTTGAACTGCCCAACAGAAAGGTGCAAAACACCAGTAGGACATTGGGGAATCCCCATAATATAACCCGAAAAGAACCCAATCTCAGCTAGCCAATGCCTGACGACGTAAAGTCCAAAACACTGGTTTCGGAATCGTACATACCATATAATTCGCCGAACAAATGAGCACTCAAAGACAAGAATCGAAAATTAAAATTAAATTCGTTTCAATGTCTTCCGTTTGTATCGCTCCACGACCATCCAATCCAAATGCAGTATTTGCTTTCATCCTGCCAACTCACACTCCGTTTAAAGTTGATGACCAAGAATTATCAACGATCTAATCACTCGCTATAAACCTCGTGGATGCTCACGAATTGATGTGAATATATGCAAACAGTTATGTGGTGACGGAAAAACATGGAAATTAACGGTAAGAACAGTAAAATGGAATTGATGATTAGTATGAGGATCGCGGTTGGATTCTTACCATTTCAAATTTTCCGCAAACAATAGGAGGCACAGAGATTTACTCCTCTCGAAACTTCTTTCTGAGGATGCTATCTTAAATATCATCTTTGTTGAATTTAAAGGAATAAAATGTATTTTTCGACATCCTTATAATGTATAAATTTCATTATGAACAGAAATATATGAGCATTCTACATATTCTATAAAGAATGAAGATACAATGGGCCAAGAAAAAAATGTTTACATATATAAATGATAAAATAGAAAGTTTTACTTTCTATTTTATCACAATTCTGTGAGGTAACTCATAAAATGCCTCACGTTTACCATAATAACTGTATATTTTACACTCATTGGCAAAAAATGGCAGTTTTCTACATTCAATACGTATGCATATTGAGACGATCTTTTCCATATAAATACATGGAAACCAATTTGCTTCCTCAGCGAGTTCTTTAAACGAAGGAATCACACGACTTTCTTCCCATTTACTTTACCATTTGAGTAGATTGTATTGTTTCCCCGCCATACTGATTCAACGAAGAGGAAACTTCAGCTGCCTCCAATGAGTGACACTCACACATGAATCTACTTTCTTACATTAAGAGGGATACCTATAGTTTAGCAAGCCAAATCTTTAAGCCAGGTCTTCAACCCGGATTATCCAAAGAGTAGATTTATAAGGGAAATTACCATAACATTTCAATTGGAAGGCACCTGACTGCTACGTAGGAGTCTCAAGTAGAAAAATGTTCAACTAATCACTCGCACATGTTTTAACCGTATCCCAGTAAAAATGCTCCTTCGGCGAATCAACATGGTTCTTGCATTTTCTAATGGGAGGAAATGGTAAAAAAAGAATGGTGAAATCGTTGTTGCATTTTAACGCACATATTTCATAGATGAGACCGTAAAAAGTTACTGTCGCGGCATCTCCCGCAGTTTCTTGTAATTGGGTCTAGTGGAAGAGCTTAAATGATTACATTTTATGCGCAAATGCATGTTGAATTGGCGTGTAAATTAAAGCTTTCGCAGGGGCAGCATTTAAGGGACTTATGCCAGAGACCTTCGGAAAATGATTTCGAGGGTTTTTGCCAACATTAACTTTCAGTAACGTTCTTGCGTACGGAATTGTAACTTTCCCGTTTATTTCACCACTGAGTTGTAATGCAGAAAATTCGATAGAGATGCAAAGTCAACTTTACTCCTAAGTGCGAGTGAACACGCACAAATGATGGAGAAGCCTATTTTCACTCACATGTAATAGGAAATAGATGCAACAAATAGGAATTTGATAGTTTAACTGGATAATTGGGTTATTAATGTAGCCACCCCGGCATACTATGAGATCGTACGCATGGTAATTCGGAGAAAGGCCTTTCTTTGACGATCGAATGCTCATGCCCCAAGAGAGTTTCGAACCTGCGACCTTGCTAATGGCCGGTGAACGTATTATCCGCCGAGGTAATAGGGGGTCAAGTTGATATCCCCGGTTCATCCACCCTCAGATGACCGTATCCCATTCGGTGAATATGTTATTCACGGATAAAGTTGAGAAGGGGGTAGGTAATTAGGCGTCAGTCGCCACGTTAAACTAACACTAATAATTCAATTGAATTTTCTAAGTAAAATATCCTTAAAATTTCCGAGTACGGAGACTCGGAGATTCGGAGTTACTTCGGCAGTGAAAAAACGGATATCACTCCTTTTTCCTTGAACTCTCAATCGTCATCACACATTTAATATCTCCACCTCAAATAATGAATAAATAATTGGAATAAAAATTGATAAAGAAAAATCATTCTACCCAGAATCTGTGAATAAGTTTCACCAATTTCACAAATCTTCAAGAATCACAACTTAACCGTCTTGAGAATCCCATTATGCAAAGAATGGGAAAGCTGAGCTTCCGTTTCAATAGTTTCTTTTTTGAATTACGCGCAAAATAACGGAAAATGACATGGAGCAGGCGATTTTTATAAGCTAGCAATCCTTCTTTCTGCTATACCCATGCATAAAAGGGCTTGTCTATCTGTTTTGTGGATGAATTACGACTAATTGCGACGGATTTTTATATACTCGGGTTCATCTTAAAGAAAATACATATTCGCTAAATTAAACGACTCTGAATATTTTTCGCGATAACTTTATTGGCATAATACCCTCGTGCAGATTTTTTACGCCAATAAAATTACTGTGAAAATAAAGTCGTGGTAAATATCGCCTCCTTTATTTTCACAGATACACTTTTCATCTGCCAATGCTACGCAGTAATGTTCGCAGTAATGTGGAAGTCATGTTTTATTCATGCTGAATACTCGGAGTAAAAAACTTACGGCTGTCCTTAAAAAGGACAGCGGAACTCATTCCAACGTATTCGCGCGCAATAAGATGCCAGATGGTGTTTCCCAAGAGATTCCTTCAATGCCTTTCATCTTATTATGTCTCTTAAAATGAAGATATGTGCCCCATGTTGTGCCAAAAACATAATCCCAGCATATATGTATAATAAAAAGTGCACAAAGTGGACTCACGAGGAAATGCATTCAGTTTCTCTCTCGCTGGGAAGTCCTTCTGCTCCGTGAAAGAAATCGGGATTCTAAAAACTGCGTTTTTCAAAGGAGACTTTAATGGAACATCATTTGAAAATCATTTTTGAGAAAGAAGAAAACATGAAATTCATACAAACGCAAATCCCTATTTTGGGTTTTCACTCACTGAGCTACAAAATACAGCAATATTGTAAATATATTTCACTTCGATGGAATGCCACTTAAGAATATCAGTAATAATAATAACAATGCCTTATGGTTATCAATCGTCCCATCGGCATTATATCAAAAGAACGCGTTAATGCGCCCACTATACATCCATCAATGATAGGCCGATCGTTGTTCAATCAAATCCCATCTAGGAAGCTAGGAATTACACCAGCAAGGGATAACACCAGTTAGAAGTAAAGAAAATGGCAATTGGCTAAATTATAGCAATGGATGGTCATATTGATCGAACCACTATTGGTAAAAATTAATTGAAAAGATTTACACATGGAGACATTAGAGAACGAGAAATGTAATAATTTACATCTCAATTGAAATTATGTTATCGATTTTACCAGCTAGTAATGCTCCTAGTTAAAGTTAGGGCTATTAAATAAAGGATTAATAAGATTCAATGCGAATAATTTTCTATGGAAATGAATATTTTTGTGGGTGTGTGTATGTACGTACCTCTTGGGAGTGAAATAAATGTTCCTTTGGCCATCTCCGAATTCCGTGAGTTACGCTCGCAAGCCGTGAGAAAAACCTCAGAACACCAAAGGAAATGAATAGAATGGTTTCAGGCATCTCTTTGTGGGGCGATTCATTTCGGAAAAGAAATACTTGGTTATTCCACATATATTTTATTAAAGACGACCTAGGTTTCCAATTACAAAGTAGAAGTTACTTTAGAGTAGATGATGACTTCGTGAGTCGAAACCTAGGTCGTGTTTCATAAAATATATGTGGAATAACTAAGTATTTCTTTTCCGAAACCAAAGGAAATGTTCTACCAGCAACGAAGTTACTTCTACCTAGCCTTATTCTTAAAATACATGACAGATAATAAGTTTTTCTTCAAATTCCTGACGCCTTCCCCTGCGATTATTTATTCATGCAGAGGGCGCATGGCAGATTTTTTTCATTTTATACCCTAGGGGGTTTTCGAAAGTGTGCCAAACATGAGAAGCACTGTTCTAATTTACTAAACTTGTGTTTTTCTAGCTCACCGTAAAATATGAGGTAATTCGGAAAATCATAAACATAACGAAAGAGTTGCCACTAACATGCCACTTGCAAAAATATATTTTTTTTAAATTTTTTCCGATGCTTTAAAATAGATCTTCATTTTCTTCATAACATATTTTCCTAACTATAATTCCAAAATCCAAGTTTTTCAACGACCTTACTTTTATCCAGTTGGCCTTTCCAGAGGGCCATTACCTATGAGTTTTGAATATACATGCTCATGATTCTGGCATGGTAGAAAATGAAACTAATCCATTGTTCCAAGCCATTTTAAATAGCCAATTGTACAATTGTTTCCATTAATCTTAAACAAAGGTATTTTTGCAACATATTCGCCGCCAAGTTCCGTAAAAATATCAATACGCAATAACCGCCAGCCAATCTATTTATAGCATCACAATTTTAAAATCTTACGATGTTTTTCCACGAATGTCCTTCAACTACCTAGGTACTCGTATGCGATTTATTCCCTCGATTCCTCGCAGTTAATCCGAAGCTTGTTTATAGATTACTTTAGAGAGGACGTAAGTCCTATCGTGGCACACAAAGATCCCCAGGGAACAAAATGCTTACGGGCATCAAACACCACGAGCATAAACTTTTAAGACGTATCTAAGGCACGCTCGTTTATAAACCTTTTCAAAATACGTGGTACAGTATTGGAGGTTATTGCTGAATTTTTACACGTTTGTTATCATGTCGCTTGACACAATTGACACTTATCTGCACATTAAGCAAACCTCAGTCGTCAGACTAATTCAGGGAATGGACATAGTTATCAGGACAGACAAAGGGAGCCAAATCGTGAACGCGTGATTTTGCTAACGGTAAGAACTGCCGCTAGCGCAAGGAGATTCCATTTCCCCTTCCACATAAAGTTTGCCTAGTTGCTGATAACCATGATGGATTGCACATTATTTCACGTTCAAGTTCGTGATATTTGACGCCCATTGATATTTTTCGAAGAGGTTCTTTGTATTGTGGCGTGCATTGATCATAATTCTCGTGATTTTATGAGAATACTTGTTTTTCTCATTCGCTTAAACGAGCAATTGCAATGATGGCACGTCGGATGCCATCAATACAAAAACTTCATTCCCTAGATAGGGAAACTACCAGTAATTCCCTGGCACAACATATGCCCTATTTTGGCAATCATTACCGTGGAAGTGAAAACTCTTTCAAACATTTTAGACATTTTTGGAGCACCACGACATTTGAACGGATGCATTCAATCAACACTGAATTGAATCAACACTGAAGCAAGCTTTTCGTTATATTTAAAAATTACGCGTTTTCAATTTTTGGTGACGTTATAACTCAGACTTGTTTAGGTTTTTTTTACATTGAAAATATAATTATTTTTAAGAAGGCCTCTTTAAGTTTTTTTACAAGATAATTGACTATTTGGCACTTTTTTTCATGACTGAACACTTCCACTTTTAAGTGTGAATAACTTGCCTTACGTTCCATTGCCCTTATTCATATTCTACAATGCATTATTCTTGGGATCATTACATTTGATTATAACCGCACCGAGCACACGATATCGTGTAAGCGCAATTATTGTCCAATTGCGCCAGGTGTAATGTTTTGGGCCTTTTTTAATTCACATTAACTGTTATCTTTCACTTGCATGAATTTTAAATTCACAAATCTGATTTAAAAACTTGTCTTGCCATTTTTCACCACTTCAAAATTTCTCTATCATTCTGTAGCCGAACGTAGGGTACGGATATTAAATTTAGCTGACAAAGATATCCTCAAAAACCATGAAAATAATAATTCACCTTAACTGAAAGATCTCATGTCATTCCTTGACGTGTTTTAATAATATTACTGAGCAAAAAAAGCAAAACGCTTCTCATTTTTGTGAGCTTGTGTGTGACGAGCATTTTGACGGCAGATTCAGTTCGATCACCTGACCAACGTTTTTAAGTCTAACCAATAAGCCACGAAGATCCCGCGTGCCAGGGGTTGTTGGGCAACCAGTCGTTAGGGTAATTGGTTGATTGATTGCATTCCGAAAGCTCGAATAGCCAAATTAGTGATGCTTCTCATTGCTGCGGTCTCGGATTGGGCGAGGGATAAGAGATTGCTCGAAGTGCACTGCTCCGAGGTCGATTTCCCTGCTCACTGTGGTCTAGGCTACCAATGTAATGCGGCGTTTAAATCAGTCCCCATAAGTCATCTCCAAAATCGAATGACTCGTCTAACAATTTTCATTGCGCATTTAATCTTCATCTGTTCACTGTTTGCTAACCTATGCTATCCAATAACAATGTGATGCTTTCTGTGAGTTGATTCGGTTAGTCGCGAAACGGGAAGTATTTCTCAGTTCTGTGTCCTGTTTCATTCCGAAATTGAGTCCTCCTCGGAAGGGTCAAAACACATGACGAGTATTCAAGGCAAGGATTACACAAAGCGAAATAAGGCCTCTCTCCTTCACATCTTCCATTCGAGTGTTTCACAAGTTTTCTTCATTCAACCCAAATAACTCGAATGAAGTTCCGCAGATTCACCTAACGTATTTGCACAATGATAATCCGACGGAAGTACGACTCCCAAGTATTTTACATGGTCCTATGTCCTTATGCTTACCCCATCGAGTGTATTAAGGGTAAGGCTTTAGTGGTTTATCTCACAAGAAATTCATTTCTGTGGATTTTTTCGGATTTATTGAGAGACACCTTACTCCTTGACTTCGGAGTAATAATATTGTGCGTAGTAAAGCCTGAAAATCAAAAGAAGTAAATTGGCAATAATGTCATCACTTTAAAAATATTGAAATAATTTGAATTAATAGGTGGCCGAGAACAATTTTGAGGGCGTTGTTCTATGTCAATTGACAATTTGTCTCATCCTAATACTGGATATTAGCTAATCTCCCTATTAATTCCTTTGACTTTAAAAAACTTCCAAAACTAGTCAATCACGAGCATTAAAATGTTAAACTTTATATTAAAAATTACCAAAGTACTGTCATAAAAATCCTACTTGAAGCATGCAATAGTAGCGTGTGTATATGATAACTTTTCTTTCTTTCTGGCATCACGAGTTGCCAGAAACATGGTTCCAACGTTTTCAGAGTGATCATCCTTTCACAATATGGACTCGATAACACGTGTACTCTTCGGAATTCATTGACCAATTTGGAAAAATATGTACCGGAACGCTAAAACATATTTATTCCAGAGAGAAGGGAGTTGGTTCAGAGTTCGTCAGGTAAATCCCTACATCCATTCATGCACTGCTCGTATGTGAAATGGTTACCGTATTCATTGCATGTATTACCCCGTCTTCGAAATGTCCTTTTGTATTTGGGATGCTGTCATGTTTGGCTTCGCATATGTTTATGCTGCATATTTAGTCCACTTCTACGTAGAGCTCCACCTTCAGGGGCAGCACCCAGTGCATGACGATTCCACCCGCTCGGCCCTGGGGCTGTTCCAGCCCTGCCATTAGTATTTCCTTCCATTCGCCTCCCTCTCCTCCGAGTGTCCGAAGGGGAATTGTATTTTTAAAGAGAAAAATGTGCTGATCCTGAAAAATAACTCCGGAATTCTCACATGGCCCTCTCCTTCACTCAATCGATCGGCTACCTTTAATAAAGGACCCTATATCAGGAAAATCGTCTTCCAAAGTACCTCTTAAGCGATATTGGTTTTAGATCAGTATATTATTTATTAATATTAGCATTTTTTACCATTGCTTGAAAATAAATTTACAGTATTATTCCTCATGGGATCCTTTTTTATAAGTTAAATTAAAGAATATCTTTACAAAAGGAAAATGTTGGAAATATTTTTGTTTTCATATTTAAATAAGTACATATAAAGTAGATTGAATGACGATATTTTTTGATGAAACAAATATTGACTGAAATGCGTACAACAGTTGAAAATTCTCTCCAAATATTAATTTCCTCCACGATTTACCGTTTTCCTGTCATTTATAATTATTGAGAGATGAGATAGCATGGCCTTGCCATAGCCATGTGGTAGTTTTTAAGGGAGGCGACCGACAGCTAAGGTCATTTGCGCTTTGGGAATGGATGGGAAAGAATGAAGGGTGGGGAAACCTGGCGTCGATATTAACCTACTCTTAACGAAAGGCGCCAAGGGGTCACACCGTTAAAAGCCCCATTCGACGGACAGCGTACTCACTCCAAGTGCTCTCCACAAAGCACCTCAAGTAGGGATCAGGATACCACTGAAAAATATTAGTTGTCTCCGGGATTCAAACCTGCGCCGCCTAGATGGGAAGCCAGCACATTAGCCACCGCACCAACCGAACCCCCACAGCCACTAATGAATTGAGGGCATGTGTTCATGCAGATAAAGTAACAGAAATCACATCACCTATTATTTATACAGATGTTCCATCGGAACACCTTGTATCATTTGTGGTTTTCTAAACACTGTTATTACTTTTTAATCTCGAGTTAGCTACTAAAATAATAACACTTCCCAGGCATCACCAACGCAATGTTAACTTTTATCAAACTTCCAGAGTAACTAGACATAAAAGTTTTGCTTATTTCGATGCGTTAGTGCTCCAGAGACCTCGTAATTACCATTCGCTTAATGCTGAAAACTATTTATTTCTCAGGTGACGATATACTTGTTCGGGCCCTAGTTTAGCTTTGCCCTTATCTTCTCGCTATACCACGTTCTTTCTCGGTCCTGCATACTAGCATTAGTTCTATTTCGGTACATTTAATCATAGAAATGTCCACCGTTCATTATTTGTTGGTATCTTGTCAAACCCTTTTCTCCCCACCGGAACCGCCATGGTGGCCTCAAAACGCCGCGAACAAGTTTCCCCGAATTGAATCGGCACGACGGGGAGGTGTGAGAAGATTCGTTCATGACTGAGAACGCGAAAGTATATCGAATAAACAAGCAGCGCGAGGCGTTAGTCAATTTAATATGGAATAACCCCGGCCGCAGTGATCGATTCTCAGTGAAATTCCCCGGCATGTCCGTTCCTCTCCGAACAGTTTCAACTTTCCCGTTTCCGCGGAATAGCGTCCAATGGCGATAACTGTGCGAATCATCAAAAGAATTCACTCGTCCTTCTGAACTTTGTTTGGATCGAAAAAATATAATTCGGGAAGAAGAGTAATCCACCTCGCCCCTTCACGGCTGGGAAAAGTCCAGGTCATGACATTGACCCAAATGAACGACGCGCGCAGAGTCTGGATTCGCCCGGGGCAGCATCTTCCCTCCCTTCTTCCCGCCTTCTTCCCCCTTCTTCCCCCTTCTCCCCCCCCACCCGGATTCATTTTAGACACATTTCTGTTCCAGTTTGAAATCTCTCGTGACCCCTATCAAGGCAATATCAAACAGTTTGATGATTCCTTTGCCTATGCTGCCCAAAATTTTGGGAAAATGAACGGGTCCCACTTACGCTGATGTTAGAATTTCGCTCACCTATCAAGCCAAACTTCCGGTTGATAACTGTGCTTCTCGTTCGATACTTTGTTGAAAGGAAAGTGTGGAGAGCGAGAGGAAAGAAACAAGCGTCGTCCTCACGGAAGTATGTCGAGGGCAAAGAAAATGTCTAGCCAAAAAAGAGACAGGAAAAGAGCGTGTAATATTTGGGTCAATTCCTGAGAGGATATATCCCGGATACACCGTCGATCATCGTTACGATATCGCAGAGGATACTCTCACTCAACGCGATTGCGTAGCGAGACGACGAGGTCCAGAGATATTTGGTAGGTGCCAAAAGAGAGGCGAGAAATAAAGAGGCCCGATTTGTTATTTTACTAACACCTATGCAGTAAACTCTTCGCGCGTAATAATCACACGTTAAGATGAAATATCAGTAGAACCATGGACAGTGGAGATATTTCAACTAAATACATTTTACGAGCAATTGTAGTAAAATTTTATTCATCTCAAAAGAACTGTATTTCTTATTAACTGAAAATTAGCGTAAGAATGTGAAAATACGGGTCAAAGTGCGCTTGCAAAAATGTAATTGCTGGTTATGATCAAATGAAACTTGAAAGAAAAATGTTGACGGTAAATGTGAATTTAATAAAACGGAAACAATGCATCTACATAATTACTTAGATTTATTATTTAGTCAAATTGACGGGTATATTATGAATCCTAAAGGTAAGATGGCCAGACAAGACCTAAATGTAACGTTTTAAATGCCATAATTTGTACTATACTCTAAAAACTACTCTTCTTGGGCTTATTACAACTTTGAATGTATACCCAAATTTCACTGCTCCCAGAGGTGTCAACTTTTAAATTATCAGGGACGAGCCATGCTCCCTTGGAAAAGCAGAGAATTAGAATGATACTAGATGGCACTAGCGCCAGCATGTATTGCCATTATGAATCTGTATTCTCTACATCCAACCTTACGCCCGACTTAAAATAGTACAAAGAAAATGCTTCACGATTTCAGCGAAATATTTTACTCAATATAACCTGAGGATTAGAATATTATCATCAGCGTTCTGATTCACTTATTAACCCGCTCTATTGAAGCCCGTATCTTAATCAATGAAATATTTTGCGTAGAATCATTCCTTAATCCGTGAGGAAGGAGTTCTACGAGGTCAACCCTAGTATCTTCAGATTGATTACTGTGGTGGTAGTTATTCATCCAAGAATTACTTACATTTGTGGAAATTTCGAAATCTTAATACTAGTTAATACTATTAATTTCTAAATCTTAATACTAGTTAATGCTACTAATTTCTAAATCTTAATACTACCAAGTAGCATCGCACTAAAGAACCCCGCATTCTCGCGATGACGCAATGGCGCCATCTTGCGATTGCCATATCCACATGATATTGCGCTCCGTAGAGAGATCTAGGATATTGTATTCCACTGGCACGCGATGGACTGCAATAGTAAGAAGTGACGCCGAAGATAGACAGAGGAAGGTGTCTCTAGGCGGAAGTTCTTTGTACCGAAGGAACAAAAAGGGTTGGTTCACTGCTGCGTCGTAAGATTCCTACGAGCGTTCAAAGTCACTTCCATGGAGAAGTGCTGGCCTATCGGTCTTTTCCATTTTCTACAGTTCAGAGCTAAATACACTGACGGCCGATTATCCTCATTGACAAGTAAAACTTTTGCACTCGGATGACAGAGACACTTAATAAGTTATTACGGTGAAATCAATAATTGCAAATGAAGTGAAAATGGAATAGGAATGATGGAGAGGGTATTTCGAGAATCGCACAAGCAAAAGAAGTATTTAAGGAGATAATCGATGACAGATAATGACAGTTCAGAGGGAAATAAATTATTAATGAAGACTTAAGAAATGTTTATAACTCTCTTTGATCGCGTAACGTTTGTACATCTTAACAACTTTATTACAACTTTTCAACACTCTTTGAATCTTAGCTACTTTGATCTTTACAGAAAGAGGAAGTGTAAATTGGAGCCCGAAGAAATGATGTACTTAATGATGCCTTCAAGGGTGAAATTAAATGCATATGCCTTGAGTGTTATTAAATGATTTTATGCTAACCATAAAGAGGTATGAAAGATCTGGTGCTTTCCCGGCGTATTAGTTGGGTGAATTCTTCTCGGGTCTTCCACCGGGTCAATGGCTCCATAGCTGCCGACGTTTCGATTCCCGACTCGGTCATCGTCATCAGGGCTGATTGCCGTTCCGCCGAAAAGTTTCAAATATATTTATTTATTTACCCGTCTCCACGGCTCAGGTGTCATCTGATTGGTCCCCAGACCCACCATTGTCGGGGCGCCTCGTGATTGGCCGAGCGTTCTGCCTTGTTTCCCTGATGAATTTTATAAAGAGGTATACCTTTATGCAAATGATTACAAATATGATTATTTCTTAGGTGGGTTAGGTAGGGACTTAAAGTTTATTTAAGGAGGAAAGCTTTCTTGGCGCTACAGGAAAGGCCACAGTTGGGTGCATTAAAGGCATCTTCGGTGGTGAGTAGATTGAAATATACAATGACACCGCGCCTATATTGTCTAATTAAAGCTGCTAAAGAATTATCACATCACGTTAAGCTGTATGCAAGCTCTCAGACCACCCAAATTGAGTACTAAAGAATACGATTACCCCGTAAAATGTTCATCTTTAAGGAGTGACCAGGAGGCAATGATTCAACCAAATTAAATGCTGAAATGTCCTTTCCTCCGCCCTCATCATCACCGTGCTTCCTTTCTTCTTTTAGCAAACGATTCCTATTAGCAACCGCGCTGAGACTACCGACAATTATTCCATGTTAGGACCACAGGTTTAAAGCTCGTATGATAGAGCAGAGGCGTCGCAGTATAGAGACTCACGGCAAAACGCGAGTGGCCCCAGAGGAGGGGAGTTTACGCGTTACTCCAGGAAATAATAATTTAACCTTTTTAAGGTCCCAGTGATATATTCCGTGAGCCTTCAGATTTTTTTAAGGTGACACACTCAATGAAAGCATAATTTTTACATAATGGGATGTCGTTCCTAGGCCGGGGAGGTAAACGTTTTTCAGTGATCCTGAGATTTCTTCTCGCTGCGAAGAATAGGTGGTTGAAAGATTCAAAGAAACTGCGGGAGATACTGCAGCAGTGATGTTTAACTTAGTCATCCGCTCGTGCGCATTGCAACTCAACAATTGAAAAGTGTGAAAAACCATTCGCTCGGCCAATGCAGTAATTTCCAGGGGCAAGAGTTTGGATATTTGGCAGAAAAAATGCTGAAGCACTATTCGCCACGAAAATTCAGTAATCGACGCATCGGATAAGGGATTAGGCCAATTAAATGCACGTAAATGGTTGCTAGGTGAGGTAATATTATTTTTAATGGACTATCTCGCTCAATATCACTCGTTAAATGTTTACGCTTATTTTACACACATATTCACAGATATCCGCACATATTCCTACTGGATTATTCGTCGGAGGAAATATTAGGAGAAGCGTCATTTTTTATGCTAAACGTTAAGCTTGACAAACCACGATGTTATACCTATTCATTCAAATCATTTTGTCATTAAATTTCATTCAATTGACCGCACAGCCAATCTTATCCCTCATCTCGATCTTATCCCCTCATACGACCCGCCTCCCCCTCGTACCTACACTGGTCGATTATGAGTTTGGAAACGAAAAGATAAACCCTCAAAGGGTGCTGAGCGGTGATACGGATCACCTCAAGCAAAGAACTGTTCGAAGCACGTATCGGTTCTTAATTTGACGAGGGATGACGGAATGAGTCCTTAACTGTACGGCAGTCGAATATATGGTGCTTGGACGTGTTGGTGCTCAGTTCATTCTCATTTGGAATGAATTGACCGACTATACCGACCGAGTCGTCTGAGCTTACTTTTTGAATGAGCATGGGTTACTTCTATGAGAGATCTCATCTCTGGTGTTGAAGAGCTTACATTTCTAATATTTCGATGCTTGAATATCCAATATAAAAAAGATTTTTATTTATTTAATATAAAAAATAATATAAAAACCATAAACACAGTAATCAACCCGAAGGTCGGTTTGGTAGGTGATGGTAGAGTTCACCCAGTACTAAGTCCTATACGGCGTGTGAAATTCACACATCAGGGCCAGATCCCTTTCCCTGTGCCGGTTATGGTTTCCCAGGAAGATCTGGTACCCGAAAAATCATACAGTTTGGGTGCACTTGAGGGTCTCCAGAGATTCGCCCGGGAATCGAACCCGGGACAAGTCACTGCAAGAACGTTCCGATAGGGATATTTGCTCGAGAGACATAAACGCAGCGAATCCATCGATTTTCTGTCATATCTCCACTTCCTTCCATAAGGAAAGTAATAAAAGTTAAAGGAAAGAATCAACGATGAGCAGATATTATCAGAGGTAAGGAAACGGCGATATTGCATGAACAAGGTATTTATTATAAGGGAGGAGGTGACAAAAAGAAGGAAATGCAAGAATCTGAACAAGGCGTTGCGATATAAATATACAGATATTCAAATTTAATTAAAATTAATTTACAAATAAAGTAAGTAGGGGCAATATTCAAACGGATGCTTATTATTCCCTCAACCTCTCATTTCAATCAATTGCTACGGAATTTATAATGAGGTTTCCGCAGTCATTGAAGTTTGTAAAAAGGTGCTTTTAATGGGGAAACTACTACTTCCTTTCCATTATTTGATATTTTTAATGACTTCATTTCGAACGGATTTTTGCACGTCCACAAAAGCCAGACGAGAAAAGGGCAAAAGAATTGAACTTTTTTTACTCGGTTCATGTTGGTCTTTCCGTTAATTAAAAACTTTCTTTTCAAACCAACTTCTTAACGACTTCATCGGAATTTCGACATGATTACCATTGCTGTGGTATTAATGCAGCCGACGCCCCCCCCCCCCCGCAATTGTACGACAAATGCGCACTTATATGTCCGTCAAGTATTAACTAACTGGCAATTTTCACGATCCCGAAGTTCTATTCCGCATGCTATGACTTCTGATTTAACTAATGCATGAAATATACATATGCTCGTAATTGCAAGTTGCAATTGGTATCCATTTGACGTGCATTACCTCATTATTTAAAAAAAAACACTTCCTAATGTTTTACGATCCTCGTATGATAAGCATAATTTCATATCTTAAATGCATTCTAAAGTCAGAAACTGTTGAACAAAAATTCCAGGACTTTCAGATGGCATGATGAATGGGAAATATTGATAATCCTTATTCATTTTGTCCAACTTTCATGTTCCAAATTAAAGCATAAAAGGACGATAAACACATCAACCGAAATTTCTTCCTTCTTTTTCGATTTTAATTAAATTTCATTATTATCTTGGTTTTTTACATTATACTATATGCTCCAATTAATCCATTTTTTTCTGCCATATTCTCGGTCAGTTTTGCGAGAACCATTGGCTCCACCTAAAACCTCACGTCCCATTCCAAAACGGAGATTCCATAGCAGGAGATGGAATTACCCTTTGAAGGGATATGGTGCTATGAATGATTGACAATATTATTTTTGTATTATACTCCAGAAGTCTTTCTGTCGTACGATAATCTTCTCAAGCATATTTACTTCGCTTCACAATTGTTTTTTCCATGTTTGCTTATTTTGGTTGCTTGACGATGACATTCATGACTTTGTTCAAATAATAATCATGTTTTCAACAGTGTTTATATGTTTTTCGAAGCACGAAAGCTGTTAAATAAATACGTTCATAGCAAATCTCATGTTATTGGTGGATCGTGTTCACAGTGTGAGAACACGATCACGAGAGCAATAACTTTAAAACGGTAAGACAATGATATACGTACCTATTTCGACTCTTTAACTAAAATAATTAACTGCACCAATGGCGAAACTAATCGAAGCGAAAAATAGTCAGCATTTACAGGTTATCGACCTGTATATCGACCGCGTAGTTGTTTAACACTTTGGTTAACAAAGTGAGAGAGAGGGAGGTGTTATTAACATGAGGTTAATGTAAGGTATCCGTATTAAACTATGAACATTCCAATCAATACAACAGAGAGCGCAAAAGGAGATCGTGTCTTTCACAGTACATCTTTCCCTCCGCGAATTCTTTCGCCGTACTCGGAAAAACTGATTTCTTTTTTATTCTACTTATTTTTTTAATGTTTAGATAAGTTTACATAATATCCGTTCTAATATTAGTGCGCGCCACCTTCCATATCCGAGCTAAACCTTAGAAGATCATAGTGAATGCTTAATGCAATATCACTCTAACAGCTAATAGTCGGAGGTGATGAGACTGTCAAGTAAAATAACCTATTGAACCATTGTGAAGATGTTCCCCACATTTTTCTTTTAAAGACATATCCTCTCCTGCATTCAATCATGTTCCATTTATCCCCGATTCCAAACTGATTTCGCATTCAAAAAAAAATAGAAGAATGCATTCATTAAACGAGAGTACAGCATTACAATTCTGCAATAATGGTGATTTATAACGCTCTATTTTATATTTACTATCATTCATAGTAAAAAAATCAGTATTTATAAAATGAAAGGTGAACCCCTTGATAATGACGGAACATAGAATTGGTGAAAATCATCTAAAACTAATGTGCATGAACTACAATGATAATTAAACATACTTCGAGAGCATATCTTCAGTGGTTAAATGAATGCTGTGTACTCATGACCAGATTTCATTTGAAGGCGCCCAAGAATACATTTCACGGCGGTGGAAATGGATTCAAAAAAACTCCAAAAGAAATGAACAGCTTGTGTAGGCAATATCAACCCTTATCATTGAGAAAGTATTTGCTACCTAATTTCTGATTTCACTGCTGGATATTATATAATTTTAGAAAATTCTCCTTCAACTGTATTTTTCCAATTAAATCCTACCACCGTTCCCATGGTTTTACTTCCTTGAAAAATGCCGACAGTATAGTCCTCTCAAATTAAAATTAAATCGAATCTGACTTCCCCAACGTGTATTCTTTGAAAAATTCCCATTCATTTGATAATTGTCCCGTTGACAACTCTGCCTTCGAAAACTGAATATTTCACTTCGGTGCGTTTGTTAAAATTATCGGGTAACGGTTTGCGCCAAATGTTTACCACTCAAACGATATTATTTTCGTCCCATGCCTTTTCATTTAGACCCTATAGACCACTCTAGGGACCCAAAAATGGCAATACAATGCATAGTAAATACATGCCTATTTCGTCATCAAAAAAAGGTTTAATCTCGGAATGAAAATGGGAACAGTTTTCTCCGGATAAAAAAAGCAATTTCCGCTGAAAGAAATATGTAAATCTTCAATAAATGTCCACTTATTGTCAAGAAGGAAAATAATAAAAACTCTATGAATAAAAGATAGCATGTATCTTTAACCAGAAAACATTATATGGGTTAGTTTTCATGGTAAAAATTGACAGCCATACAAGCGCACTGTTTTTCATGCCCGTCGCAGATTTTACGCTCCGCCTAGGTTCCAAACAAATTTGATCCGATATTCGTCCTTTGACGCGTTGAATGGGCATGATTCCTTCATCCATATGTATAGTAAACGATGTCAATGATTCATTCGGGTGATTCTCGCTTCAAGTGTTTCGAAGCGCCATCATCAATCATTTGCGTTCGGAGTTTCCATCGTCACCGTCAACCGAAGCGATTCGTGCGATAGATCCATCGAGTTAGATGGACGTGCGATGGATCCAGTAGATAGATCGATAGATGGTCCACATCAATGGATAGATTCGAGGACGTATGAGCGCTCGGACGCCGAGTCACGAAAGTTTTAAAGCGCGCTGATGATGGGGTCAGGGCGGTACGATGCTTCCGAGTTGTACGAAAGGAGAAATTACAAATACATTTAAACGAGCAAAGAGACAAATATATTTTTTTTTTAATATTATATTTCGTAAGGTTTATCATCGAAACACTCGATAGGCGTGTATTCATCTTAAGAAAAGTCGCATATTCCACTAATATACTGATATTTCGCAAGCTACGACAATTTTTCTCTCATATCTATACTTTATTTCTAACCTCTATCACCATCTCCTCCGTCGCATCGTGTTGAATACCTCCTTTATAATGAAAAATATGAAAACTTTGTAACGCGGTCAATTAAGATTTATTTACTGATTGGATGGCACTGTATTAAAATCTGAGAGAATATTATACATATATGTGTTTGATCTTTCTTTTTGACGCTTTCGGGTTTGGAACGGAAAATAATTATTAATATTTTCATGATGGACGATGGTGGGAAATGAACAGGGTAGAATAAGCATGGTGTATTTAATGATGACTTGTCGGTAGCAGAGAACAGTAGACATGCTTTGCGATGTGAGGGAAGTGGGAGGAAGTAGAAAAGGAAACACGAACCCGACCACGAGTACAAGTATTAGGAAAACATTTATTTAAGTGAAAAAGTAAGGGATGGTATACGTAAAATTGAGTGAAAGAGCTTACGTACAGTACAGAGAATGAAAGTAGGGGAGGAGTTGGCTGGGTTAGGGCGATTGAAGCATGATAGCACTCCATTAAGGCAATCATAAAAGAGTGGCGTGACTTTTAGCATTTTAAGGAGATACGCACGTGAATTCATATCATAATAAAACGAAAGTGATGACATTCTCGAAGGCCATGGTTATTAAGCTAATTTTTAAATGGATCAGAGCAAGTGGAAAGACTCGCGCACTTGGGGATCATCCGACGCAACTTCCACGACTTGGTTTAAAACAGTTGAGCTGGAGTGTGCTACGTAAAATGCTCTCGAAGAAAAGAAAATACGCATTGATTCGAATTTTTTGTTCGTGGATACGGAGAAAGATGAAAAGATAGAATGGAAATAAAACGTGGAGAATGAATCTTTTGAAAATAATGGGGAGTACAAAGAGAGAGTGAAGGCCAAATTACAAGGAAGGGCGGAATAGCGAGGAAAAAACAACAGGCATGCAAAGGATGCCACGTGTGGAAAGTAGTCAAAGATAAAAAAGTGGGGATTTATGTTATGCAAATTACGCATATGCGTGATCTTATGAACGATGGCCAAAAGACTTAGTTAGATAAGAATTGATGCCATCGCAAGAAAAGGGGAAACCAGTAGGGTGTGAGGACTACAAGTTTGATTCCACACGCGGGTGGTATACTTACGAGGTGCGTTACAAAGTAAGGCGATTTTATATTTTTATGAAAAATATTTATTCATTCTTCAACATCCAAGTTGTCCCCTTCAAAGTTATCCCCCCCCCCCCCGACACATGTTTACTCTCGTGAAAACGCTTTTTCCAAACCTCGAAGCAATTCTGATATGCACTTTTTGGTATATATTTTAACTCTTCCAGCGACGCGGTCTATATCTCCTCAATCGTTGCGAATCTCCATCCTTTCATAGGTCTCATCAGTTTCGGGACCAGGATAAAGTCGCAGGGGGTCAAATCCGGTGAATATGGTGGCTGAGGCATGACTGTGATGTTGTTTTTGGTCAAAAAATCTCTCACAAGCAAAGATGAGTGAGGTGTATTATGGTGATGCAAAAGCCATTAATTGTTTTTCCACAATTCCGGACGTTATTTTCGCATTGCTTCTTGCAAACGGCTCATAACTTCAAGGAAACACTCCGTATTGACCGTATAATCTTTTGGTAAGTACTCCTGATGCATAACGCCACGATAATCGAAGAAAAAAATGAGCAAAATCGTGCAATTGATTTCACTTGGTGCGCTTTTTTCGGTCTTGGTTCTCCTTGGTTCTTCCATTGGGACGATTGGGTTCTGTTTTCGACGTCATAGCCATGATTCGTCCCCAGTTATGATGCTTTTGAGCAGATCAGGATCATCCTTGACGTCATTCAACAGCTCCTGAGCGATGCTCACGCGGCGGTTCTTCTGGTCAAAATTAAGAAGTTTCGGAACGAACCCCGCTGACACACGTCTCATGCCCGAAATATCCGGAAAAATTGCGTGTAACGAGCCAACCGATATGAAAACATCCTCAGCAACTACTCTAATAGTGATTCAACGAAGTTTCTACACAATTTTCTTCACTGTGTCAACGTTTTCATCTGTAGTTTAAGTGCTGGGGCGTTCAGAGCGAGGTTCTCCATTGGCATCGTCTCGGCCATCTTGGAAGAGTTTGTGCCACTTATAAACTTTGGTTTACTCAGGGCAGACCCACCGCATGCCAATGTCAACATTTCAAGTGTTTTGGAGCACTTAATTTATTTTTTTACTCAGAGCAGGCTCAGCGTATGCCAATGTCAACATTTCAAATGTTTTGGAGCACTTAATTACATTTTTACGCAAAATTTGATACAAATTCTTTGATCCATTTTTTTATAGCAAAGAATCGCCGAGCAGACCTAAACACGTCTAACGGGTGTGTGTGAGATGTGCACATTTCTACCTGTCAATAACTAACTAAATATGCCATATCGCTGAAACTGTAATCAAATATTTGGGTCACGTGTACCAACACAATAAAATTTAAAAAATTGAATGCATGTTGCCCGCGAAATTTGAAAAGTCACCTTCCTTTTTGAAACCACCTCGAATGTGCATAAATAAAAAGTAAGAGGGCAAATCAGAGCTTAGGAGATAGTTTCTATTCGGATTTAGAAAGGAGATGGGTACGCGTGACGCCGTAACAATAATGAGTTAAATATGTAGCAGAAATGAGCATAGAATTCAACCTTCGATGTATTTGCATGTCATGTTGATTTTGAGAAAGAATTTGGCAGAGAAAACTGATCACAATTAATGAAAGTTTTGCTAAATAATGTATAAGGGTTGAGTGGAAAGATAAAATGGCATCCAGAACATGTGGGTCTCTGACAGGAGAAAGGGCGGAGAGTCGGGATGGGCCATGACATGACACTGAGGCGAAAGAGGGTCGAAGGACCACTATCGACTATACATGCGGAGAAAATGGCAGGGGAAACATGCAGACGACTGGAGGCTGGAATAAAAGGAGATGGCGAACTCTTCAAGTCAGATGACGGATTTTTAGCCAGTCAGCCAAACGGTCAAGACTATTAATTGGAGTCTCGAGGAATCAATGCGATAGGTATGGGATGAGCATTAAGCATAGCACAACGAAAGTGATGGGAAATAGAAAGGCTGAGATAAACGTTAAAGTCGGGTGGGACATAAACTTGAACAGGCAGAACAGAGTATCTCTTTAGGGAGTGTTTTAGAAGCTGGGCAAGTAGTGGGTGCATTCAAATGAACACTGATTTAGGTAAAGAAAGGTTTACAGAGAGGAGGGATTCAACGAGCACCTTAAGTAACTGCAAAGAAAGGAAATATCCAAATGAATCAATACTGAGCACTCGGTAACTTGGTCGTTGAGGCATAAGGGGAGAGAATAGATTGGAGGTTTTTCGGATTGTGTTGTGGAAGAGAAAATAGAAAATAAAAATGAAAAAGAAAGGAAAGCAAACTAAGTGGGTTGAGTATGGATGACATGCGAAGAAGGCAGGGTGAGTGGGTGCCGAGGGAGGGTCCCGATACACATGCAGAATGATGGGATTGAGGGAGGAAGGGAATACTCATTCTGGATTAAATTAAGGGGGGTAGAAAGTTTACAGAGCTATGCGGAGCAGAGTTATTTTAATATTTAGGATGAGTTACCAAGACATTTTTTGTTGTGTTAGTTAGGGCTCCAGAATAATGCCGGGGTCCCTCTAAAAAAATAGCCTAACCAGATATGCTTAAACTACGGCTTATAATAGATCAGAGCTTTTTAAATCCATTATGACGCTTAGCAGATTTCACAGACAATACAAATCCTGTTTACAATCGATAAATGAACTAAAATAGAATAATGTAACTTTAACAACTTACCGGCACAAGCCGAGCTCATGGATCAATAGCCTAGATTAAACTATCTAAGGGTAATCCCGTGATTTCGGCGAGAAGGAAAAGGGATCCTATTTCAAGTCTTTTTCGTAATCAGGTACGACGATTGGCAATCTCTTACAGAGTTGGGACGTGCTCATTAATTATCACTAATACTTTTACAGAGTTCGGACAACCCAAAAGTCAACGCGTAGCTCTCTACCAGTGTACTTCAGTAGAGTATATGATCATGCTATACGTTTAATTGACGCATATTTGAATGATAACGTATTATTTTTATTGCTTAACTAATAAGCGCGTGTTTCGTCTCATTGAGCCATTTACAAATCACTCAACTTCTCTTCAATTACTGTTCCAGTGATGTATTCAAATTTTCAAAAATTTATTTGCAACATTTATTTGACGCGGTGTACTGAAATATCTGACGATCTACTGTATACTTTTGACTGTAAATGCGCTCTTGTTAACCAAACACGCTCAGCAGAAAATTATGGGATTTTTTTTTCATTTAATAAGTGGAAATATTCCGCAAACTACGATCTGCAATTTGGCCTTGATGGTTTAGACGAATCTTGAAGGGGGCGCATAAACTACTATTCCAACACTGTCGACCACGCTCGGCACATTCACCGTGCTTATACGTGCTAAAACCAATGACATATAAAATCAAAATGCTGCGCTTCCGAGCACGACAATAAATTACAAATTGCCCATTTCCTTAATCCAGCATAGAAAAGTCCACTGTTCGCGTGATCGTATTGATTAAAAATTTAAAAAAGTTGAGCGGGTAAGATGAAACGGGCAGGAATGCAATATCCAAGGGTTGCATGGGGAAATAAGGCAATGGAAAAGGGTGTCTCTCAATGAACAAAGGCGTTCAAATTCCCGCGCTCAATATGTCGTCACCGTTCAAAGTATGATGCACGAGGGATCGGCAGGGGCATGAATGGCTTTCGTCATTCACTGCTATTGCGACACAAGTCACGGGCAAACCATTTAAGTCGTTTCCTTTCATAAATGTCATTAAAAAATCGCCGCATAAGAAAACAGATTCTGCCCACCCCATTCCTCCATTGGTTTACTCACAATTCGAGGGAAAAACGTTAGCTGTTTCACCTCAGTATAGTCTTCAATATGACGACGTCCAAAGAAGAGTTAATGACGTCATCATACGTCACCGAAAAACTCGCCGGAGCACGGCATTCGTTAGATTTGATTTCGCGGTCGAAATAAATTGGCTGCATAACAATTGAGGACCGCCGCGCGCCTCCTTCGACCGCCCGAGTTCCGGCGCCGCGAACGTGGTCGCGATAGAGATCGCTTGACCATAAAAGCCGTGGGACCATCTGCGCGCGACAGAGTAGAGAAGGGAGGGAAGAGAAGAAAAAAACCTTCCCGAGATCCCCCAAGAATTCAGGGAAGTTGTGAATGAGTGAGTGATGCATAAGTCGGCGGCAGGCTGTGAATAGAATTAACGCGAAACATCCTCTCGGGAGGAGATGACGTTATGAGAAGAGAGCTAGAGCGAAGCGCCGGCAAGCTAAGCAGAGGGCAGGTGGTTGCGTGGGTGGTGTGGGAGGGTCCGGGAAAAGGAAGCAGAATGAAGAGGGCAGAGAGAGGAGGTTGGTTCTGTCGCTCGTTCTCTCGATACACGTAAACAAACCACCGCCAGCCTGTTGCATTCCACCCTTGCCTCTGCCCTTCCCCACCTTTCGCCTCGATGAGGTCACCTGAGGAGCTCCCCGCTCAAGGTCAAACGGAGGGAGAGGGCATTGCGTAATTCCACTCGCCCCGGATTACGCGCGGCTCCCCCTCCATGCTCGCAGAGCCGATCCCTGGATCCCCACACCTCTTCCCATTCCCACCCCTACCCACCGTCCCCCCCCCTCCTCCGCATCTCCGCCTCCGTCACTTCCTTCCTCCAATCCCCGCCGATCCTCCTCATCCCCCATACGCCATTCTTACTCACCAGACTTCTGCATTAACGCCAACTCGCGCGACCGACCCGCCACCTCTCGCGGGGCCTAGGAACGATTGAGCGACTGGTATATTGGACACCCCATCCCCACGCTGCTCGTTTAGTCGACGGTTAACTGTTGAGGAAGTGCGAGTGCCTCTCTGTGGTCGGTCTCCCGAGTCATTCGACTGTATTTCAACGTCTGTTGGTTGCTCCTCTCCACTCTCAAGAATGTCGGCTCGTGCCTGTGGTGCGCCGCTGCTCCTTCTGTTTACCCTGGTGGCTTTGGCTGCGTCCTTTCCAAGCAGAGGTGAGTGCGATCTGGATTTATGTTTTTCCCCTTGACCATTCTCTTTGCAGGAATGTTATTCGAAGCTCTAACTTCACGCCACACGCGGTGTAACTGGCGGTTGCTATGCGAATGGTTGGAGGTAAACGTCGTGTGTTCTATTGTTAATTGTGAGGAAGGAATGGCGATTAGTTTTACGCATAAAATTTGATCAATAACTAATGGTACAAAATGTGCTGCGGTGTTAAGTATTTATTAATGACCGTAAACTGTTCCAGTGATCATGTGAACCTTCAAGTTTTAAAAAATGTGGAATTACCTGCTGTTTTTCAATGAGAAAAAATTTTGAGTTGCGACGTATAAATATATGCGATATATATTATATATAACTCTGTAACTCCAGCGATTAGATATCTACTTGATTGAATTTCGTAATATACTCATCATATTTTTTTAAGTAATTTTTTTTTCGTCACATAACGTAGCTGTCGTAAGAGTGTGTTCCTCCAAATCCAGGCGCGGGTTAAGATTCATGTTCCTTTAGCTGTCGTGCATAAATTTACTTGGACGTTACTTTTGCCACCAAAAGGATTGCGCTACCATATATTTTGCGTGACATGCGTTCTTTGGAATGCGTACTTTATATGTTTAGGCGATCTATTTCTATACGAATTTCATGATGTAAATGGCTGGGGAGTCGCGGCGTATTCGTATTTTCTCAATGAAATTTAGCATTGGGTAATTCTCGAGTATCGCGCATTTAATTTTCAACATTCACGAAAAGTTTCTTTCCTATTCCAAGGTCTCTCGCCTCTAAAATCGTAAACCCCGAATTAATGTTACCCATGGAAACGTATGGCGAGGCGTTGTAAAGATAATATTCACCGCTTCACGGCTGCCATATCAACACCAGATTCTTTAATGAATACCTTAGATTGTCTACACGCAGGAATAATCTCCGTGTACAGTTATGACTATGTATTCAATATAAAATTTATGATATATTCTAAAGGTGTGATTGTATTACGTTCCGTTTCACAAATCGGAGAGTGCAGATTATATTTCCGTGGGTCCTGCCGTTACCTCGTGTCACAGACCCCTGGTGTACGCAACGCTGGAATTTGACCAATCACACGGACTGCCCGCGTTCACGAGAGATTTATCCGCCGCTTGAACTCGACTGTTTGAAATAAAACGTTGGAGGACGGACAATGGCAAGGAAAAATAATCAGTGTTATTTCTTTGCAGGCTGTAAAAAGAAATGCGTTAAACCAATGGATATTATAATAATTTTCCATCTTTCGTAATAGTATTTATCCGGCTTTGGACGATGAATACCTTAATTTACAGGTCCCGGGGCAAATTTCAAAAAAATGTTGTATATTTTTCTTTTCGCGACTCCTCTGTACAATGAGATAAGTTAAAAGAAGAAAGCATTCTAACTTGTCGGAAATCCTTTTAGTTAGTAAGTTTCTATTAGCAAATTGGTTGTATGAGCACCGGCAAATGGTGTTCATTTTTAGAAGACATAACACACCACGTTGCATCATTAGATCGTCGGTACTTTGAAGCACAAATAATTATCAAAATTCAGTTTTAGTTTGACTCGGTGTAACTGATAAATAATGATCGGAAAAATATTATTTACTGCTAGCAGAAAAAATAATCTTGGGCAGTTTCGTTGTGGCATGTAATGTTGTGCCGTAACATTTCAATGTTGGTCATGGTTTCAACGAAAACGTGTGGCATGCCTGGACGGGTAAGATCTTCAGGTGGTTTCTAGTTCTATGGATATTTTTCAAGCGGCGACCTGAACCCTTGGCTTAAGAATTGGCTTAGCTCCAGGGTAGATAATGTCTTCATTCGCGCAAATAAGGGCACAGAGATGAATGTTTTTTTACAAAAGCAATGTTATGCTATGGAGAGCTCGGTTTGCGAGATAAAAGCCCTCGAGCACACACGCACATCAGTCATTCTAGATTTTTCCATTGCCTTGCTTTTGCGCCCAGCGCTACGTGGACGAGAAATTATAAAACGGTTGACAGTTGCGAAACGCCTTCATGCTCGTTCCCGCATAGCTTTCCTCGCTACTATATCGAAGGTCAAAAATTTCCTTGGGTCGTTTAATAATTCACTGATATGGAACATATTCCTCCGGCTTTTTCAATTCTCCGCATTTTTTTCGCTTGGCGACATCTTAGGCAATTATTTCCGTCGTTATAACTTCCTGACGTTGCAAAGCGACGATTTGAGAGACACGTTCTCTTTATATTATTGTTGTCAGTCGTCAAAAGATCAAAATTGGCTGACTAGGGCGGAAGTGGGTGACTGGCCAGAGGGTGCCGGTGGGGGAGGGGGGGGGAGACGAGTGAGACACCATTTAACACTTGCAAGCATCAACAAGTCGGCATCAGGGGAACACTCTTTTTCTGGGTTCCCATTCCGGGCCTTTTCCCGGTGAAGATGTCATTATTCTCCCTCATCGCTTCGCGAGTAATTGATATCTTACCATTACAATTGATACAATTCAAAGAAGTTATTCCACCTTCAGTTTCGATTTTTGCCAGGAACCTCGCGAGCCATGGTCATGACGAACGGATACCGCGACTGAAAGGAACATCGGTTCTCATCGACAATCAAATTATATTCCCGATGCGCGTATCACATTCCTTGGTTCTTCAATAGCAATTGCCCATTTTATCTTTTTTGTCCGGAATTTCCAAAAAGTAATTCTGTGATTCTTGACTTTTTCCCCGACCGGAGGACCACCCTCTTTCCTATGTTGACTCCCATTCGAATAATGTGATCAAGCAACAGTGGATATATAACATCAAACAATGTGATTCGATTATTATTTACTATTTTATAATAGTAACGGATCTTAGTAGGAAAGCAATTCGATTGTATAAAATCATTTGATAATTTTGAATGTAGAGATGATTCCAGAATCGAACTAAGCTAACATCTTGTGTGGGAAAAAACTTTTTAAAATCCTCGATACTTAATTTAGACTTTGCTTTCTTCGCGACATGGGTCGGAATTGGTCGTGATGAAACTTGTTTGGCATAGTTTCAGAACAAACAACAAAACTATTTGAGTTAGAAATCATAAAAAAAAGCCTGAGAATAATGGTAAACGCTCTCCGGAAAGACAACGAAACAATGCTCATCTGGCGCTAGTTAGAATCATTTCATTCAACGAGTCCTTCCATTCAATCATCTCAATGTAATACGACCAACTCGTACCAACCGTGACTGTGTGGGGACGCATTTCGAAAATGGGAAGGAGGGTGAAATGCGACGAAAGGGAAAAGCGTGTTTATTTGGATGGCACACACAGGGCATATATACCTGCTTTCCTTTAACTTAAATAGTTTCATTAGGCTTTTAAAGATGAATAAAAAGGGAGGAAAGCTATAGATGTCATGACTGAGCAAATGAGATGTGCTTATCAACGAATTGGACACACTGATTATTAAATCCAGAGGATAATCGGGTGGGGGGGGGGAATTAATTTCAATGGGTGAATTAACGGAAGTACTTGAAGTCGCCAATCATGTTCCATTCTCAGACCCATATTTCCGCTCATGCGTGCGTCCTTTGTCCTTATAGTACGTAACATTCATGGAATATGATGTCATTTGTCCAAGAGGTAAACTGATAACTGTACTTAAAGATATTTTTCATTTAATCTTCTTAACAGTCAATGTTGAAATCAAACTGGGGATATTTCCCTCCAAAGAAAACGTTCCCTAATTGTCTTACCTTCCCTCCTTGCGCATATATCGGCCAATTAAGGGCTACTGCTGAAGTCTTAACGTATGTCTCGCCTAAGAGAGGACTTAAACTGTCCAAAGAATATATTAATATTCGATCTATAGCCGAAAACTGTACTTCAAAGGAATGCACTGGGGTATAAGAGCCCCGGGGTCGCTTCTCGATTGTACCTCGCCACCTGTTGACCGCAGATTTCGCCTCCAACGTGAAGGTACGAGTGACAGCTGCGATTCCTAATAAGGTGTAAAATATCACTTCCATGTCAAAGAAATTCTTCCGTTTGGGGTCTTAAATTTGTCGATGAAACCTAGTCAAAATCGAGCTCTTTGACTTTTCCCCGACAGTTTCCCTTTATTCGCATGCGTAGGAAAATAGTCACGGTCGTCACACCATCTGCCGGGCACAGGCAAAGTAAAACCTGCTCTGTTCATTCAATTATGGAAAGTTATAAAAGAAGGACTCGACCAATTTCACCTAGACAATAAAACTCTTCCCACATTGTTTTGGCACCGTTTATTAAACTCCATTGTCCACGAACGGTATGGGCGTGCGCAAAAAGATGAATGCGATTCTCCGCGGTGTGCTCGTCTCGGAGCGATTATTCTCCGTGGCTCGCGCAAACAACCATTGCTGTTTGTTGAAAAATTATTTGTAGAGAAATAATTGTCTGAACAACATTTCCTAGGAAGAAGCAACCGTCGAGGTATAGCAAAGCTGCTTAGCGAGTAATGAGTGAAGGTACGGGAAGGATCCAGTCATATTAAGGAATGAAGATAGTGGCGTGGAACGAGATAGGTAGGAGGAGAGAGCAACAAACCATCACTTGGGTTTATTTAGCCCGAATGAATTTGGGTTTCCCGAGTCCCAAGGCATTGGGTTCATTGCAAAATATACCACACGAACGTTGGGGAGGCACAATTTCACTGAAAATATATACGGACTGTGATGAAAATATAAGAATTAAAGAGAATGTGAAGAATTACAAAAGAATCAGTGAGTGAAAAAATACGTTTTTCCATCGCACTGTATAGGATATGATGAAAATGGATAAAATGTATTGGCTGGCTTATTTGGCTATTGTGAGAATAAGGCCCTCCAGAAGCAACGAACGTGTCGGGTTTGAGGAACACGGGTTGTCGGATATCTCGAATCCGTATTAAGCGCTCTCGCCGGCATTAATCGCATTGCCTTCCGCAGTGGCTAGCAACACACCTATCGCCGAACAAATCCGATTCCTCCATTTGACGTCGAATGAATTCAGACTTAATTTAACATAGCCAAAGAGTCGAAGGGCTCGAAGCGCATCCTCTTGGAGGTCCACGGCGAGAGAACGGCTGTAAACGCAGAACATATGACTGAAAGCGTTGAGTAATTGTCTCCGTGAGTAATGGACTCTTTTTACGATGAGTAAGTGCTATAAATATAGTCGTATCCCGTGTCGTTTATCGGGAATCCTGCCTCTCGCCGTCTCTCTTCCACGAGGGCGTCACAGGTTAGCCGTTTACCTTGAATCGCATCCCCATTTGGTAACTTTGCAGCGGAAAATTTCCGCCTGCTGTTCTATTTGGTTGCGCATTAATGCTGTGGGCAATATTAATTAGACCCAAACTCAATTCAGAGCAAAGATATGGGGAGCTAAAGAAAAGATATTTTTTTAAATTTCAACTAACCTAAAATTTTCCAAAACGCATCAGTCACCAACCGCTTGACCAAAACTTTAGTAAGTGCACAGTGAAATATTCAATTCCGTTGAGTTGATAAGGTACCACTCAATTTTTCTGCCGTGTGTAGTTGACCAGCGTTGTTGACCAGTAAAAAATCTCACTCGGCTCACTCACGCATCGCTCCAATTGTTTGTTTGGAGACATTCTGCGTGAAACGAAGTTCATTTCACGCCGCGTCGCCTTGGAGACATTTTCAACCTCGGGAATGTTTGGTCTATCCATTCCTCTGGTGGTCGCACTCGGGAGAATGCGTTATCACTCTCGTAGATTCTAAGATCGAGTCAGATCAATCTTTCTCGTTCCCTGTTGCAGGCTAGCGTGTGCGGAAAAAAGTTATCGCCTGACCTGGCAAGAATTAATAGTAGCCGTATCAGTTGTACCCTCCACGGTCAGTGGGGAAAGCGAAAGAGGAACTCCCGCGATTGGAGTGGAGTTGAGACCGTCGAAATATGAGAGGCGTAAGGCGGGAGCGCAGATTCGTAGCGCGCGACCGTTGGCAAGCCCCTAGCGGATGTTTGAAATACTACGATGGAATTTATTAGTCTCATATTAGGACTTAAGATTCACGATGGCAATCGGAAACCCCTCGCAGTTTCCGCGCAATAAATGTTACGTTCTGAAAGTGAGATTAAGGCTTTATTGATCGAATGAAATCTCCTATCTACTAGTCGACGCTACAGGAAAGTGCTAACGGGTAGCTGCAGTCACTTTTTTTGCCGTAGCATAAGCAAGAATTTTGCTCCGATGAAATTAACATTCTCTCCAGAGAGGCTCCTCCACGGTCCGAGACAAAACACATTCGACTGACCTGACCTCGAGCTGTCGGGTTAACTATGCTGTCCCAGAAGTCGTTTTGAGTTTAGGTGGCCAATTCGTGAAAATATTCTTCCTTACTGCACCTCGTCGTTTAAGGGGTCAAGAGGGCGTAAGTACCGTAATAGCTTAAGTAAGGTCCTGAGGAGACATTTGAAAAATATCAAAGCGATCCAATGTGTGGAATTTCCCATTTTATTCAGCCTTGAAGTGAATAGAGTGAAACGATTAACTATTTTTTCCCTGCTTCCCATCGCTGGCAGACGAGTAAATCTCAGAAATTCCGCCATCTAATATGAAACGTTATCTTCTTGGCTTTCGACACCCAGGAAAAAGAGAGAAATGAAAAGATTTATGTCCCCCACGAAGTTCGGATTCTCCCAAGTATCAAGAAGCGATACGCATCCAAGCACACTTCGGAAATTCTCGATAGACGAGAGTGTATCGATTGTCAACTGTCTCCCTGTGCGCGTTAAGTTATTGATTAGTCGTGGACTCTCAAGTGCATGTCCACGTGTCACGATGTGGAAAACCATGGCTGTTCATTTCCCTTGGTCACCGTAAAAATCCCTAAGAACGCGGCCGTGTTTGGGCCGAGGTGTGGACTTCCGCGTACAAAATGTTGTACGAAATCTCTCGGGTAAAAAGCGTATGTTCAACCAATCTGATGGTTCCGAAGCCAACTCTTGACGGAGAGAAAGCGAAGGGGTTGGCACTCCTGTTCCACGGAGATGATAATGCTATTATTTCGGGCCTTGGTGTTCTTTTAATCTGCCGCTCCCCGGATTTATGGAATGACAGAATAATTCACGGCTTACACAACCCGATCACTCTCGCAAGTTTCGGTGCAATGGAATCAATTTTGAATGCCGAGTCATCCACGCGAATGAAGCGAATTGAATGGTGACAAAATTCCACAGAGCCATAGATGACTCAGAAAAGGCGTGTGAAGTTCCGGCATTCTACAGCGAATCCAGTGCCAACTTTACCTACAGGTCGCTCATATTTTTATTTTATTGGATGGTTCCTAAATAGAAATCAAATTTACTCTCTAGTGGGCAAGGGAGACGAAGAGAGTCCGTATTTTTTCTTTGGTAACCCCGTGAAATTAGTAACGCAATGAGGATTAGGACGAATGATATAATACTCATTTTTAGGTTTTGAATGGCCTTAATACCTCGGCACGTACAGCAGCCACTGCTTTAGACAAGGATCGGTCAATTATACATTGAAAATCAAAGTATTTCATAACTCGCCACTAGCAAAGTCGTAAGAAAAACGTAGCGTTTCTTCATAGAACAGTAACTTCGTTTGATTGCTGCAATAATCCCTTATATTCAGTCTCCTATTTTGCGTACTATTTGCTCGAGGCCATATCCTACTATTCTCTGACCTACCTATTATTTAGCATCCAAAAATATCGGTCATTTAAAGTCCCAAGATTGCGTAAAAGTATAAACACATGAATTCAACCCATATTATTTTCGGCATGAACTACTTTCCCCCCCCCCTCCCACCGCTTCCCTCAGTACTTCCCCGTTTGTCACGCGATCCACTTGTTTACCCTCTTTGCCCACCATATTCGACTGCTTCCGATGAACTTCTCTCTCTCAAGCATACCGACCGGCAAATCCGCGCCGCCGCTTTAGAAAAATGAATCCCCAGCAGGCGCCAGACCCCCGACCGGCGTGTGATAGTCGGCTGAGGGGAAATCGTTGTAGCGCCGCTTTCAAAGAGATTCCGCCTGTAAAAGGTTTCGACAAAATTGCCGACCTTTCTGGAACGGTTCCTCAAGAAGGGATGAGGCGGTCATTTCCGGCACTACCCGTTTCCCTCAATTTCGAAACGGACGGCGATATGTATTCACGTACGTCCAAAGCAACTTGGCGACGAAATAACCCCTGCCGCTCCGGCAGGAGCTGATGCGGTCAAGATGGGCAGTACGTGACCTATTTTGGTTGCTATGAACGAACTGTTAGGTGCATATTTCGATGAAAATGAGGTTTCGTCGTCAAATTTCACGCCTCGCGGCGATAAGATGAAGGAGCAGATCATTGTCAACGGTAAAATACGGCAGCGGGTGAATGGATATCACGTGATACCTCTGCCTTCAAAGACGCCCGCTGAAAGAGTAATAACGTGCAGAACAAATGTGGAATGCGATGATTTTTCGAAGTAACGGTCGTACATTTACAAGTTTTCATCACATGAAGCACAAATTGTCATTTTAAACTGACGTAGTAGAGGGGGAAAATAATTTAAGTCCTAAACATATTCGACGCATTAAATATTCGCCCATATGCATCGCATTTTTGGTCGGATTATGGTGTTAAAAAACTATACTGGGGAGGAAATGACATTGTATTGGTAACACATCAAATCGCCGTTTCTTCCAATTCAATTTCCTGAATATCTTTACGAAAAATAAGACTACGTAGGTTTGGGAAACTGTTGGGCTATCTCAGTATGGATTTCGCTGCACTCTTTTTCCTTTGATGGTAATCGTGCAATTATAATCTTCGGAGCCAACAGTTATAATAATCGGGAAATCTTTGGAGCCAGTAGTTGAGTTTTCGTATTTCATTAATTTTCTCATTCATTTCTATGAAAGTCGACCATTAGCTGCAATTTGACGCACACAGACGGTAACTGGTGTTGATACGCTTGATCCTTGAAAAAGTTATAGTCAACCATGTGTTATTCTTTATCCTACTTACGCTAAACCTTGAAAAGGTTGAAGGGTTGGCTAGAAGTTAGGGAAACGTTCTTTGAAACGCACATTCATCGGCGACGTGTGAAGCCTCGCCGCGAGGGTCAAGTCGGCGAGGTGTCCTTTGCGCAGATAATTAACTCGAGATGTTAATGACTTGCCCTTTCGTGCCCTTCACCCGACTCCCACGATCTCTCTCTCTCATATCCAGGGAATGAACAATCTAGGTTTCACGGACAGAGGGCCGATATGGGTTCACCGGGACGCTCTATCGCTCCATCGGGTAAACATTCAATTCGCCTTATTGTGTGTGAACCAAACCGGTATTCGAGTGGTAGCATAGAGGACGCAACCCACACCGGTTTTCCCCGGCAAAAATTAACCTGGATGCGCTGTTTTCAAAAGGGTTTGAACCGTAAATCATCCTTAGGATTACTGGCCGTGGGATGAACTTGCGATTTATTTTTATCCTAATTATTTGCAAAAATCTTTCGTGATCCTCGTTTGGTAACCACATGTTTTGGCTGTTTTCCACCCCATTGGTCTCCCACGTCAGCTATAAATATTTTGAAGGGGGAAGTGAAATGATATATTCGTGTGGCATTTAAAAGCGGCCGATGTAAGTATTCAAGAGTTCTCAAAGCTCAAGCTGACTTGGTGAGGCCTTCCCCAGTTCCAAATGTTAAGCAGTACCGTACGTAGTGGAACTGAAAATTGCGTAATTATTTTTGATTGCAGAATTACAGTAACGACCTATGCGTGCAAATAAGTGACATGTCCAATTACGTAGTATGGATAATGAATAATCTAAAACGGGCATTATGACAACACTTCCGGTTTAATGTGTGAAACGCTTATTTCATGCATCATCAGCAGAAATTAAGTCACTGACTTTATGAAACAACTAATAAACCCGGACTTTATGTCCAGTTTTCTCCGTTTAGCTCTTTCACGCGTGCATTTAAGAATGAGAACCGAGTCATTGCGTCGTTCGTTCTCTCGTTTTTCTTCGGACGGCGGTGATATTTTCGAAGACTTAAAAGGAAAGGTCGCGGAGGAGGTAGTGACTGATGACAGTCGTGGTCGGTCGCATTTTGAACCCCTGCCAAGTGCTTTTTTGGACGTCACCTGAAATATTTGCTTTTATCAGTAAAATAATATCCACTCGCCACCCAAAGCTTTACTCATAGAAGCAATAATACCTTCCCCATTGACTCCCGAACCGCAGACCATTGCCCGGAAGAGAGACGATGCTTTTGGCTACGTCAGCATTTCTCTGCCACTCCCTGGAAACACCACTTCTAATCTCACCTTGGTGCCGTCCAAAAAACATCCGGGACGGTCGCCAAGGTGGCCTCAGCAATTACCCTGGCTCATTGTCTTCGGAACAGGCGGCGGTACCCGCAGCATCGGGGGGAGTGCCCTAGCCCTAGGGTTGCGTGACTCGGGAAAGCGACTCCCGACGGGGTCGGGCGATAATGATAAAAACATCTCAAACTGGCATTTTTTTTAAGCATCGTCTTCTTTTCCATTAATAGAGGTGGCCTCATATTTCTATTTTTCGACCGTTAAATAAAATGGCACTCTTTGGCTTACGCTGCTGACATGCCGAAGAGTTGTAAAGAGGGCTCGTAATATCCTGATGGAAAAGTCAACACTGCTGTAGAATCAAGCCCTAGTCATGGAAGATAACTTATCTACTAGAAATATTTAAGGGAAGGTGTACGCGGCCATCTAAATGCATCAGTGGTGGTCGTCATTATGTTTCAATATTCGTCAGTTTACCTCTTTAACACAATAAAGTTCCAAGACACGCTTTCCAATTACTATGGAAGTTGTTACCTCAATTTCCAGCTAGAACATGTTTTGTAATAACAAGTTTCTGTCGTATATCTTTTCCAGCTTATTCGAGCTTAAAAATTTTTGTTTGTACTTCACGAAAAATTTTGTTTAATCGCTTAAATGCACTTCTAGATCAAAAGTTTTTTTTTTAATGAATAAATGTATCGCGGGGATTTATAACGAATACTGCGCTGTGCAAGTGCAGATTTCTCAAGTGTACCTAACGATTTATGGAGGAGGTCATCCCTGCCCTGCTCTAAATTCTTCCCCAGCCACAAAATTAATTTATAATCAGTTTTTTGTCCGGTTGCTATTGGCTAGAATGAAATTGTTTCTTGATTACATTCTCTTCGAAGTTAAATAACAGTATTTGGAAAAAATTGAGGTTCTTACATGTTCATGATAGAAGCAAAAATGTTGGTAGGCATTAATTTAGGTTCGCGGTATATTTTTTACATATATATATATATATATATATATATATATATATATATATGTATATATGTATAATAGACCCCGTCGGGCCCCTCCGCCCGCATGCGTCGACCGAGGATCGCGTGCCGATGTGGACCAAGGAGTGTTCGTTGCCCGTCGTTGGATTGGATGCAAATGAAAAACGCTGAACTGCTGGAAGGAAAAACGACGTGAGGCGAGAGGGTCGTGGTGGAAGGAGGGAAACAGGGCGAGGGGGGGGGGGCCGAGGGAGGTAGGGACGGACGACGACCTCGGGGGTAGAAGTGATGACGCACTACTTCTCCCCTGCCGGCCTGACCTCGCGCCTAGAGTTTGAAGGAATGGATGGCGCCGCCGATAAAATGTGCATTCCTAGAATCCCGAGATGTAAAGACGAAGCTGACCTGTTGCCTCTCAGGCAACCGTTGTATTCCTCGGGCGAGGGGGGGGGGGGGGCGGGAGAGCGGTGATTGGCTAACCTCTCAATCACTCTAGTCCAGTGAACGACGCGAATTCCTCCGACCCACATTTGCAATTGTCGCTCCGGACATGAAGTTGTAATTGCGCATCCCCGAAGGTGGTTCAGTTCAAGGGTTCGCATTTCTCACGCAGCTCTCAATGGACGTTAAACGAATTTTATGCGTCAAAACATTGTGATCGCTTCGTGAATGATTACAATTTCATTATGGTCTGAAATTCTTCAATATCGAGTTTTTGAATAATAGTGAAATCCACTTTAATCGAGACACAGGGGCTGATAATTGGAAATTATTTTCCTGATCACGTGGCAACGAATCAACAACAAGTTTTTTGGTGAATTGCAATAAAAAGTTATGAAGAATTTACTGAAATGTTGACAGCTGTTTACGGTGATAATACTCTGAAGAAAACGTCCTTTCTCAAGTGGATTAAATCAAACCAAGAAAATGCAGATCGAAAATCAAAGTCCTGGTTTTCTTTGATGTCAAAGATGTTGTTCATCATGAATTTCTTCTTGAAGGACAAACAGTAAATGTTGAGCTCTATTTTACAGTTCTCAAGCGTTTGAGAATTCGCGTGCGTCGTGTGAGGCCAAGTTTGACTCAAGTCGATGGATGCAGCCTTCACCATGGAAATGCACCTGCACATTCAGCATTGATTGTTCGCCAGTTTCTGGTAAAAAATTCAATCATCTCGATCCTCGATCATCCTCCTTATTCGCCAGATCTCGCCCCCCCCTGCGACTTTTCCCTACTCCCGAAATGCAAAAATGTGATGAGTGGACATCACTGGGAAGATGTGGACACAATAAAGTAAGACACGACGAGAAACCTAAAAAGCCTAACCACCGAGGGCTTCCAAGGGTACTTCATAAACAGTGAAAAAGAAGAAGATGGAATAAGTGTATAGCAACGAATGGAGAGTACTTTGATAGGTAAAAAATCGATGTAGGCTAAATTTTGCAAAATGAAGTTTTTATGGCCTCAGTTCGCGAATTTATTGGACATACCTCGTATATTATTTTAAATAAATGGGCTTGTGGCAAAACAGAATTGGGAAGTTTCATTGTTCATGCATAGACAACGGTTCAAGAGGAATTAAATGATATAAACTTTAAAGTTTTATAAGTTTGCTTTAGTTGTTGCATCTTGACACGCTCACATCGAGTGATTGAGGCTAGTTTAAAATAGTCCGACAGCCCCCGTGTTGACGTGGCCACCTTCAGTCCAAAGATTCCATTCCATTGCAAGTATTGAGGGCTTGATTTGCGAGGCCGAGCACTTTAGTCTGCTCGTGGTTTTGAGATCCTCGAATCGCCAGAGGCCGAAAGAAGGCACGCCAGAAGCGTGGCACATTTGGGCGGGAGGGGGGGCACGCCTTGACCTTGGCCTCAGCAGGCTATGGCTATCGAAATAGGGATTCCCAGTGACGCCAATATCGCTTAGATTGCCAGGAAAAAAATATGTCTCCGTGTGATTACTATTGGATTTTGTCCTCCCCGACGCGGACCAAAACGTACTTCAGCTGACGGATACACTCCCGAACGCTTTTGAGAATTCGGCAAGCCACAGAAGTTCTCCTCACATCCGCGAAACTTCCTGAAGAAGTTGCAGAAGAGAATTGAATGTCACCTGATGATCGCGTCCATCCAGAAGCGAGTTTGCAAAGTGAAAAGAATTGTGCCCTCATTAAAAAAATAATTCCCAAATTTACATGATCTATCATTTTTTCTGAGGAAATCAAATAGTCATCTCGCACGTACCAGAGACTGACGGCGTTCGATTTATTCAGGATACTTGGCTATTCTATCTTAGTCTTAAGTTCATGATGCTGACATAGGATTTAATTTAATCAAGACCTCTGGCAATTTACTGTGCGTTGAATGACAATGAGGCGTGCATTACATGGAAACTGGAAGTTTGTTCTTATGACCCCCCGAACTCCTGAATAACAAACTCTTAAGATTTCTAATTTGATTAATAAGTACCTGCTTGTTTTGTTTGGATTGGGTACACATCATGAGGCCAAATAAAATTTAATTACAAGGTTCAAAAATTTGTGTTGAAATGTAATCATCACTTTTGAGTGCATTGCGGACCACCGACATTTTGCACCAATTGACAAAAGACTAATCCATAACCTCCTCTCTTCTGTTTAATGGACTGCCAACTACAATCCTTCTTGCTTAATCTGGCACATTGTGCAAGTAAAACAGATCTTGCGAGAGAATATGCCCCCGTAGTTGACCATCAGTTCAGTCACAAGCACCCGATTGCTATAATCGTTACAAGACAAAAGCTTTGAAGCACGATCACTTTCGTGTAAATGGCAGCAATTATCTTGAGATAATTGCTCCTGTTTGAAAAAATATGAAAAAGTACCCTAGCCAAAGTGTGGATAAGGGGCAAAATGAATAAGGGTTCATTTTTCTTACAGACCAGCAGTGGTCAAGTCCTGCTCAAGATGATGTGATCATAGTGCCATTGGAGGGTGTGAAACCAAGGGGAGGAGAGGAAAGCGGTGAAGAGGACTTTGGCATAAGGAGAGCCACAGATGATGACTATGAATCACCATGGTCGAGTTCATTTTCTGGCTTCTTCCAGGGCATGCAAGGTAAGCGATCGGGAGTTATCTCGCTGCCTGATCTCATACCTATATTATTATTCCAAACCATTGATCACCTGACAATTGTCAAATGCAAAAACCATCAAATGTAATTGGTGAATCACCTTTCAAGATTTAACCATGGCTGGATAGGATATATTTGCCCTCCCAATCTCAGTTTGGTGGATTTTTCCTTGCTGAATTATTTTCTTTTCATTTATGCAAGTACTTCATAGTCATTACATTACTGTTGAAACAATATTAATCCAAGCAAGGGTTTTCATGTGATGCAAAGATTCCTTGCATAAACCCTGGATTATATCTTAACAAATTTTCACAACAGCAATAATAGAATATTTGATGGTAAAGATAAACAAGTGAGTGATTTCAATATTACTCTATGGTTATTTCAACAAGCCTTAGCTGCACAGCTGCTAGTATGAATAGTTGTAGACCCACTTAAGGCTAACATTTAATTGATATTCATTCACGTGGCATTTTAATTTTTTGTAAGAGTAAATGACCTCTGAAAATTTTCATATCCTATGACCTTTTGGGGATGATGATGAAACATGTGGAAGGCGACTGTGACTGCCAGCATTTGTCAATACACACTTAAGTGCACATTTAAAACAATGGCATCACTGGCATGTACTAGTTTTTCACATTAATTGCTTCATATTTTAGTGAGTTCTCCCTGATCCTATGACCTAATGAGCCAATCTAGGAAATGAAACGCAACCCTTGTCCCATGTCCTGGCAATGGTTGCACACTTTGAATTTGAATGTGCTCAGCCTCTTTCATACTGAAGATGCCTTGGTGTGTATTTCAGCTCAGTTCAATGACACCTTGGTCTTTTCACTACTAATAAACTTGATGTTATTATGATGAGGCCATTAATGAAAGATAGTTCACAACATTACCTGTTAATGCTTTGTAGTACAACAAGTCCAGTATTTCAATTATAATATTTTATATTTTTTTCATTCACCACTAACTCACTCATCTAAATTAATGTAGGGTATAACCCTGTTTTTAACAAGGTCTTGGATGATTAAATATAATGTTGAAATGCTATGATATTCCAAAAGCTGTGAAAATATGTAAATATTCTCTTATTATTGTTGCTTAAAATTTACTCTAGGTAAATATAACCATTCCTAGGGATTTATTTCACAGCATGTATCAGGAGATTACTCCACTTCATTGAATTTTAGCGTTCAGTAACAATTAAACTGTATTTCAGCTATGATGTGGCAGCTGAGAAACCAAATGCAAGAAGTCCTTCGCAGAATCCCTCAAGAAACCCTTGAGGGGTCGAATAGTTTTGACATTGGACAATCCTGGAATGGAATCCCCGGAAACACGACATCTACTACCAAGGTGAGGATATGTCTCAAAACTCAAGTGTAAACCTTCTGCTGTCCAAAAAGCATATTGCGGACCAAGTGAAACACTAGCATGTGTGCATTTATCAGTTACTAAATATGCAATAGACTTTTGAATTTTTCAATGGAAAATAAACAAAACAAGGCCAAGTTATGGATTGCTACCATGTATCTGCAGTAGCCAATGCTATTTTTACAGAGATAAGGTGCTACAAATTATTGCAAGTGCACCGCTTTTGATATCTTTGCTGGTCCACTCAACAAATACAGTTGTAATGGTAAAAAATGCAGCGATCTTTAGGGATAAGCATTTTCTGGCAGCCAGCCATAATGTCTCGAATATATCAGCAACCTAAGGCAATCAATTATTGAGGCCCAGCCTATATATCATAGAAGAATGTTAGCAAGTGCTTTGATAAATTTTAAATCAAGTGTACTCAGATGCAGGCATATGTGCATTCCATTTCACTTAATTAGCTGAAATCATCATGATAACAGTAATGATAATTATGAATGAGGCACCAAAGTGGTCCTACATAGAGAATATAATTATAATGCTAGTAATGACCGATTTCTACCAATTTCTCTGAAAAATATGAAGATAAAGGTTCTCAAGGCTTGCGATTGTTCTTTGTGTGAAGTGGAAAATCAAGAAATAAAATTGTTGAAGTAAAAACAAGAGTCAATACGCAAGATGAATTTTTTGTACTACTATTGAAAGTCAATGAATATTTTTATATTGAGTTCATTCTCATGGCCATCGGTAAAATTTGTTCCACATTTCATTCTTTGTCATAAAAGCTCACATGAACTCAATGTGTAAACCTGATGTCAATTTGTATGACAAGGACTTCAGGACAGTGAACACAAAGGCCGATTGTCTCTTTTGTAATGTGCAAGCCAATGTAGAAAAAGAGAGCAAAACTTGAATTTTCAAAAATAAACACATAAAAGATTTGTTGATAAGCTGATGGTTTGAAGACTTGTAATCAATCTCAAATTTCCTTTGAGTAAGTGGGTATCTATTTTTGAATTTTTCAAATTATCAAAACTTCATGGCAGCTAACCACCTTGATGAAAAGCTTTTCAAAACCAAGTCAAAAGTTTAGGAGCAAGGCACACTGTTTCACCACTCTTTGCCATGACAATAACATTTTGTGCACTGGTGGGCTATTTTTTTAATATTACATTTCGACCCTTAATTTTCTCATTTGCAGGTCATCAATGGGCATGTGGTCACGGTGAATGAAACAACTTACACCAGGGGAAATAATGGCTCATCGGCAGTTTTCCACATCAAAGTTGTGGACATTAAGCCACAGCAAAGTGCGACGGAGGGAGAGATAGAAGGCTCGAATGAAGAGGTGGGTGTGGTGGCGGAGAATCAAGGGCCATCAACTGAATCTGATGAAAAGAATTTTGTTGCTGATACCATATAGGCACTTAGCAACAATGATGGAACCAAACCACAGTTATTATTATTATTATTATGTAGAATTTCTGACGTAGAGCTGAACTACTTGAAGTTATTTTTGAATTAAAAGAGAACATATCTGCATAAAATTCAAATTGAGTTACTACATTAAAATATGTAATAAATAAGCATTGTGTTTTCAAATGCATTTGCTCAAAGCATCCTTGCATTTTGCAATGTCTCCAAAAATGCATGATGGTAATAGTTTTAGTGATAATTTTTGTGCTTTATTGGCAATGCAACATTAATGCTGATCCATTATTTTGATTTGAAATGACTGTAAATTTCATCAGTTTCGAACATTATAATTCTACTTAAATGAGGAATAGTTAAACATTAAAGTGAAAAAGACAATACGATATAATGACTGATGACATCAAAGTGGACACTTAATGAATATATTGCTAAAATACATTGTGACTTCTGCTTAATGATAACATTTGTTAATGATGCATTAATAAATATCATTCTGACGCATTAATTAATAACTCTATTGCTGCATGATGCTTCTCATTTTATATCATTATATTGTCACTCGGCCAAGTGGAAGACTTAATTAACTAGGTGTGCACTTCATGAATATGAATGCCATTCTTTTTTGTATATTGTAAGTTTTCTGCTTGAATAAAAAGCCCTAATCCTTTGGGAGGCAATCACTATTTTCACTTGTGAGCAATTATATTCCACGTTATGAGATTGAAGTCGTATATTCACAGTTTATGGCCATGATCCTGCATACGTGATTTTAATCGAATCCAGTGAATCTGAGCGAAGGACTATCACTAGCTACCCAACAAAAGAAATGTCTATATCCAACGGACAGAATCACAAAATGCCTAAATAGAATATTAATGCTTTCCCTTAAGCACAATTCAATTTAACAGAAAATGTCTAGGTATTCACAAAAGGCATAGTCTAGACTGACATTGTAATTCTGATCAGCTTGACTATGAATAAAAATAGTAGATCAACATTTTATAAGATGGTAAGAGCTACATTAATGAAGAAGTTTAGGGATAACTAGGTGATTATTTTGTATAAAAGACTCAATACAATACTGCATGATAGCATATTATCTTTGGTTACCGGATGGAAATTTTAGAAAAGATGATTTCTACATTCTTTAGTGTACCTTATCAACAAGAAACTGCACAATTATAGAAAAACTGTGTGAATATAGAGGACCTCTGGAAGACTAATGGGAGTGTGCATGACTGCTGACTGTCAAACTATGCGTAGAGATAAACTGCGAAATGTGCTTACTGAAAATATCTTCTGCCAGTCATTGCCTGGATCCAGCTGAAAAGAGTTGTCCAGGACTGAGATAACTGAAGTTAATTGATAATATTTGACTCCCTTGCTCTCTAATCTTGCCTGATTCTAGTACTATGCTTTCTTTCATTATAACCATTCTTCCCAAAGCATGAATACCTCGCCACTAGCAGGTTCTGATTAAGTGCTAATGATAATCTATTCTAATTATAGCTACCTTGTCACAACCCTATTATGAAATATTATTACAGTACCTAAATCCAATGATTATTTTCTCACATATGGGCACATTCAGTTCTTAACCAGCTTATTTCTTGTACATATCAATGTTGCACTTGATAACCCGATCAATGTGATTTCCTGCAGTCATAATTCTATATTTTGTTAGGGCCATTGGTGGTTTGGGATTAAATGAGCACCCAGCATCAAATTACACAAAACGTTTCCTTTTGGAATAAGGATTGGATTTCTCGCTCTCCTGTCCAAAAGAGGGAAGATGTCACGAGAATTAACCCAGTGAGGCAAAAGAATGAGATAACTCCTTTCAATATCAAGGATATGCAAATATGCTCAATTGTTGGACTTAATCTGTTACAAAGATTGAAAAATTGAGAATGAGCATGTATATTGTAGATGACCTTAATTTCAATTTTTTATTCTTCACACAAGGATACTACAATGGGAAATCATTCTATTTTAACAACCTATTCTGGAAACCTAAGATTTTTAAATTATGGCAACCTATCTGTTGACTTTATTAGGTTGAAAAAAATTAGAAAAATTTGAAACATATGCAGATTTATTTATGCTTATTACTCCTGCACATGTGTTAAATAACCAAGTATTTTATCTTTGGAGTAGAATGCTTAAAATCTTTGAATGTTTGCTTTATATATGAAGAGCATGTGTATGTTGTGGTGATGGCTATGAAATGTTGTTTGACTCTTTAAGTGTGCGCAATTCCTTATTATAACTCGAATAGTAATATGCTTGTAATGAAAACAACCAATTTTAAATTTAAGAATTTGACTTGTTCATACCATTAATTTTTTGGCACAAGTTTATTCATGCGGTCTTGTTAGAAGGGGCAGACCTGCTTAATTGTTATTTCAATTTCAATACGCATTCTGCTTTTTCAAATTCTCCATCTTATTACCTTTTGTAAGCTCGCTTTCATGTGCTGCTGCATTATCCAAAACCAGGTGGCAGAAGTTCAGTCATTCTTTCCAATTGTCATTTCAGTCATAACTTCTTGATAGAAATTTCAGATATGTGGGAACATTAAATTGAGAAATGATTATCTTATCCACATAAACTCTCTTGCCTCTCTGGGTGCATCAAATGTCCCCAGTGCTACTACCTATAAAATGGTACTTGAACAGTTTCAAAAAACAGACAAGAGGCAAACAAACTAGAGGCTATCCTCTTGAATCCCTATTATGCGAGAGTTGCAACAAGACGCATTACTGTTAGAATATTCTTAATATTACAATATGTAAATTTAGTAAGAATAATATGGGCTCATGAATTTTAAATTGCTTACTGGCGAGTACATTCTTGAAAACATAGTATGTACACAATATACCTTATGGAAGCAAGCTTAGTTAATTAGCAGTGGTTCTGTGGGGGATTGATTGGTGGCAGTAATTCTGTTTGATTTTTCTGGTATGGTGAATTCAAATGTACATGATTATAATCATCCATTAAAAATAAGAAAATTCCCTCTTGGAATTCTAAATTAACGTACAAAACATACGTATTAAGTGATTTCTGCCTTTTTTCTATCCTGAATGCAATTAGAAGTTAACACGATAGGCTGATACCCTCGTGCATGTTTAAAAATAGAAGAAAAAAAGTTCAAATAATCCCAGTACAGATTTAGCCATACTCTTTTGAGGAAATGTGCCCACTTTGAACTCTTGAATAGCTTTATTCTTGCAACATTTTTTTTGTTTAAGACTTTTTCAAGTCTTTTCTTGAATCATGTTTCCTGCTGTTCCCAACTAAAATGAATGACTTGTTGATCACACCTTTCATTAGAAAGTCCCTCGCAATGCTTATCACTTTCACTGCTTGCAGTCCTTGACTGAACTTATTCTCTTGTTTGACTATTTCTATAATAGTACATAACTGGCCGACTTATTTTGGCCAAAATTCATTCTTAATGCACACAACCAGTCTTTTATATGTTTTCTCTCTTCAAATTCCTTTTGTCTCTCCCTTTTTTTGTGGGTGGCTGCACTGCACGCAGACTGTGGAGGTGACGGATTCTGTGGGGTCACTCCCTCCTTCTATGAACTCAAAATCTTCAGAGGACTCTGATGAGCTCTCTTCGGCAATGACACGGTGGCTAAATGAAATGGCAAGGAGGCCTCTTTATGCCCCAAGGCAACCAAGCATCAAGCACATCCCTGCAAAGCCTGCTTTCCGAAGAGATTTTGCACCCGAATCATTCGAAGATGAAAACTCAGTCAACCGAGTGGACGAGGAAGTGGAAGAGTTTGAGAGGAGAAACGGAGAAGGGAGCAACAGCCCAGTCATTGACCTCAGCAGAGACACGTTGGTCAACCAGTTAATGTCTGACCAGCAGAGTAAGGGTGGGCTTGTTGCTGTGCATCCAGATGCAGAAATTTTGGAGGTGGAAGATGGGAAGGTCTTGGGCACTGTGGATGACATGATCCTTCAGCAAAAGGCGCCCAAACCCTCTTTTGTTAAGCCGCTTCATGAGAAGCTTTACTGGAGGCCTAAATATGAATTCAGAGGTTGAAGACTTCTTGAGTGAACATGCATGCACGAACATGAGGAGATCCTGATTTTTTTTTAGTCATAAGAAAGTTGGAATTACTCCGAATTCTCCTGACAGTCAGTAATGTCAGTGGCCATCCTGAACTTTAAGATAAATCCATTGTTTCTCGGAGCTCTATATAGTTATTCCAGCAAATAATATAGGTGAAGTAATTCGGTTATCCTTTCTTGATAGAATGATGCTTTTGTAGGAGACCAGCGTGTGTTTTAAGTGTGCGCCTATCCACCAAGTAAGAATGCCCAAGCAAACAGACGTGAAGTGCATCATTCAAGGCATTCATTGCCCCATCAAGTTTGGATTTACTCAAGTTTTGAATTCACTGACCAGGAAAATTAATCCATGTTCAATTCAGAAACCATATGTTGAAAAAATGACATAACTTGGAAAAGTGAAAAAAAAATAATATTTGGTCATAATATGCAGAGGATATTTTCATAATTGTCAGTATTTGGAGACTGGCCATGCCATATACTGCAGCTGCTATACTGTTAGGGGCTAATGTCAACCAACATCCATTTTAAAGTCACAAGAATGTCAATATCCATTTCAATGTCACGAGAGTGGTATTTTCAGCTAGTCTTCTACATTCAGTTTCAGATTAAAACTAAGCTGCTCAAAGAAAAATAATAATTTAGCTGCCATCATTGTTGCCATTCATAAGGACATGAGAAGTTGTCTCTCTGTATTCATGTATTTTTGTACATTCTATTTTTTATCAAATACATATATTTATTTGTTTTTATACTTTCCTTGTGCATTGATTTAGCCAGTGTTCATCATTATATCAGGATGCTTTGATCATAATTTTCATGGGCAATCATCTAGAATTTCGGGTGGTTTATTGGATTAGTTTCAAAAGTACTTTCCTACCTGCACACATTTTAAAATTGTGTCCAATAAGACCTTGTCCCACCAGAGGCAATGCAAGTCAATGCGTTATAAAAATATTGATAAAACTGCATGTGCAAATGAAAATGATACCAAAATGAATATGCTTGTTTCCTTATGAAAAGTAGAGGCAAATATTTGAGGGCCCATAGGTTGCTATAATTGAATTTTGAGATGCATGATTGTCATTCCGTGTTTCGTAAATATGTAATACAATGTCAGTGAAAGATGATGAAATGCACTATAAAACTTACAGATATTACATATTTTGCATCATATTTGCAATAGTGGGATGTCATTAATTTCCATTTTGTTATATGCTCATTTGAGTATTGTTTAACTGGCCGAATTATTTATGGTGCATTACATATGTCCTCTTTTTTTCTATTTGCACATTCATGTACCTACTGCAGTATCATTTCCGTAAGTTAGTAGGTATGCCTCGCTAGAACTATAAAAAAAAACAAAAAAAACGCATCGATGCAACTCGCAATGATTGGTTTTCAGTTTTCTTAGTAGCTGAAATGGTTTTAATAAAAATGGGCCCTGAAATCCAAAGTTAACCCAGTTATCCAAACAGGTTATCCCAGTAGGTAGTTCACTTGATTCATCCATCGCAATTTGAATTTATTTGAAGAATCCATCTCAATATAGATGGATTCCCCAAATAAATTCGAACAATCATTTATAAAAACAACCAAATTTTTTAACTGAGTTTAACCTGTTTAGGTTTGACCGTTTGATTTTTTGGAAAGTTCAACAAACATCACAGTAATACAGAGATAGGAACTTAATAAGACATCACAATGAAAGAATAAGTGCCATATATTTTGATCATTGAAAGGACATAGAAAAGCTCCAAGTAAGTATATCGTACTTTATGCTGCAGTAAGGCTACAATATAATATAGCAATGAGATTGTCCAAAGCTGTTTGAAGAAAAAGGCAGCCGCCCTACTAGGTTTGTATCCCTGGACGACATAACGAGGACAAAATTATACATGTAAATCAGTGAAATGAAAGAGACAGGTTTGTATGCCCCTTGCACATAAATCGGCATTCTAATGCAATATTAATTATTAAAACGAATGGCTCTTGAGTTCACCTATGGAAGCTCATAGGTCACCTAGTGAGGTGATGGACGGGTATTAACTCAAGCATAATTTCAAAATCTAGCAGCGATCGAAAGTTTCTATGATTTTTACCAATTTATAAAGTAATCCAGATTATAAATCACAATCTTAGCAGTTATATAAATGCCTTTGAATTTTTTTAAGAAATTGATAAAACACTTGCTCTCACCCAACATTGATGTTGTAGCACAACCACTGAAATATGTATCACACATTCACTTTGTAATGGCAACAAAAACATTTGCAGTCCAAGGTGGGTAAAACTATCGAAGCTGCATTTACTCTGGCCCTTCGATGATAACTAATTTTTAGCTAAAACCAGATAACCTTTTTTTAAACTTGCCTCAAACAGATTTTGCAAATTCTAAAGAATGCGGTGTTTAATAGAAACTCATCAGCACCTCTTTAAGACCGGAAAATGTTCTCCAGCGTTCTGTTCACCGTGATTTCTTAGATTTAGATATTATATTGTGAAATATTCATGCCAAGAAAGTGACTATTTATAAAATGCCATGGCACAGGAATCTCCGAGACTTGAACTTATTCAAAATTATTGGCGCTAAAAAAAGTAGAATAATGATCGGCCTCAATTCTCGAAAGCGAACTGCAATTTCATGAATTAACTTCTCTGTATTTCTGAATCTGTCACCCATCCACAAACAGTCCCATACATTGATATACAGGGGCCAGAGATGAAATTATCAGCATAGGCCATAATCTTGGCAATGTGCTGTGTTCAGGGAGAGATGATAATAATAATAATAATACTTTATTCATTTTAAAAATGGTACAACCATATTAAATGTCGTCAATCGTAATATTACTTAATATATAAACATAAGTTCTTAAATGTGATGAAGATTGTCACAAAAGAATTCATCCAATGAGTAAAGTGGGTGAGCAAGTAACCAGGTATATACCCTATTCTTGAAACTCTGGATACCATCTGATTTCAACTGAGTAGGCAGATAGTTATACAGTCGTATGTTCATATTGTGAAATGTGTTGTAAGTTGATGACAATCTACAATAAGTAGTATTTAGATTCGATTTACCTCTTGTGGAATAGTTATGGAGGTTGGATCTTAATTGGTAAGTTTCTAGATTAACTTTCACATGAATCAGAGCCTTAAAGATATACAAACAAAATACAGTCATGATTCTATACCTAATAAAAAAAGGTTTGCAGGAATCACGTGGTGGTATATTAGCAAGAGAGCGAATAGCTCTCTTTTGCAGTAGCAAAATTTGTTTAACATGAGGGGAATGACCCCATAACTCAACACCATAATTCAAATGACATTGAAAGAAGGCATGGTAAAGTGTTAAACGATGATATTCCAGACAAAGTAATTAAGTTTTCTATCCCCCCCAAATTTCTAAGCCCCTTGTGTATCTCTGTAACCTGTTTCTCTCTGAGTGTAATTTTCAGGTAGGTAATGGAGTCAAGCCAAATAAGTACGTGTAATTTTGAATATATAAAATTAGGAGAGAATATATGGACAACAAAACTGCATCAAATGTACGTTTCTTCACAATGCTGACAGGATTGTAGCAAACTCTGTGTTTCAATGACTTAAACAACGTTTTCTGCTAACTCTAACTGCTCATAGACTACTATTATGAAAACAAGAGGCCACAAGCAATCTTACATTTATGAACACATGTGAAGAAAGTAGCAGGCTCTTTATGGAAACAATTACTTAAATATTGACAAAAATAAAGGACATCCACATTCATTCTTTGTATATCATCGTATTTGTGGTTGAAAGAGAATGATTTCATTCACATGATTCGTATCGATGGAAAATGGCTTGCCGCACATTTGACATAGATCATAGTGATGCCCGATCACCACAGCAATCGCCCCAATGATTTTTAAAATGTAAGATGGGAAAGGCTGCCTCATAATAAACGCAGGAGCCCTAGGGAATGTGAAATGTACTCTAGTTCCTCACAAACTTCTGCAGTTCAGAATCTGCTAATTGATTTTGGGTCAAATTAGCCAGTCACCCAGGTCTGAAGCTAGTTTACAATATAAAGCCAAATGGTCTCCACCCAAGGCTAAACTTCTCTTGCTTGTCAACTTGGTTTTTTAAATTCCCAAGTAATTTGAAATTTCATACTAACTGCACACAACAATACTCGTTTCCTCACCTTCTTTTAGAGATTCCCAAGGGTATGGTCCTTTTCATTTGAACATAAAAATCTTCATATAGTCAGTAAAAACTGCACCATTCCGGTACTCAGAAATCAGCAGAAGGAAATTCCAGAGTCATTCCCAGGTAGCCAGCCTTTCCGGTCCAGTTCATGGCATTGCATTAAAGTCCACTTTATCGGCATGACTCCTTCATACCTTTCTTCCAGATTCATAATTTTTATTACATTTGATGTGGATAGTATCAGTTGCAGATTCAGTTTGCCACAGTACACTTCATCAAAAACTTTGGGAGTGTCGGTCACCAATGCTCCTACATATGCCTTGCTGTCCTTCCACCTCCTCCATCCCCTTTCCATGTCAAATATAGCACATTTCAGCCTTGAATAATATCAATATATGTGTAATTTAACCACAATAAATGCCATTAAAATGATTTGAATATCTTCAGTGAAGTGTACTAATTATTGAATACTATTAAGTACTATTATTTTGTACTATCAAGTGTACTAATATTTGCTCTAACAAATCCCTAAAGGAAGAGACATAACATAGAAGTAAAAATATGGTGGCATACACAAATGCTAAAATGCAAATGGATCCTTTCCTCACTTTTTGAAATCTCCATTGAAGAAAAAAGCCACATGTCTACTTTTCGGAGTACCTAGACATCCAAGTTTATAAAAGAATCTTCATATCCAAATCTCCCATTGTCATTAGGTGCTTGAAAAAAATATGTACATAAATTCAAGGGTTATTAAATTACAAGTTGTCAAATAAATGGTTTTCTTAAGTAATATTTATTTGCCAACACTTCATTGATATTCATATATACCTTATAAAATTTGCCTTTATAAAATATTAGGCTAGAAGAAATTTCATCTTAATTTTTTTCTTTAAAGCAACTCCAAAAACTTATGAACAATCTTAAACAATAGAGTTACATCCAATCACACAACTCATACTACTGAAAAGCCTTTGTTTTCAATTTTTTATTTTGATGTGAAAAAATACAAAATACCATTAAATAATATCACTGTAGAATTATTACTCCACAAGAGGTCATGCACAGCCTAAAATACTTCGATCCTTATTAACATTTTCATAACAATTCAGTCCACTCGAGGATTTTTCCAAAACAGAATTGCAGAAGCTGGATAAGAGAAAAACCCACTATCAGGCCTCTTTTTAACAGGTTCTGCAAACCACACTTCCTCAGGCAGACATTAAGAAATACCCATGGACACATTGCTGTTAACATTGTCTTAAAATGAAAACAAGTGAAAAGACTAATCTTACTTCACTATCAGATGCAATATTGATTTAATTTTCAAATATTTATACAAAAAGTGGACATCATTTTTTTCCTTGTAACATAATTAAATTACCTACCACTATTATGACTTAAATGTTGTAAATGTTTACATATGATAGCCTTTTCACTCTTCTCTGTCAACATAATATAATTCGATAATTTATTCGTTATAGCATTCACAATTCAATAAAAGTCCAATTCCAACTAATAAACTAAGGCACAAGGTATAAGGTTTTCTGAAGCTTATGATACCTTGTTGAATACTATTTGTCACTACACGATTATTAGGAAAATGCAACTTTTGAGTCATATAACAAAAAACATGCAAACAAGAGTTAAAATATATATGCATGGCAGAGTACGTAAAGAGCGACAGCTGGGTGAAAGGAGTCCAAAGGCAAATGGAGGAGTCAATGAAGACCGTGTCAAGTGGTTGACTATGCATGTGCAACTGGTATGATTACAGCTCTGCAACTTTCAATATTCATATAACTTGATAGGGGACTGCAGGAGAGTACTGAGGGGTGAAAAGTGGAGGACAATGATGAGGAAATACTACACCAACACCTCTTTATTCATAAGCACAGTGTCTACCAAGTAATTCTTCTGTTCATCTTTGATTTTCCATATGTTTTCTCATTTTTATATCAAAATGAAATTAGTATAAAAATAATGTTCGATAATACTCAAGCCTTAGAAATACTTTGGCACAAAAAGATAACTAGTTAGTTGTGCTACTTTTTTTATGTACTTTCCAGGTATTAGTTGATATTTTTTCACAACGGAATTAGTAAATGATACTTGAAAGTCTCAGTAGAAGTAAGGGGCTTACATTTGGATTAAGTGAACCTATTGCTACAAAAGTAAAAATGAAATACCTCCCATGCATGCAATGGTATTGAAAAATTTCGGTAATTTTACTAAAACAAATGTGACTAATATGATTTCCTCAAAAATTTAAATCCTCCATTACCATACATAGAGTCCGATTTTTGTACATTATATCAGATAGGTACTGCAAAAATATTTTTCAACGAAAATGCATTACAGCAGAAACTAAGTAATATTCACATAATAAATAAAAAATTGTGCTTCAATGCAAAATTATATACTGCGAAATGGTACGTAAATTTTAATTAATTTTCACCAAGGCAACAAGAGTGAGCTGAATTGGAATTGAATTTTTACTCATGTTACCAGTAACCCATAAATCATATAAGTTTTGATAATTATTCCCAACAATGTGGACTATTGAATTTAAGGACACTAGAAGGTGAATTCAAGTTCTAAGCGGAAAAGAAAATACTAGTTCATACTCCATTCCATACGACCGTTCTATTCATCAAAAGTTCTAAGGAGACATTTTTTCTGATAAACTACTCACACCAGAAAATGGAAACCTTTCTAACGTTTTAACATAATCTCCGAGCAGATAAACACATTTTTCACCCTACCAATGACAAGATTTCATGGCCATGGATAATGATTTTGTAGGTTTTTTTGCCTGCTGGGAAAACTGGCTGGTCCAGGCCTGAGGCTTGTTTCTTGGGTTTGCTGGCATATGGTCTTTTCAACGGTCACACACACACACAAATGCACATTTCTTGAATCCATAACACCATCAATGCAGGCCTCACTCAATTGAGGATGAATTTCAATGGTTTTTTTTCCATTGAAGAGAAATTGGATGATCAAACTATTCCTTTACACTAAGCAATGCCATTTTAAGCATTGAAAATACTCTTACTCTTGCAGCAGCCATACAAATCCTGTGCACGCAATGTTACAGCCATCAACTTCTTGTAATTATTAAGAGACTCGCATGTTTTCAACCAGAGCTTTATATCTACTCACAGTCCCAAGAAAAAAATTACACAGCCTTAGAACTTGAACACGTCTAGTAATTAATAATCATAATTCTTAGATGGCATTGTTGGTTAATACAGCAGAAATGTCTGCGCACCTCCATAGGAAGAGGAAAGAGAGGGTGTAATTAGCTGAAAAGAGAGCATTGCACAGCAGGTACGTACATGATGCTACCAAATGCCCATTCACAGTTTGCTCTTCAAATTATGATGGAATTAATAGTTCATACAAATACCTCGCTGATAATTTCAGGAAGAAATAGCCTACCTACACAGGTCTTCATAAATTAATTGAGCATATGCCAAATGTTTTTAGTAACTCATCATGAGACCTTTGCTTATTGAAACAAAATATCACTATTCATTCTGAGAATTACAAAAGATAAATACAAAGCATTAGAGTTCATTTTCATAGCAAATCAGTACAAATTTCCCATAATTTTCACGGTGATAACATGTTGATTAGCAATAAAAAGAGACCTTTCAGGCGTGATATGGTGGAATATCAACATTAATTAAAAATTGGCAATTAGCCACCAAATAAAATTTAATGCGACCGGTTTCAATGAAACTACATCATCGTCAGGTCTATGATGATGATGTAGTCACATTGAAACCCTTCGCATTAATATTTATTCGGTGGAAAATTGTCAATTCTTAATTAATGTTGATTAGCAAGTTTTGATTACACTTTGGTACCATAATTTCAGTCACGAAAACCAATTTATTAAAAGACTCATGCTGTGGAAAATTGTAAAATTCTAACCAAATTAATTTTTTTCAAATATATCCACAAATCATTGACATCAACTTTTAAATTTATACATCATATTAAATCAGAAAAAGGAATTTCTATGCTAAAAAATTTCCTTCCGCCAATACTTGACTCCTTAGATTGAAAGTCTTTGTTTAAGTTATTAGTTTATACCATAAACCATATAAGGGTAACAGTGGTATAAATTCATAACAACATAAAATGGATTACTATGGTGCAACTTAAAACAGGTCAACTGTTATCGCTATTTTACTTACTCTTCAACAAAACAAATGGTTTCTTATTGAGAGTACTCTTAATATATGAGGAAGAGAAAATATTATATTGTAACACATGAACAGAGTGTAACCATGTAGAAAGTTTGGAAATCCACTACATATTTACACTTTTCTGGAGATGTTTCAGGAATACACTTCCAACTCTCAGAATTCACTGCAATGCCCATGAATACACGAGGGGGAAGCAAACAATGACTATGTCGTGATATGCTTCCAAAGAGTAAGATTAAGAAGCCATCAGAATTGACTGAATGCACGTAATTGCTTCAAAGTTTCCCAACCAAACACCCAATTATCTCTTATTATTAAAGAATGGTGAGCCATCAAAGGTGCATCGATCACCTTTGATCACCTTGACTGCTATTCATCCATTATATAATCATAATTTTTATACATCACTGCATTCAGAATAAATTACATAAATAAAGAACTCAAGGATAATACATTAAGGTTTGTCATAAGAATTATTCTTGCATATTTACAACTTAAAAAATCTCTGTGGAGGAACAGTGTAAACTGTAAAAGGGCTCACGAAATTCAATTGATTACATTAGAGATTCATTATTGAACAATCTTTTTCCATAAGCATAAGTGTAAACAATTGTTATAAATAAATTAAATCATACTTAAAGCATTACAGAAGCTTGATGGACACAAGCCACTAAATACAAATTTAAATATGGCCATATCAATGGGAAAAGGGTAGGCATAATTGGTAAGTCATTCACGTGAAAATGCACTGCAAGGGATTTTTTCCTCTGGATTAAGCCACCACCTCTCTAGGACTCATCTCATCTCCACATAAAATCGCGCTCAGTGAAAGACAAAAACTTGTTACAGTTTTAACAACATGCAAAAAAAAAATATCGCCTACCTCATCAATGGTGATGTCTTTTCAAAAATGAGAACAACAGAATATCTTACGAAAATTTTTCAAGGATGGCTGCTGAGTTTGGAAAAAAAAACTTTTCCAGGACTTACAATAAACAGTAAATTTCTGTAATTTTTTGCCTTTACCAATTATTGATGCAATATTGAAGATTCTAAAGTTAATATATACCTAGATATGCCACTACAAAATCGATTATCATGATGAGAGTATGTTATCAAGATAATATATTGAAATGAAATTTTCCAGTAGTTAATTGATTGCATGTTTCGTTTAGGCCTCTGGACACACTTATTCTTGAGATTCAAACTGTGATGCTTTTCTACTGCAGGGTACCAAAGAACTATTTAATGCGAGCAATACGTAGTGCACCAAAATTTGGCCGTGGAACCACGCCGGGAGAGGGGTGGTTATATTATATGTGATGAAGGGAGGAGGTTACCTGCAAAGTCGCTAACGGAAGGGCCTCGAGTCCCACTGAGTTCCCAGGAGTTCATGTGGGTAGAATTGCCGCCACTTTCACTTTGTAGGTCTTATAAAAAGGTTAAGCCAGGAGGTATGGAATCCCTCTAGATACTCAGGGCACCTGAAGTATTTCCCAGCCAAGTCCATTGGTGTGAAAGGGTTCAGAACTTTAATTGTTTAAAAATGATCCACAGATTTTTCCATGGCTTCCAGGATTTATTTAGGCCAGGGGTCAGTATGTTATAGAATTTTCAGAATTTAGAAGCAGTCAACAACCCAATTGTTCCCTGAGTTAAAAGACTTCAATGAAAACGATAATACCAATATTCAGGTATACTGCTCACACAAATTTACTTTTAAGCACTCTTTTTAAATCAATACAAAAATTACTAAATTATTCAAGAAGGCCTTTTTACGGAACAAAACAACATCAGTCATTCATAACAATTTTTAGGCATACATAAATGGAAGATCATAAAACGCCTTCATCCGATATCACACAGCTGTCAGCCTTATGACAGGAGCAAGTCAGCAAAAAGATATTTTATCACAGTCATTACGAGGTGTGTACTATGTCGTTTTATCCCAAAACAGTTCCAATGAAATTGAAAAATTGTTAAAATAAGAGCCTTACAATTTAATATTTTGAGTTGCTGTACTCTAATTATGAACCCAATTGGATTAAAATAGAATTAGATAATTTAGTTCATGGACAAGTGACAAGATATATTTTTTCACAAGGCAAATGATTTACAACAGATTAAGTATATAGTATAAGAACCACATCTTAGAACTAAATATTCCATTTTAATATTTAGCATTAAAATGTGATCAATTCCAAAATCACACAAGCAAAACATTTTACCCTTACCTTAATTCTTTGGATAACTAGTTTCCTTTCTGCTATGTTCTTTAACTCCAATTAAAACCACACTATGAAAAAATTTACCTCGATCACAGGCTCATTGAGGTGGAATTAGAGAGGTGGTAACTGCACCAAAGTCAATAATCCAGTTTAAAGATAAATTTACATGCATGCTCTGTGAAATACAATACCAAAGATCACAAGCAGTATGATAATATAAAAACGAAATAGCAACACTTGATTAATTCATCTTAATTTCAGGAGAGAATTATTTTAGAAAAGCAGCAGAAGCAAGGAGAGGAAAACAGGGATAGGGAACTCAAATAAATTACAGTTGAAATGACTCTCGATATGACATAATTTCTAAATTAGGCTTAACTGTGCATGACTTCTTTAACTAGTCCCCTATACTTTTTTATGGAATATTGATAACATAGCCACAAAAGTGAGCGTAAAAACAAAGTAGGATTTTCTTGTGTGAGACCTCAATTGCAATTTCCAAAAATATACGTAGAAGTCTGATGCAAAGGCAAAACAAGTGACAATTTACGTGGCATATACATATGTATATAATATTTGTAGATAAGCATAATAAAACATTGCATAAAAATATAAAATAAATTCAACAACAATCATTGAGAATGAAAGCATATTTCCAAACCCAGGAAGGCAAATGGATGGCTTATGATTGACCATTATAAAGAAAGAAGCACCAACTTATACCACAGAATCATGGTCTCTGTCTTGTAGACAACTGCACTCAAGGACAGCGTCATTAACAACAAGTCTAGGACAAAATCTGGGGAGCTTTTACTGGATAAAACTAAAGACACGATTCTGGAAAGAGAATATAACAAAAAAACAAATATTAATCATAAAATTCCATTATTACAATTATTATTAAGATTTAACTTAGCCATATATATTTTTTGTATAAATATGCACCAACATTAAATATTATATTGACTATATACATGTATAAATATGTATAAATATATATATATATATATATATATATATATATATATATATATATATATATATATATATATATATGTATGTATATGTATATATATATATATATATATATATATATATATATAATATTTATCCATAAATACAGCAATCAACCCGATAGGTCAGTTTGGTTGGTGATGGTAGAGTTCACCCAGTACTAAGCCCTATACGGCGTGTGAAAATACACACATCAGGGTACGGGGGCCAGTTCCTTTCCCTGTGCCGGTTATGGTTTCCTAGGATGACCTGGTACCCGAAAAAACACATAGCTTGGTGGAGCTGCTTTTGAGAGGCAATTAGCGTGGGAACGAGGTGAGGGGGCAACGAGGGGATGTAGGGAGAGGGGAGTAGGCATAATAAGAGGACAGGTTTTACATCGGGGGCGGTTGCAAGTTGGGGAAATATTGGGAAAATAAATATTACGCTGTCCTCTTATTATGCCTACTCCCCTCTCCCTACATCCCCTCGTTGCCCCCTCACCTCGTTCCCACGCTAATTGCCTCTCAAAAAATATTATTTATCTTTTGCCATGCAAACATTGCACTTCCTTTTAAATAGTCTAATGCATTACCCCCTTATCCATCCGAATGAATAATCACCAAGTTCCAATATTAACCATGAGAATTCCATACATGCAGTGAGCGATTATTATATGGACAGTGAGTTTTCGCAACTACAACAGTCCACTATGCAAGCAATGCATTTCTTATTTCAACTTTATGACTTCAAAGTGATGGAGATATTTTATCACTTACCAGATGCAAAATGTACAGAGTAGGCATAAGAAACATTTTATCCTTCACCACTCCCAAGGATATTTTTTTCAGCTGTTGCTTTGCTTCTTTCAAATATGTTCGTTCATGATTAAACCCTAAAAACATCCTCATTTGAGTCACAAGAGAGTGATTGCTGATGAATATGTCAACAAGCACATGAATAGTCCGCCCAAGAACAAAGTAAAAAACATTTGGTGGCACAACGAGGCTTAGAGCCCTTTCCATATCACACTTCGTACTGATGAAGAGTTCCGCCGGGCGAGGATGAAGAATTTCGAGAGGGGGATGGTGCGGACACACACGGTAAGAGCCAGAGCAGGGGATGACCTCGCCCACATACTTCCGCCATCAAGGTGTAGCGAGGACGTTTGGGACGACGTTCCATGAGCATTCCTTTCATACGCATCGACTGCACCTGCTCCACACCCGTCTCGTCAGTGAGGATTGCTTGAATCTGGTCAACCAGGATTGCACCAACAAATATGCCAAAGAGGGTGCTCTCCAGTACCAAAATGACAGAATGTAAACTGAAAAGGATCATATAAAGTAAGGATTAATTACAACCAAACAAATCAGCGTTGCATGGCGATTGACTCATCGCTGCACTGAGATCATCTCATTGAGATCACCCGAGAGCACTCATTGAGTCCTCATTTAATGCTAATTCAGAGTCTTCAAATTATTATTTCCATTCAATGCAATTAGGAAGGAAGGAACGAAGGGGCCATCCTATGACACAATTGGCACCCCATCTAATAAAGCTTTCAGAGGTTATCTCTTTCTCAATCTAATCATTCCGCTTTTCTCCAGCGGTGAAGAAAAATACACAAGACATTCCATCGTTTAGTTTTGTGACCCAAGACTTAAGTATCCCTCTAGCCTGAGGAGGGCAATGTAACAAATTAAAAACACTCCTCTCGTACGGGGTATCCTCAAACACTTCCTTTTAAGAGTTTCCCCACATGTACTTGCTTGTATGCTACACATTAACACCAATGTACAAGAAAAAGTGCATCCAAATGCCTCATCAAGGAATGTGACTTTCATCAAATGCAAGTCCAGGCACACCTAACTAAGCACAACAATTTGTTATAATAACATTTCAAAATCACCTCCGATATTCATTCAACCTCATACACACACCAATTCGTTACGTAGAAAATAAAATATGGTTAATTCCCTATTTATGCAATGACACATCTCAAATAAAAAATTCTTATTTTGCACATACAGGTATGCTTTTTATCTCAGTTGGGCATTTCATTCAAGTAAGAGAGTGACATGTAAATACACTATCAACGAACGCAACAGGACACTAATTTGATTACTTTTCTGAAGAAATCAATATTGATAGTAACAAATGGATAATGAATCTTGTAAACAACTGGAATTGGTCTATGCCGATCAGACTTTTGGCCAGGTGTTAGAATGTATAAGGTGTTAGAATTATATTAAGCACAGGGAGGTTAGAAAGAAATCAAGAGAGAATGGAGAAAGGAAGTACAGGTATGCTACAACAGTGTAATGTGGGACAGAGGGGATGATAATGACTTAGTAATTTACAGCAGGAGAAGGAGAATTGATGTGGAGTAGCCATAACACTCAAACGATTACTGTGGAGAGAAGTAAAAGGTAGCAGGGGAGTGATAATATTTTTCTGGTAAAAGAAAAAAACAGACAAACCATTCTAGTGGCAATTCAAATGTACACACTCACTGACAATTTGACAATGGCAGAAAGAAGAAGAGAGTTTTTACTATTAATTGGAAGAAACAATTGGGAACAGGTTCGGAAGGCAACACCTTATAATGATGGGGGATAGAATGCAGGATGTATGAGGGTGGGCCCATAAGTACCCGGCATGACATATAGACGGCAGTATTTGTTTGAAAAATATCACTGTATTAGAAAGTATGCAATCTATAAAGCATGTGCTTCAAGTCTGAAGACACTACGTTGTTTAGTATTTGTTTGGCAGTGAATGTTTTCAGTGAATTTGTGAAAATGGAGAAAATTGGTCATCGTTATGTGATACAATATTTTTATTTGAAAGGCCTCAGCCCAACCAATATAAAAGCTGAACTGGATTCTACTCTGGGTGAGTCTGCTCCTTTGTTTACAATAGTAAAATATTGGGTAGCAGAGTGTAAACGAGGCCGTATGAGCTGTCAAGATGAGCATCACATTGGTCGACCAAATGAGGTGACGACTCCAGAAACGGTGAAGAAAATCCACAAAGTGATGCTGGATGATCATCGAATGAAAGTGCACAAGCTAGCAAACATATTAGGCATTTCAAAAAGTGCGGTACATCGCATATGAACTGAAAATTTGCACATGAAAAAGCTGTGTGCAAGATGATTGCCACGTTTGCTCACACTCGAGCAAAACCAGTGTGGGGAAAATGTTTCAAATGAGTGTTTAGCAAAGTTTCACAGCAACAAAGCAGAATATTGTACATTCACAGCAACTTAGATGATCAAAAACCACAGTTATCAACCCTAAAAGGTTGGTTTGATAGGTAAGGGTAGAGCTATGCTAGAACTAATGGCTCGTGTGAGCCATTTCACAAATCAAAGTAGGAGGAGCAGCTCCTTTCCATGTGCTGCCGATGCTCTCCCAGGAAGATCTGGCACCTGAAAAATTGCACAGCTTGGGTGAAGCTAAGGGGGCTCAGAGGCATCACCCAGAACTGAAACCAGGCCCAAGTATCTATGTGCCCCAACCAGTCGAGTATGATGTCTGCAAACTGGAAGAAAAACACAGAAAAGCCATAATGGTTATTGTGATCACCACTAATTGTAAATGACAAAACTTGGTGGAGGAGGAAGCAAAATTCAGATTCGACAAATATAATCCAATCCTGAAATGTGGAAGAGAGATTGCTCTTTCCCACTCTGCATTGAGGGTCTAAATTTCTCTGAATCAAGGAATCTGGGGTCGTATTACTTCCCCAACCACACTCATACAAGGTCCTAGAGAGAGGAGGACTACCATGTAATGAGCAACACTGAAAAAGAATGAGCAGAGGACTATGAGAGAATTCCCAGGATGATGACGGAATTGCCAGGCATCTCCCAGATCGGTGGACACCCTGAATCAAGACCCAACCCTGTATCAAGACCCAACCCTGTATCAAGACCCAACCCTGTATCAACACCATGAAAAACACCACAATTTTCAGTTTATGAATTGGCATGAACCTTGGCATGCCTCAGACTGCACAGGTGCGAGGGGGGACAGAGAGTCCAGATGGGCAGTGTTGGGAGGAGGTGTAAGGCAGGGTTTTTTATCCCCTATCACCCACTATCACCTGTGCTCTTCAACGTACATGTGAAGGAAATGATTAAAGAGGCATGGGAAGAACTGAAGATAGGAATGAAAGTCGAAGGGGAATTCGAAAAAATCACTTAGGTTTGTTGATGACCAAGCTCTACTTTGTCAGTCAGCCAAGGGGATACAGGTATTGCTGAGTGAATTGCAAATTTGGTGCGATAGATATGGGATAAAATCAATATTAATAAAACAAAGGCTATGCAATTTTCCACTAAGAAAAAGGCTAAGCTTAACATTAAAATTGGAGGGCAAAAACTAGAGCAGGTAGAACAGTTTACGTATCTCGGTAGTACAAATTTGCAAAACAGACAGAGCAAGCATATATACCCTCAGGACAGAGTGGGGGCAGGGAGGGTTGGTCTGTTTTGCAAATTTGTACCTGATGATGCCGCAAGTCGGTGAAACGCGTCGTGCCGTATAATAAAATCTGTGGAAAAGTACGAGTCTTTCTTTCTATTTCAATAATGGATATCAATTACTTCCACGAAGTGAAGCCTGAAACAATAGAATATATTCGCAAAGCTAGTATGGCATTACAGGCGAAACTTTACTTAAAACTTTCGGTGAAATACAGCAGTGCATCTCTGAATATTCTCTTCAATAGCAGTTGCCTCAAAAACGGAGTGTTCCCAGCGTACGTCCAGGTTCGTGCCACTTCGTCGTCCACAACGGCCATCAGAGCGATACGCAAGGCGAAAATCCAGTGGTTAAGGGAGGAACTGAAACTGTGGTATGCAAGAAGGGATTCCTTTGCACATTATTTATTCTGTCTGCACGTAGAGCTTTGCTCTAAGTTACATTTTGCGGAATGGATTACATTTGTGGATGGTGTAAAAGAACTAGTGAGTAAAATCTCTTCTCGCAAATATGTAACCCAGGGGAAAAAACTGAGTGACCTTATTAATAGTCCACCTCAAAATTACCAGTGCACTACTAAAGAAAACAGTCCCCGCACAGTATCGAAATTTGTTCCGGCCGCAAGAGTTGTCAACCTTAGTCATCATACGTTCACTGAGGAGGAGAGTAATATCTTAAAGAAAGGGTTGAAGTTTGCTCCCTCTAAGAAAGTTTCCGAAGCCGACATTAAAAATCTAGCCGCAGATTGCGAGGTTGCCCTTCGGAACCAATCCCTGGCTACCAAACACCAAGTTGCTGAAATCATCATGTCCTCATTGAAGGAAGCAGTGCCAACAACAACCCGCTTTTCCAGCCTTCAGCAACATACATCCACCCTCCGACGCCTGAAGAAGACTATTGGCAAGGAAGACCTCATCATCCAGAAAGCTGACAAGGGATCTAGTGTTGTAGTGTTGGATAAACGAGTGTATGTGGAAAAGTGCCTTGAGTTCATCAACAACAATCCTATTACTTCGTTATCCAAAGACCCAACCGCGAGTTTCCAAAGTGAAGTGAAACGTGCCGTGTTCAAGTGTAAGTTTTTAAATGCTAGGGAAAAATTTAGTTTAATCCAAATGAACCCCTCCACCCCCAGGTTGTACGGACTCCCCAAATTACACAAAAAAGCCATACCTATTCGGCCTGTCATCTCAGCTGTGTCCGCCCCTTCACACCTTCTGGCATGAACATTAGACGTTTTGCTCCGAGATCTCACAGGTTTTAAACCTAAATATGGAGTTAAAAACTCCATAGAGCTAGCCCGAAAATTGAAAGATATTGATGTCCCGGAAAAAGCGAGGCTAGTCTCCTTCGACATTAGCAATTTATTTACTTGCGTACCAATATCGGAAACTTTGCTTAGGGTGGAAGAACTACTCAAGGATTCCACCATTGCCCAAAATATCTCAGACGAATTGGTCCCCCTCATCAAAATGACAGTTAACCAGAATTATTTTAGTTTCAACCACACCCTTTACAGCCAAACGGATGGGTTAGCTATGGGTTCCCCACTGTCCCCCTTCCTAGCCCAAGTCTTCCTCAATTCTGTAGAAGAACATCTTTTTAATGCTGACAATCAGCATAACAAAAACGTGGGCTATTGGTTTCGTTACGTGGACGATATACTATGCCTATGGACCGGAACCAACCGACAGTTAGACTCCTTCCTTAATTTCCTAAACACTCTTCATCGGAATATCTCCTTCTCCATGGAAAAAGACGTCAACGGCACCATCAACTTCCTCGACTTGACAATCACAATTAGGGATAATAGACACGAATTTGCAATTTATAGGAAACCCACATATACAGACCATATAATTTCTAATGATTCCGCACACCACTTTTCTCACAAACACGCAGCCCTCCACTCCATGATCCACCGCCTCCTACACATCCCCCTTTCCCCCAAAAACTTCAAAATTGAACTCGTGAATATCACTAATATAGCTACCAACAATGGTTTCAACCCCAAACTAGTTGACACATTACTACGGAAAAAACAAAAAGCAATGGCCATAAAAAGTATTTTCGTATCTCAGCCCGCAGTATCTAAAGATTTTAAGTGGTGCTCGATCCCGTTTCTGGGAGATCTTTCATATAGGATTTCCAACTGCCTACCCACCTCTCTCAAAGCAGCCTTCTACCCACCCATAACCCTCTCCAAACCTCTAGCCAATGGAAAAGACACCCAGGATAGCCTTCTCAAATCAGGCATTTATAAACTGAAATGCGAGGATTGCAACAGCGTTTATGTCGGTCAGACCGGCAGGAATATCAAGTTACGAGTCAAGGAACACGCAAGGTGTCACAAAAATCAGAATAACAACTCTCTCTTCGCCAAGCATTTACTAGAATTCAACCACAGCAGTGACTTTGTCCCAGAGATATTACACACACTCCCAAAAGGATTAAAAATGGACGCTCTCGAGCAATTAGAGATTAGAAGGCACTTGGTGAACCCCAACACGACACTTTGTAATGAGCAATTATTCCCATACCCCTCCCCACTCCTCTCCGAGAAATTAGCCTGGAAATGGTCAAAACAATCCATCAACGCACCTGCGAGCCCCCACCCCCCTCAAATCCTTCCAACCCTCCCCGCCCCCACTCTGTCCTGAGGGTATATATGCTTGCTCTGTCTGTTTTGCAAATTTGTACCTGATGATGCCGCAAGTCGGTGAAACGCGTCGTGCCGTATAATAAAATCTGTGGAAAAGTACGAGTCTTTCTTTCTATTTCAATAATGGTTATACAAAAATACTTTAGGATGGGAAGAAGAGGAGGTTACATTTATCAAGATTGTTCCATCAGAAAAGTAGGAGAGGAGATTCCATTCGTGAAAACATATGTGAAACTTATAATGGAAGTGTATCATAGTTGAATAATTATAATTGAAACCACTATTGTTATTAAAGCACACATCTACATGCAATTAGAGCTCACATTCGATTCTGCTTGACGAGAACTTCTTCACTGCAATGCGGACAATCACCCAGCCATGAGGATACAACCAGCAGAATGGCATAACCTGACAGCACACTCACGTATATCAGGAACTGAATGAAATACTTTTGGTTCTGCTCTCCAACACAGTTATTAATCCTGTTAAGAGTACAAGAAAAATTTTATGTGAATGATATTTTCACGTTTCAATTGTAACTTCTGGAGATCAAGCCTAGTAATCTCCTGTAACAGTCAATGCACCACCACAAAGTTTTCTGCTCCAATTTTCTCAGACTTTTGATTCACTCTCAGAGCCCCTGGTATGATAATACCCTACTTGTTTGAGCAAGGATGACAATTCATTAACATCATTGGCACTAATGGTTACTGAGTAACTTACCATGGGCAATGATGATCCATCTTCCGGATACATCTTTTACATATTCTACAGTGATGTGCCCTTGGAGGTCGGTATGTTTCACAACGCGTGCAAACTTCCCAGTCCTCAAGTTGTAGCGATACCTGCGAGCCTTAAGATTAAAAAGATAAGCATAAAAAGTGTAATCAGATGGACAGACAAGCACCCAATCTCTTACTCACCAGTATGGATATCAGAAAAATCCAATCTGCTTTGAGGTAATGGAACTATTCCAGGGTCGGAACAAACTGCCTTCATATGGGCCATTGCGAGAAGGAATATAATGGTATTAAATAGAACCACATTGAACGCCCCCCACAAACTGGAATGAATGCAAATGACAGTAAATACTTTTGCCAATACATAAAACATTTACCACTCGGTATCAAAAATGTTATCACAAACCTGTAACGCATTGTTTGCAAAACAACCCACTGTATGACGACATAGTCAGCATAAAATACAGAAATGTATGTTACCAAAATACAAAGAACACCGCATGGATCTTTAACACAGACTGGCATGTTAAGTTATACCATTAAAAATTAAACTATCAATTTGAATTTCATGAAAATTTAAATAAAGGTGGTAAATACTAAGCCGCTAATTAGAGCCTTTTTCACATCCCTCATCACATATTTTCCTTGGCATCTGAGCAAACTTCGCAACCGTAGATAAACCACAGCGCGCTTCTATTTACTTTTGTTGACAAGTGCCGCTTTTGCTGCGTTTGCTTTAGAGCTATTTTTTTACAGCGCGTTTTGCAAAATTGGTAAAATTATCAACGGTTATTTACTCTGAATTCTGAGCGTTGTCGTATCCTCTAAAATAATCAGTCATTTATAGCGAAAAATTAGAGAACTATTCAAAAATACTTCGCCACTTTTGAATTATTTAGACGCACTTAAGCCTTCTAATGAGTAGATTTTTTATTTTCTAAAGCCAACCTCGTCTGATTTAATTTCTTCACATTCGTTCCCCAGTCGGGAGCGAAATCTTTCTGCAAAACCTGGTTTTTATATCACATCTTCTTCTTCTAACGATACGCGCGGGGTCTCTTTAGGTGGGAAAGGGAAGTTGTTGCCATGGCAGCGATCGCCGTGTTTTCAGCATTGAGAGAAGTTGTGAAGGAGTCATATTTTAAGTTTGGGAACTTAAAGCTAACTCTGCAGTTTATTGGTGGTAATTCTAATGGGAGACGAGACAAAAAACATCATTGAAGACGTCTTGGAAGAACGGGAGGCAACTTCTGTAGAAGAAAGCACGGGCCCTCTGGATCTGATTGCCAAGCCCATTAAAAGTGAAGGATGTACAGTCCCAGAGAATGTTTTGGAATTTCAGTATCCTTGAACTTTGTTGCAATGCCTTCATAGTTTTAATTTAATTTTACGACAAAAAATTTATCTAGCATTTTATGCAAAATAATTCCGATTGGGTGGATCTTAGAGCAAATGCCGCAACGATAGCATTGTAAACAATATCAACACAATAATTAAATGAAGAATACAATGTATCTTTCCACTGTCCTTTATTCACCTACAACCGGTTTCAACGCTCAAGTGTCATCATCAGGTACCTGATGATGACGCTTGAGCGTTGAAACCGGTTGTACGTGAATAAAGGACAGTGGAAAGATACATTTTATTCTTCATTTAATTCAAATGAATTTCCTCAAGGTTGAGCCGGGAACAATTGAATAATCAACACAATAATTCAGGGATATATATCACAGCACTTATTTTTTGCGAGCATTGGTGAAAGTTTGTTAACTTTGGTAAATTATTATAATTTTATCAAATTGTTCGCAAGGCTTCATTCAGAAACACTAAATTTATTTCGCGCTCTTATAATGCATACTTTCCTCGTGTCATTATTGTGCACCAGGGTTTTTGGCAGAAAATGGAGGCAATATATAACCATATATAATGGTAATAAAGTAAATCTGCGAATGTATCACACATATATGACTTTCTTCAAAGTTAAAAGATTTTCCACGATTTTTTTGGAGAAAATAATCCAAACGTTTCCAAAAGACTTCAAATGATTATTTGTACATGTCTTTTTCGAGAATTTCTGGCAAATAAACAATGTTAAAAAACAAAATACCTGCTTCTTTAGCGGTAATTCCGCAATTAAGCAAATGTTTGATTTGGCATTATCTGAGAAGAATTCGGTGTGAATTACAAGGAAATAATATCCCAACAGATATCGAAGTACTTTGTTAGGATATTCGTCTCAGGAATTAGGTAATTATTGAAATCCAGATTTGTCTTGAAAATTTGTTAAGGCAATACTGGTTTCAGTTTAAGCAGGCATTTCTTGAAATTTTTGTGACATGTTGTGGCGTCAGAAGATTCTTATCTTTGCTGTCCATCAATTAGAATAGTTTTGTTGTTGAGCACATTGATAATTTGCCCTTTCCATTTGCCTGACTCAAGTGATTTATTTTATTAGTTCTAGATCTATCAATTAGATCCCAATGACTATGATTCATTTTTGGGACCAAAATAATGCTTCCAGTAGTCAAATCACTTCACTTAGTTTCAAAAGAAGCCCGTAACATATATATGAGGCTATTTGAATATTTACATTAGATTACTATCACTTTACACTAGATCTTGACCTGCACACGATATATGTTTAAATATTTAGCAAAGTAAGGATTTTTTTTAATGATTCAGAGGTATGCACAAAGGCAGTCATTTGACCTGGGAAAATTTGAACTCAGGGTGCCACCACTAAGTATATCGCTCCACTTCAACTATTCAACTCCGCTCGATTCAACTTTGTTGGAAATGCTGAATCCTTTGTGTGTGGTTCGCTAAAAACCAAAGGTGGATCTGTTTGACCATCCAGAAACAGAAGATGATGCTGCAAATTGAATTTTATCAGTATGTCACCACGAGGTGTTCTGCGAAGTTGAAGGTCCTGTGCATCACTTTTGTTTCCATCTGCGACTGTTCCAAGTCTGTTCTTTGATATTCTCTTACCCAATCCCACCATGGTCTACAACCTTAATGTGGTGGAAGGGCATGTGTGTTCCCATTTCACAAACAGTTGTTCTGATGGGAGCAATTATAATTGTTCCTAGGAAGCTCGCCCATGCTGGATAGGTCAAAGAGTAGGAGCCTGACAAAAGGAAGGCTCTGCAGCAGCTGTTCCTCAGTGAGGTCATGGAAAAGGCATGTGTTTCAGTGGATAATGTCAGCAGTGGGGTGGCCTTTTTTAGCGATGGTGTCACATTAAAAACACTATTGGGGAAGTCAATGTGCAATGCCCTCACTGATTTATCCCAAGAAAATATTATGTAACCAAACATGAAAATGAATTCCAGCAATATTGAAGCTCAACCCACAGGACATGTGCATGTTCAGCATAGGAGTAGGCAAGGCATCAGGTGTTCTCTTAGCATACAATCCTTACTCAGCCAATCAGATTTGCTATTTCGGTTCTTTATATTCCCCATATTTTCCCATCGTCTGTCTAAGATAGTCTCATTTATTCCTTCTATTTTTCTGCCGATAATTGGGGTGAACTCTTCTTTTGATTGCTTTTCCTCCAGTACCTTTGTGTTCCATTTGAGTTCCTGTTTCACTTTTGTCATCTTGTATCACAGTCAACTCTCCATGACCACCACTTGTGATCACCATTTATCTCTGCACCAAGTTAGCTCTTACATTGCTTAACTTGGTTCTTGTATCTTGCTCTGACTAGGATGTAGTCGAATTGGTATCTGCCCTGTCTCCTGGAATCTTCTTCTCTGATGTTGTTGAAATAGGATGTTTGCCACTACCATGTATTTTCTCATTGCAGAAGTCTATCAGTCTTTCTCTCATGGGGCTTGGTTTTCCCTCTCCAAAATATCCCATGCTGTTAAACTCTTGGCCTTGTCTGACCACAGTGTTCTAGTTTTCTGCCATGACTAGGTTCTCCTTCTCTTTTGCTTTCTTTAATCCTATTTCAGTTGTTCATATATTCCATTTCCTCTTCTTGATAGCTGGAGATTGGTATGTACTACACCTGCTTTACCATTGTGTCCTTAGGTTCTCCTTCTTTCTTTTTAATCAGAATCTTCTCATTTTATTACCAGGACAATTTAACTCTTCTTGTCCATTTATTCTAGAGTATGATGCCCACTCTTGCAGTGTTCTGGGTTTCTCCTGAAGCTATATCACCCTGTACCTGTGATTCCTAATGTAGTCAGCCCCTGCCAACTTAAACTTGCTCGCTCCCAGGATGTCTATCTCCAGGCTATCCATCTCCATTTCAGCATTTTCCAACTTTCCCAAGAACCTAACATTTTTCCACCATGGCTGATGTTCTCCTCCCAGTAGTCCCCAACCAGAGATATGATTTTAGGGACTATTTTACTTCCGGAATATTTTACTGAAAGCATTACCATGATATCATATTTGAATGCATGGCTGCATCTTCTAAGATTATTGATGTGGTTGTTTTCTGTTGCCTTCCATATCATAGTACTTCAGCCGATTCTTTGGCTTTTACTCTCGACCATAGCTGTGGCAATTAGTACCAACCAACCTCAGTATTGGTTCAATCCTAAGAAAGGATAAAAGTGGCATGTGAGGACTATAGGCTTGGTTTCAGGCATGACAAATATAGTACTTAGAATCGTCAACAATAGTATGGAAAGAGACGTAAGGAGTACCTTGATGAAGACCAATTTGGGTTTAGAAATTGGATGAGTATGCATTATGGTATACTAATAATCCTAGTAGGAGAAAACTAGATCAAAAATACATAAAGAGTACAACCAGAATATGTTTAGATGCTTCACAAATTTTTTGATAGAATTTGATGGAGTAAACTAGGCACAATTGATGAAAATTTTGAAGCAGGCAGAAGTAGACTGGAGAGATAGATGAATTATCCGGAACCTGTACATGTTTCAGACTGCACAAGTGCAGATAGATAATTGGGAGTTGGAATACAAAGTGATGGGCAGGGGAGTACTGCAAGGATGTCCATTAGTACTTGTTCTTTTCAATATATGTGCAGGTAAGAGAGGCATGAGAATTGCTGAAGAATGGAATGAAATTAGGTGAAGCACTTGTTTGTCAGTCAGCCAAAGGCTTACAATCATTACTTAGCACATGGCTGAATCAGTATAATAGATTATCTTTGGTTAGTTTGACTTTTCTTGGTGGGTTTTTGGATGGACACAGACCGTACACTCCTGCACTTCTTAGCCATGCCTAACAAGTCAAAGCCTTGCACCCTACGTCACCATAAACTGTCCTTCAATTTCACATTCGTTCTATGATATCTTTATTCTGTCTAACATCCACATCTCTCCCTAGCCCTATCCTGTTCTTTTCCTACCCCTACCTCACTTGCCTAACATCCTCTACACTCACAATCTTCAGTATTCCACGGGCAATCAAAATGCTCTACATCTTCTATAGATTTCTCTGAGTAACACTCTCTCTTCTCCCACAATGCTTAGTACTTGTTCATTTGATTTCCAGTTTGTCCATTTTATTTCCCTCCTCCTCCAAGCCCACCTCTCAAAAGCCTCCAATTTACACCTATCACCTTATCTTCAACAACCTATTTTTCAAAACCGACAAAAAAATGCTTCAGGAACAAGTATTCAGGGATATAAATGTAGAATGAAAATTATTCATTAAATAATTAAGGTAAGGAGATTCTTAAAAAATAAGAATGCTATGGTAATTATTAAATTTAGGGGACGTAGACTAGATGGGGTAGATCAATGTTTTAGTTGGGCAATTAGTACCTAAGTACATAAATTTTTTCTAAATAGAAGCATTGTATGAGATAAAAAAGCTTTTTCCAAGAGGCGGGAATCAATTTCTGATACCTAAATTAAAGACTCAAAGAAAAGACTAGTGAAAACTCTAATTTTGAGCATAGTTCTATGCTGCAGTTAGTTAGTCATTAAGGCGAGATGACAAGTGCTTTTGAGGTGTGGGTGTGGGAAAAGTGGGGAAAGCAAAATGGAGAGGAAGGAAAGCAAAGGATGAAGTTCTAGGTCTCTTAGAGAGTTGCGGCGTGTGTGGAGAAATTTGAAGAAGGTAAGATAAGTGGGTGCAGGAGATACTGAGAGGCAATGGGATGCTGAGGACAATCCTAAAGGGGAGAGTGCTGGAAAATCGAGGTAGAGGTAGGGGAAAAATAATCATTCTGGATTAAATTGAGGGAGATAGATAGTATACAGAGCTAAAAAGTGAGTTATTGTAATATCAATATGGGGTGTGATGATGTTTGGTTTCTCATTAGTTTGGGGCTTATGAGTAAAGTAGAGTGTAGTACAAGTTCCATAGTACATAAAAAACCTTCTTTAACCTAGTAGACTAATGATAATATGTTCATTATTTTAAGTATTACATTTAAATTAGTATTTTCAGTTTCCTCTTCTGTATACCTTCTACTGCCCTCAGCCATGGCTTCTTTCTCTCAAAGATATGACTGATCCAGTTTTATTTTCTCTTCTGGGTAGGTTTCAGTAATGTACCCTGGACCCTACCTTTTTAGCACCTCGTGAGTTCATTATTTGTCCGCCCACTCTCCATCCTCTCACATCTTGAAGGCATCAAAACTGTGCTTCTCTCTCCTTCCCAAGGCCCACGTTTCTCAGCTATGCATTAGAATGCTCTGCGCATATCATTTGGCCAGTCACTGCCTCAACTCTTTATTTTTTATTGTATGTAGCACAATGAGCTTTTATTTTTATTTATATCTTAGTTTCCCTTGGCCATTCTTGTTTTAATTTCTTCACAACTCTTCCAATTTTCCATTGGCATTATAGATCTGTTTGGTGCCTTTTCTACGGCTCCATTTTCCCCTCCATTGGACATGATTTTCATGCAATCCCTTTTGTAAAATCACTCATGTTTAACCAGCATCTATTTCCATCCCATACTCTTACTTTCCCTCCGTCAGTATTGTAATAATTCTTTGATGTACCTGATTGTTATGAACCAGTGTCACTATATTATCAGAAAATCAGATGCAGACTATCTGTCCGCCACAATTCTCATCCTGCTTTCTTCTTCTGGAATGATAAGAAGCATGTATCAAATATTTAAATCATATCAGTGATAGGCAGCACCACACATTTTACTATATCCAGTTATGTACACAATTACACAATTTACAATTTACCAATATATACAATTTACTATATCAATTCTGCTATATCCAATTTGTCAGGCTTCTGTTGAAATTGACGGCCGTCTTTCTTGTTATGTGACACATTTGCTCAGTTATTATTTTTAAATGTATTTTTGATTCCGGATACAAATTTCTGAACCTCTGTAATGGCTTAACTAAAACTCGAAAGAATGCTCCCATATAAAAAAAATGCTATTTTTAAACTTCTGAACCGTTTTACAAATGCTAATATTCAGATAGTTCCAAAGAAACTGCAGGAGATGCCGCAACAGTAACTTTTAACGGAGTCGTCCGCTAATGTGCATTTCAATGCAACAATGTCAGAGTGTAAAAATTATTCGCCGCAAATGATTTTTACACTCTGAAATTGTTGCATTGATTCATATAGCTATTTAACCATTATCCCACTGACTTCAAGAACACATTAAATATTCAGTTACAAATTAAAAGAAAATGGTTGATAATTAGTAAAGTGAAATCATTAGCCCATATATTAATGTCCTGATTTGGCTTTAAATCGATGCTACCATTTATGTATGTTAATTTTCTCGAAAAGTATATAGTTTTATACAAATATGTATACCTAAGAAATTCATTTAGTTTTCACTGATATTTGAAATGGTATTCTTATTATCTCATGATATGCTTTCTTAATTGAATGCAGACACTCTTATGGGTACAATTGCAAAAAGAAGTTTAATCTATGTATTGTTGGAGGCTCAACTATAATCTTCATAGCAGGGAATATATTGACCTTCCTTGACATTGAAACAAAAGAACTTTTATTCAAAAAGAGTGCTGTGGGTGGAGGAATAGGCTTTGTGTGCGTGAGTACAGAAATTGGGTTTTATAATCATTGTTCTGAAAACCAATTCACTGATCAATACTATTATCTATGTTTCATTTAAGGCAAACCCAGTGTCTGGGCATTTTGCTGTGGGTGAGAATGGAACTGCTCCCCCGATCATTGTATACGAGTGGCCATCATTAAATGCCGTGGCTATTCTTCAAAAGGGTACCAAGAGAGCTTACACCTACTTAACATTTAGGTGTGTTTTGAATGAGTGAATTGGATTTTATATATACATTTATCATGTTTGATAGTTGAAAAAAAAATGTAGTGGACAAAATTTAAAAAAAACCAAGTCTCATTTGTTGAAATCACCATTTTTTTCTTCATAAAAAATGCCTGATCTTGCTAGCACTGGTTTCATAGAAGGAGCATGGAAATTTTGGACCCCAAAAGTATGTTTATGGAGTTCTATCATGGTGTCCACAAACTTGAAAAACCTGGGAAAGTCAGAAGACTCTAGGAATTACAATCTTCTGCAAAACACATGAAATTAAGCAAGCGTTTTGGAAAAATCTGTGGCAAACACATTTCAAGCAGGAAATATTCCCATTTGTCATTTTGAGATGCTACTAGTTTGCTTCCACACATTTCTGATCTTCTCACATCACGGCCCTCTTACTGCTTGACTCCCCATCAAGGGAAATTGCAATGAGATTGCACAGATTGAGGTAGTGAGTGGATCATGTTCTATGCTCATGGAAATAGATTCATGAAAATAGAAGGATAGACCTTTGTTGTTGTCTAAATATTATTGTTTTGTATTCTATCAGTTTTATATTGTTCATTTTTAATGTGGTACCTGAATGAATATTCGTGAATTTTGTAGCAAATTTCTTGATTTTATTCATCTGCCATCTATTCATTTAGTTGTGACTTTATTAGGCTAGTGAGTTATTTAAGGTGACCTATTGTTCATTGAGAATGATAAATTTTCAATGTGATTGAAATGATGCTGTCCTTGCTGTCCATAGTTAGTTTCCTTTTTTAGGCTTTCAATTTTAGGGAGACAGTATGTTACTATTGTTTTAAGAATATTGGTGTCATATTTCACATAATCCATGTTCCTCTAAGGGAGGGTCCACTGTCAATACTTAGCAATTGCAAGTGAATTTATGGCCATAATGTTGTACTTATTGATTATCTTTCATGTATTCACATATACTTCCAGCACAGGTTGGACATGTAATGCATTCTTTATACAAATGAGATAATTATAATAGTTATTAAGCCTTATTCAGGAGAGATTGAGAGTGTGGCAGTCGGTGGGTTAAGATATAATAATCATCAAATGCATTCTAATATGTTAAATTTTAGGGCTAAATAATATAAAAAAGAATTAGGTAATGACAGTCAAAATACAATGAATGTGCATTAGTAAAAATATATGCATAATTGTGGGAAAATCTTAAGGAATAAGACTTTTAATCCTTGAAAAAAAAATCCACTGCCGGAAAACACTCACACTTGAAGGGGAGTGGGAGAAACATGTGAGAACCTACTGATAGATAATGCCAATGCTATAAATTTACTAAATTAAAAAAAATAAGAATTGAAAATAAATCGATGCATAAAAAATAAGAGAAGAAACAAAAGAACTGAAGAACTGACACATTTAAATGTGGAGAAAAATTATTTCAAATAAAATTGCTGATTAATACCATAGAGAAGTAAGAAATATTAAAGAAAATTTTTTTAAAAATGATCAACTATTCCTTGTCATTCCTTACATTCTAGTCAATAATTATTACCAGGATATTATGAACAATAATTGCTAAAACATAAACTTGTGTGATGATGTGGACCAAGATGGGAAGCTCAGGGAATTTCTTGCCCAGTTGAATAGTGGACACTGTGCTTTCTGGGTTTCAAGGACAACTGACATTTTAATTGGTCCAAAGTCACGTAATATCTGTGAAATTAATAAAGTTAGTAAAATAATGAGATGTATGTGCTAACATATGAAATGTTTTGGCATTCAGATAATGTGTTTACATTTAAGATTGAAAGAAAAAATTAGTAAAAAGTAATGCAATAATTATTCATTACAGAGCTGATATGGACAAATTACTTCCCAAGAAAATTAGCTGGAATTTTGTTTCTTTTGTACCATGTGCATTGGCAAATATCATTTTTGAAATAGGGCAGCCATTTCGTGACATTTTCATTCTTTGAGATTAATCACTGCTGCTAGTTTTGTAAACAATGCCAGTGTTTCTAATGGAGAATATGTATTTAACTTTTTTAAATCATTAATGGGGAATTCATTACACTGATCCCTTTTAATTTGATATATTGTACCATTCAAAGCGTAATCCCAACCAGAAGCTAAGGACTTTGCCACCTTTTTTATGGATACATTAAATACAGTAAATTTTGAAATTTTAATAAAATTTGAAGCTATTATCCAGTCTAACGACTAGCAAAATTATCATTTCTAAGTTTTCCCCGTGAAATTACAAGTTATTAAGTGTTTGCATATTGCCTAGCTAGGTATATTCATTAGAAAGCCATTTCATCTGTGATATTTATTTTCTTGCAAAAAACTCGGTCCCTTAAACCAAACTTTGTTCTGCTAGGTGAGTATCAAATGTGAAATAATATTGGATATGAAACAGATGGATGCAATATCATAGCAACAGACCAAAAATGACAAATGTATGTTTATGTGTTTGGTGCATAAGGCCATTGGATGAAAAACTTAATGCTGAGCCCCTCGGGGAGGGAAGAGAGCTCAGTGCCAGTTCTGTGCCAATCATGACAACTTGAAGTTCTGGTTTAACCATTTTATTCTCTCTGTTACTTTTTGTGCGGTCAACAAAATACAGGGTCTGTCCAAAAAAAAAGTAGTACTTTTCCTGTTGTCTTTTCCAATTCAAAAAGAATTATCAACAAAGAGTTTGTGCCTCAGGGACAGACAGTGGGCAGTAAGTTTTTATGTGGAAGTCCTTGAAAGGCCATGGAAAAGAGTGCAACATGTCAGGAAAGAGATATTTGCCAATTGAAGGCTGCACCACAACAGTGCACCAAAGAATAAAATGGAGCTTGCAAGGCAACCATTTTGGAATGCTGGATGATGTCAAAGAGCCATGATGAGGTGCCCAAACAAGTTTCCCATCAACACCTTCCAGGAAGCGTACCGCGGCTGGCAGAGACACTGGCATCAGTCTGTTGGTGCACAAGAGTACTATTTGGAAGAATTTTACTAATTTGTACTTTGATCTGCAATCATTTTTTCCTTGATTTATTCTTCGTATATTTTGGACGGATCATATAGTTAGGTAAAAGGGAAATCAAGGTTGAATCCTTCGAAACCCAGCTCTTAAGAGAGATGGAGAGTGGAAGAATTGGTAGTCTCTTGAGGTCTGAGAGGTCGAGTTTAACTCACAGATGATGAGTTGCAATGGAAACTGTTTGCAAGCAGTAACCATCACCTCTTCTCAAAGTAAACCTTGAAGTTCTTTGAGACACTCATCAAAATGCTTCCATAGGTATCCTGGGGCCTTATGGCAGTGATACTTTTCCTATGGTTCCACTATTGCTCTCTCCTGAGTGTATGAAATATGGGGAAAGAGGAGCACTACGATGACTTTGGTCCAAAGCTTGATCCTTATAACCCTTCTCTCAAGTCTGACAATGAATGATTAAGCATATGTCCCCAAGACAGAGAAGGAATGTGTTTAGCATATTCCTTAAAGCAAAAGAAATTGCACATAATTGAAAGTCCTCTGAGCATAGTACATAGTTGTGTTTTGACTCTTGAATGCCCCCAAAGTTAAATCCTTTTCAAATAATAGGTCACCTGCAAAATCCATATCATTCCAGCAAATCTTTCAGTACCTAGGCAGGTTTCCAGCTGATTAACCATTTTTGGTGAAATATGTTTAAATGTTCAAGTCATGACTGATCAATATTGGCTGGCATGCTTATAGCAGCAGTGGAAAATTATTCATCTTTTATTGAACTTCTCATATGGTTGAATTGTAATATTAACTAATGTTTTATGTTACATGCCTGACTGACAGAATAATATAACAAATAATAATAATAATGGTGGCTAATAGTTTTTACTTACTTTTATTGGTAATTTTTCTTATTATTGGCTGGGTTTTAATTAGATGATTATCGTATTCTTAATGAATTCACTGCCATCGATATAAAATTCTACACATCCATGATTCATGAAAAACTTTAGGATGGAGGTAAATGTAATTTATCATCAGAGGAGGAAGCAATAATATTGATTTGTGCAAATACAAGGGGCACAAATATATTGTAGACAGTACTAAAAGAAAGGTTAGTAAAAGCACTCGTTTAGAGTTGACACTAAAGAAGTTTCATTCTTTCTGTGATAAAGAAAAAGAATCTTGTCACAGCTCAAGAAGCAGGATTCACTTGACCCACTTCAGTACAGTCAAGAGTAGCTGAAGAAAAAGACAACTGAAGAAAATGTCATTTCAGCATCTGCTTTGGAAATAGTATTTCAATTGATTTTGTAGGCTTGGATGAAAGCCCATAGTTTGTTGATTAAAATGCATGAATAGACATTCATTCCTGTATTTTTTTATATATATATTTTGAACCCATATATTTTTAATTTAATTTTTTTCAGCCCCTTGAATTTCAAAATAAGGTTTCTTCTATGGTTAGTTGGCTAAGGGCTTCCCAATAGAAAATATAATAAATAAAAAGTTGGACTGTGTTTCAAAAAGGGGAGACTATGTATAACTTTCTTAAATGTTTAACCATGTAATACACAAAGATATATTTTGGCAATGCACTATACACGCAATGCAATTTTTCTTAATTAGTTACTGCGTGGTTTGTTCAATAGTTGATAAAACCTATTTATTCTTATTTTCTGGTCTGCATGCGATCTAGATTTCATTCCATATGGTCAATAAAAAAATGGGTTGCAGTAGTCCAGGGGTAGAGCATTGGACTACCAACCGGAGGGCCCGGGTTTCCATGCAAGCTTCTCCGGGCACCTGCAGCTCCACCCAATCAATGTGATTTTTTGGGTGCCAGATCTTCCTGGGAAACCAAAACCGGCACAGGGAAAGTAACTGGCCCCCCTCATTGCCCTAATGCGTGAATTTCACATGCCATATAGGACTTAGTACTGGGCAAACTCTACCATCACCTACCAAACTGACCTTTGGGTTGATTGCTGTGTTTATGGTTTCTTTTGTGTCTCATTAATCAATTAATTTATAGAGTTTTTTTCAATATTTTAAAGAAAATTCCTTTCTTTCTGTTTCAATTCTATACTCTAACCAAAAAATCCTAGTGCTACAAGGATTACGCAGACGTTGAAACATTATGATAATGTCAGTAGGTATATTCTTTTTATGTGCTGCATAATTGTTCAATACATATATGTTAGCTTTAAAATTAAAAGGATTTGTTTTCCTTGCAGGGCTAAGGAAAAGCACGCCCAGTCATTGCATTATTCTTGTGTAGGAAGTTTTAAGTTTAAGGGCCTACGTAGAAAATTAAATTTAAAAATTTCCACTTATAGTATGGTGCTAATGAGTCATTTCCTTGCAGTCCCGATGGAACACTATTGTGTTCACAAGGTGCTGGTCCAGATTTCACAATCACTATTTGGGAGTGGATGTCGGAGAAAATCATTCTACAGTGCAAATCATATGGCCAAGAGGTCACAAAGTGTATTTTTTCTCAGCACAAGGAAAATGTTCTAATATCTACTGGTAAGTGTATGCAAAGACTGCATAGCTAATAGTGATTGGTGAGTGGGTCCAAATGCACTCAGTCATATTCATTCACTCTATTTTGCCTCACAGGATATGGCCACATAAAGTTTTGGAAGATTGCACAAACATTCACTGGTCTCAAATTGGAGGGAGAACTCGGCATATTTGATAAGACTGCAGCTACTGAAATCATTGCCATCCTCCCCATGTCTAATGGAATGGTAACAACTCTTTCATTATAATATAATTGTGTGACAAAGGATCCTCCGCTAAATGAAATCGAGACTAATTTGAATGATTGCCAATAATTATGCATACTACCATGATTAATTTTGGTTAACATCACAAAGTTGTAATGCTTAAACCAAAAAAACTATGCTTCTGATTTGCATTCCCTTAACTCTCATGAGTATCACAGTGGAGATGCTGAAATGCTTTCGGTCTGAATCTTGTGATTTTAAATGGAACCATCATGGTCGTATCAAAACCATAGTCACATCCACCTTTGAAAGATTGTTATATTTTCCTCTAATAAATATAGAAACTAGAAAGACATCAAAATCACTTAATGGAATCCTTGGACAAAAATTTCAACTGGTACACAAATGGAAAATAAAATGCTCAGCAATATTAAGTCAATCCCTGATGCATCATCGACATGACCACCCAATGTCTGTGACTATTTTATCATTATGAAAGCTTTCTCCTTCTCCATTATTTGCCTTTCAAATGCATGAGTTTATGTTCTCCAACATATTCCAGTAATCCATCTCCATATTCTTAGATGCACAAAACTACCCAGTTTTCATCTGCTATTATAAAAATAACACATTGTGGGCCTAGCTTGGAGTGCCATGTACAAGTTCTGTCCCAAAAGTAGCATGACTTATTTTTCCTGTATAGATGGATGGATGGGTGGCAGTTCTTCTGGTTGGATTTGACGGAGGAGAGTCTCAGGAAGGGCTAGATAGTAGTGGAAACTGGGCAAAACTGGGTAAGAGACTCTTGACATGCTCAAGGCATCTTATGGTGATAACTCCACGGGTAGATTGGGTGTTTTGAGGAGCACAACTTGTTTCGGGAGTGTGGAGAAGGTGTTGAAGACATGGAACATTCAGGATACCCTTCAGCCTCGAAAAATGACGAAAATCTTGTAAGAGTGAAGGCTTGGTTGGACAAGGATCGCAGATTAAGTGTTTGCATGGTTTCTAATGAACTTGGCATCCCTAAAAGTGATATGCATTGACTTGGACTGAAAACATCGGCATGAGAAGGATGTTGTTATGAAGTTGGTCCCAGGAGAGCTAATTTTTAATTTAATTTTTGGACCCATTTGACCAATGGTTTCCTGGGTCCACTTTTATTTTACTTCACAGTTAGTTGGGGATTCCTTTGAATCTTAGTTCCCCTTTTTACAAACAATAATGATACATAAGGAAACAACATACATAACAAAACAGACAAAAAGACAAAAATAATCAGACAGAAGGAAAGTTTTTCTAAAATTTTAACATCTACAGGTGCTTATATATGTTGGGAGTTAAACTAATGATAAACAATTAAAGAAAAAAAAATCACTCAATAGACATATAGAATACATTGCTACATTTTACATAAAATTTCACACAACATATTTCCCAGTTAGTTTGCTTGTTGTGGTTCACTATTTGCTGGTTTTCTTATTGCAAATTTTCCGAGCAGGTTATTGTTGTTCTGTAGGCAGAATGTAATCATTTCCCTAAAGCTCGTTAGCTTCTCTTCCATATTGTTCCATAAGAGTTGCCGCTCTGTCTCATAGAAAACACAATCCTCCACTCTGTGTTCTGCTGTGTCTTCTTTTCCACAGTTACAAAGAGGGGTAAAACATTTCCCTATGAAGTTTAAGTAGGAGTTAAAGTTTCCATGTCCGGTTAACACTTGTGTGCTTGCTGATGTGTGTTTAATATTTAATTTAATCCGGTCATCTATGTTCGGAAATATACGGTGTGTTTTCCTTCCCTTTTCTGTTCTGTTCCATTCGTCGTTCCATTCTCTATGTGTTTCCTGTCTCAGTAGTCTTTTTAATTTTGATATTTGTACTGCATTTTCTGCATCTAACGAGAGGTTGAAATACTCTATATTTAATTTTTTCCTCGATTTGTTTATAGCAATTCTTTCCCAAATTCGGTATTTTCTCTGGGACAAACAAAAGGAAACTCTCACGCAGGCCTACCAAGAGCTTCTCGTCCATGTGAGTGGGGATCCATATTTGTTAGACAGTGCCCCACCAGACTTCCTCCTCTTCTCCCTCCCCCCTTCAAATCCATGCTGAAAGGATGCCACTATGGCTCGGTGGTAGTGTTACAACAGGCCATGATGAGGGAGCTTGGCATCATTCCGGGCACTGCCTTCCAGAAGGTGTACGTGGCGTGGAAAAGCCACTGGCAGTGGGGCGTAGATTTACAAGGGTGCTACTATGAAGTTAATGTATTAATTCTGGCAATACATTTTTTAATTGACTCAGTCCTGCTACATTTGGGACAGACCTTGTATCCTTACCTACTCTAGTCTCCAAAACCCTCTGCCCAGTGGCCAAATGCTTTCTTCAAAGCAAATATTCTTATCACTCCCAAGAGAATAATAAATAGTCCAAGTGTTATATGTTCCTAGTGGGAGTTCACTTTTGGCAAGGGTTAGCGGTATTTCCTCTAGGCAATAAGCATTTAGATCGCATGGTGGGTTTCACAGATTATTACCAGGCTCTTGATGTCTCTATCGATCTATGCTTACAATATGCATATGTGATCAGGCTAGTACCTTTACGTGGAACATGCTTTACTCAGAGCTTCCTGCATGGGTCATTCTGGTTGAGTAATCCTGTGTACACATTTTTGTTAACATTTTCATTGGTAAATTTAGCATGTCCAAATGGACTTAGCTACTGCAACTTTGATGACACTCCAAAATCCCTAATTGAATCTGAAAATAAGGAAAGTGTGACTAAATATCAGCATTTACGTCTTAACTAACACTGTGTGCTCTTTTTCTTCTACTGTTTCTAAGTGACCCCTCTTTTATTTCAGGTGCTGTCTGGCTCTGAATGGGGAAACATGCTACTTTGGAATGGAAATACCATTAAATATGAAATATCAAAAAGGATACCAAAAACTTGCCATGATGGTCCAATAACAATGATTATCTATGATGAAGAATCAGACCGGCTTTTATCAATGGGTTATAAATCAATACTACATCCTTTAAAAAAATTCTTGCACATCAAATAGAAATTATTTAAAAATTATACTCATTTTTATTTTATCAAATGGTTTTTTATTTGCTGGTTTTTGATAATTGGGTATCTATAATTTAATTTTTTTGGTTTTGTTGCCTTGTGATTCTACACTGTGTTTTGACCAGTATAATCCCCCAAAACTAATTACACACTGAGCTATTATTTAGCAAATTAATTAATTGGTTTATGGTAGTCAAAGGATAGAGCTTTGGACTACTGACCGAAGGGCCCGGGTTTGATTCCCAGGCAAACCTCTTTGGGCACCCTCAGCTCCACCCAAGCTGTGTGAATTTCCGGGAACCAGATCTTCCTGTGAAGCCAAAATGGTGCATGGGAAGAAACTGGCCCCCCACCCTAATGTGAAAATTTCACATGCAGTATAGCACTTAGCACTGGGTGAACTCTACCACCACCTATCAAACCAATACTTGGGTTTATCAATGTGTTTAAGTAATTGATTTATATCAGTTAAGAGATTGGTCAAAGGAAGTGTATGGATTTCATAGCTTGTAGATTTTGAAACCGATTCCCGCATACCTTTGAGGATGAACAAATTCACCCAAATAATATTATGTCATATTAGTTTGTGAGGTATCATGATTCAATTGAATTTGAAGCCTTTCCAGGTGTGAAGATAAACACTTATTGTATTCATTTAATCATGTATTTATTTCAAGAGTCAGTTTGGACATAAATAGTTGAGGTGGAGAAACTAATTCCCTTGATTCCATAGAATTCATAGAGGCTTCTAGGAATGAAAGTGGATGCGGGCACTAGTGAAGTTAATTATGGATATATAATTCTGGTGATAAAATATCAGACAAAAACACTGCAAAAATTTTTTTTTTTATTTTTTGGAATTCCATAGGGAAAATGATAAAATCCAGTATATGAGTACAGTATGCCACCCAAAGAGACAGTGTTTTAAATATATTACCCGTACAAAATGTTATTTATCATGCCACTGTTAACCTGGGAGATTCATGTTCATCATTTTGCCACTAAATTGAGTACATTTTGCCTTCAATTCAGTTTTTCAAAGCAAACCATTTATCAAGTTGTAATAAATACTATGGTGAATTTGAGGCACTTTGGTGAATATTATCCACAAATTACTATTGGTTCTCCTATCTGGGGTGCACATGATCTAAGAATTTTCAAGGCACAAAAAAGTGTTGCTAGAATTTTTGCAGAAATTTCTCCGTGATCATCTCCTTCAGCCCTTATAAGAATCATTCAAGGTTCTAGCCTTACCGTGCATAAAGAAAGTACTGATTCAAAGAGTTTTAGTAAGTTGTACTTTGATTTGCAATATAGTTTTTGCCCGATTTAGTCTACTTATTTTTTGGGACTGATCATGTGTACAATAGTATTAATCTGGGGAAACAATAATTCAATCCCTAAATATTTTGCAATCCATAATAACTCCATATGAAAGAAAAATGACATGCACCTGTGTCAAATTAATCTGAAAAGTACCTCCAGTGGACCAAAAGAGATGAGTATGAGACTTATAAACTTCCCAAGACTGTAAGATATGCTTGCATTATCACATGTAACTTGTAATGTAACTTGAAGAAACTCCTACTCTATTAGTGAATATCTAAATGATACTATATTGTGGTGACCATTGTATATGTAATGCATTGTGTATGTGTTTAGATCCATTTGTAAATTTTTGACCTATCATATTCTTGGTGGAGTTAATATTGGATGAATGAATACTCATTTTATTAATCTCAAGAAGAAACTCAAGTTATGCTGAATTGATGAAGTCAGTTAATTACATCCGTAGGTATGGATGGTTGTGTAAAGATATGGGCATATGGACCAGTCCATAAAACAGAGATGTCTGATGATATGTACACTGTTGGCTGTTTACCTATCGAAGAATTTGAAATGAGAAATAATTCTGCTGAATTTCTATCGGCTGAAAGACAATATCCAAGTGATCCAGAAAGTAAATCATGGATAGTCCAGGTAGTTATTGACTGGTTTACTACTGTGGTGAATAATTTTTCTATCAACTGACTCATCAGCGGTACGAGTGGTTTGAATATAAGGAGAAAATCAAGTGGATATGAATGCTAGATTATTTAGATTTTGAGAAAAAATATGCTCATTCTGCAAATAATCTTAATTTGGACTTTATGGAGAGAAATTTAAGTAAAATTCCTGAACTAAATCTAATTTACAGTATTCAAGGTTTGTCTTGGTGATGGCCTCTGTAGTTTGCTGAGTAACTTTGTCTAATTGTTTCCCAGCTTTATAATGTGTCAAACCCAACTATCCTTGGGAAAGTTGTGGTTAAGCTAAAAAGTAAAGTTAAAATTCAGGACATGTAGAGGACTTACTATTGCCAGCATGTATTATAATTTGTTTTATGCCCCATAATCATTCCTTAGTTTCCTATCAACCATCTTCCTCTTTGTTAACTTTGTATCCAGTCATGCTTTTCTTTTACCTTTAAGGTATCCAGTATTTATAAACATGTTCTTCCTCCTTGTCACTTTTCATCAACTCTCCCATTGAACATACATTTCATTAATCAATGAAATCCTGTATTTATATAATGCAATATGATTGTGAAAATCTATATTTATTAATTTAATTGATTAATGTTTTCATCATTGTATAGAGACCATTTATGTTCCCCCTATCCATTGATAATGCTTTTACGTTTTATTCTTCAGATTTACTCTTTATGCATAGAAGTCACTTGTGGATATGAATCAAGCTCTGCTTTTGTTTTGTGGTAATTTAAGTTTGTATTTAAAGCATTATTAAGTATTGCTTAGGTCCATGTGCAATAAACCCTATAGAGCCCACTGCAGACCTCTTTTTCAAAGCCTTGGCATCTTAACTGTCCCTAGTGTTTTTATTTATAATTCGATAATTTTTGTAAAAAAGAACATGCATCTATTCCCATCAAATAATGGCACACACGCCTATGGGACTAGGACAAGAAATCATCTGTGTGTAGTGACTGCTAGCATGACAATGATGTCCAAGGGACCTCGTTCTCTGTGCATCCAAATATTCAACAGGCTTCCCATTAGTTTAAAAAATGAGAAATCACTCTCTATATTTAAAAATAAGTTATATATGTACTTAAATGAAAAATGTTTTTACAGTGTGAACGACTACTTCAATTCTGGGTAATTCTAATTTTATATCGTGTAAATCCTTAACTACGAGTATATGTGTAGGTGTAATTTTATTTTATTCTCTGGCTAGTAATCCAGTTACTGTACTTCTTGACGTACCCTATACGATTACATAATTGTATGATATTTTGTACCATACTATGTACTTGTCAATTGGGGGAAAAAAAACTAACTAAAAAAACTAACATTAAAATATGGTTCCATGTTGCTTCTGGAAATTACCATGGCATAGGTTGACTTGTGGGGCAACAGTTTTTCCGCCAGTTCTGAAGGTATCTTCAGGTCAAAGTGATCTTTGTTGCAATTCGGCCGCTACATACAGGAGACTTTGAAGATCACTTCGACCTAAACACCCCTATAGGATTGGGGGCAAAACTGCCAACCTTTGCAACAGTAATTCCTGGAAGCAGCATGAAACATCCATCGGATAGAAGTCGAGGAAGCTTAAAGATTAATTTTCATTGAAATATTATTGTACTAGGCTGCTTGTGCTCATTTTCATTTTTGCAATTTGATGTTGTGTGATTGATCAACTTTTCATTTTGAAAAGTGTTTGAAAGCCTTTAAGTATTTATGTATCACTATTTGTTTCCTTAGGATAACTGCTGTTATTAATATTAAATTTAAGTATTTAATTAACAGAGGAATTAGGTAATTATTAAGAGTACAGACAACTTCAATCAAAATTAGAAATGACCACTGATTTAATAGTTGAATTTAATTGGGAACAAAGATTAAATTCCAGTTAATCTATCATTTGGAAATGATTTTGAAAGACAAGAGTGCTCACTTTTTTACAGTGGATCTTTTTGCATCTCCTTTGAACAGGATGCTAAAGGAGCCTTATGGAGAATGTTTCTTAGTTTCTCAGCCCGGTGTACCGCAAAAGAGTGTCTTTTCCGTGGTCCAGCTGGGAAAATAGTTGGAATGGCCTGCTCCCCCACTGGCAGTCTAATAGCTGTGCTCAGTGAGGAGGGTGGCCTGTATATATATGACTGGGTAGCTCGGCAGCTCCGTGGTTACAAAATGTTCCCCGGGAGAGGTTCTAGTTTACTGTGGATTCCTATGAAGGTATGACTTCCTATGGAGATAGAAACAAAACTTTGTCTGCCAGTCTCTTAAAACTGAATGAAAGCAATTGAAAACTCAATTTTTTTTTTTAATCAGAACAACTTTTTGTGCCCTCAGGTAGATTTAAGAGGTGGAACTCTAATCTTGGGATTTGCTAATGGCATTATTCGAGTTGTTTCCATCTGCTTGGAAATTCTTGGAAGTAAATCATCCAACCTGTACGGAAGCATGGAAACATTTACTGAGGAAATGAAGAAGAAATTGTCGGCATTGGAACAAAATAGAGAGATCATTGGCAGTGTCCAGAGCATTAGCAGTGTGGGAAGCAGTGAGGATATGGCTGGAAGAGTGAGGGGGAAAAGCTTTTGGGTTGGCCGATCCACAAAACTGATGTCATTGAAAGCAGCAGAAGTTGTCAAAGCTTTGGATGATGATGTCCATGATGTGCAGTATGGGTTGGAGAAAGTAGACTTTGTTGTATTGCAGATTGTTCGGCCCCATACCAAAGCTCTCACAGTTCTTTCGCACAACCCCAACTGCAGCTTACTAATGTCCGGAAGTCATGATAGGACAGTTTTTCTATTTGATTTTTCAAGGGTAGATAGAGTTATCAAAATGAATCCCATTGGATTTGTAAATGTTCCAAGTGAAGTGATGCACATCAGCTGGAAACCATGCATGGTAATTTTCATTATCGTCATGTATTCGTAATGATTTCCAACTGTATGGTACGTATTCTCATCGAGTGCTGTTGTATACCCGCTTATGTGGAGGACTTATTATTACAGCATATAGGTTTTTCACTTAAGAATTTCAATTATGCTGTGAATGAAAGACTCCTATACTGTAATACATAGGTTTCCAATTCCCATGATGCTGTAGTTTTTCAAATGCAGCCTAAAAGCTGTAATGAGTTGAATGTGTGGACACTGTAATTTTACAGATGTTGACTGTCGCCACGGTTGAGCATGAAATGAATATCTTCAATAACTTCATGAAATGAAGAACACAATGTATAATAGAAGTATATACTAATAGTTAATACGTGTTCCCTGTTTTCTTCTCTCCAATGGTTCCCCAAAATGATTCATTGTCAGCAAGAATCTTGCCTGTTAACTGGCGTGGAGAGTTATTACAGTACTACTAATTTCAATGCTTGGGTATCATCATCTGGTACAAATTCCTCAAGATGCAGTCTATTTATATACCATTCTTGTGATAGAAGAGTGGTGACTCTCATACTGGCACTCCATCCAGGCTTGGGTTTGAATCCTGGCTGTGTCTAATATTTTTCAGTGGTATCTCCATCCCTACTTGAGGTGCTTTGTGGAGGGCACTTTGAGTGAGTACGCTGTCCGTCAGATGGGACAGTTAAACTGCGGACCCCTTGGTGCCCTTCTTTAAGAGAAGGCTAATGCCGACGCCAGGTTTCTCTCCACCCTTCATCCTTTCCTGTCCATAATCCCTAATGGCGCCAATGACCTCAGCTGTCGGTCGCTTCCCCTGAAAACTGCTGCTAACTGTGGGAGAAGTGGTGGTTCCCCCCTCCCCTCCCTCTCTCACCCACTCCTTCCCCCACATGAATGGTATATAAATTGACCGCAACCTGAGTAATTTGTACCTGATGATGACGCCTAAGCATCGAAACTAGTAGAACCAAAATAAAGATCAGGCGAAAAATACATTTTGTTTTTCATGAAATGAACATGAACTTCCACAAAGTTGAGCGAGAAGTCATTGAATCTTGCTTAACTCATAAAATGCTTCACATGGACTATTATCCATTATTTCCTTATAATTGAGAGAAGTTCATGCAATTGTTTCATTATACCCTGTCAGGTGACTTCTATTTTAGTTGATACTCCACCATTGCTTACAACTTATTCCTTTCCCTGAGTATGGACATGTCTTTGATTGTAATTGCCTCATGAGGATTGGGTTTAATTCTATTTTCAGTGGATATAATGTGAACCAGGAATCTCCTTTCTTTAAGCCTGCTCTAATACTCATTTTATTTAATGTTATCTCCTCAGCAAAAGTCACCACAATATCACCAATCTCTCATCATACTATTCTATACTCTTGCCTCATCTCCTGTGCTAATACTTGCCATCAGCTCTCAAATAAGGAGTTTTCTTTTATCCCTCAGGGAAACAGCTTGTTGTTCACTGTAATATACCCTATTTAGGATAAAGATCAAAATAATTTCCTATTGGTATACCCTAATAGTTAATACGTGTTCCCTGTTTTCTCCTCTCCAATGGTTCCCCAAAATGATTCATTGTCAGCAAGAATCTTTCCAGTTAACTGACGTGGAGAGTTATCTTGTTTATTTTTCCCTTCCATTCCAGATTGGCTATCATTTCAACTTTTGAGTCTATCTTGAAGTCAAGCAAAGAGTGGTCTCAAAAACTTCTCTAGGCTTCATGCTTGCCATCAAATAGCTCCAATCAGTGAAGATGGAACCATGAGTATCAATCATTTAATCACAGCTGCTATGCTGTTCATAGAGTCATTTCATTGTGATGGTCTTTCTTCTCGCAGGCATTGCATTTCAAATTCTTAGTAGGGTATGTGGGAGAAACATTCCGTGGATTCTTTCACCCTGTCCACATCTCTGACTCGTGTTTCCTTGTTACGTACTGAGTGGTTTCACTGCATCTCATATATACTGCTAGGACTCTGCTCTTCCAGTGAATGCCTGTCTTATTTCAGTGTTTATTCAATTTGGTCCCCCACCTCTCTCAATGTCAGTTCTTGCTTTGTATTTCCTTTAATTATCACACATTTTGAAGAGCCATAGTCAGGGTCAAATCAAATATCATTTAAAGGATGCCTGGCAGATTAGGTTATTTTATTAATTTAATTAGATTATCACCCTTAAAATCATCAGTGGTTCAATCTCTGAGGTGTTCATCTTCTATAGATGCATATCGACAACTAAAACCCAATCTGCTTCCGTCTCCCTGCTGGACCTCTTTCATTTCATACATATGTAAATAAATGTAACTTAAATGTTAATATTAATTAACCTTCCCTAACGATAATCATCAAACTTAGTTTTCAGTAGTTGGAATTCTGATTGGTAGTTGCATGCTTTTCCTCCTAATCTAAAACTAATATATTTATCTTTTAAATTTATTTAATCTATTTAAAAATAATATATATATCTTTTATCACCGGTAATAGTGTGGTCAATTCTCCATTTTGAAAGAAAGCTGCACTGCTGCTGTTGGCGTTTCTGAGAAGGTCATATTATTGCCTTTAATGTATTATTCGATCAAACATTGGTGTACTATTTATCACCATATTGCTGCCATGTATAATAATAAAACTAGACATTGAAAGATTATGTTATTTTTACTTTAGGATATTTCGCGCATTCATTTCAAATATCTTAAGTAAAATAAAAAATTCATTTTTCAAATTACTAGATGCACATAAATAATGTGCTAGATAATACAGGAATGTGTTTGATTTCATGTTACATGTTGCAAGCCGCGGTGGGGGAACGTCCTGGTTGGCCAATCCAAGGGTTGTGGGTTCGATTCCCGCCTGGGTGGGTTTCCCCCCACATAGGGCTTGGGTGTTTGTAATTGTCTCCATTGTTCTCACTATCAATAGTTCAATGTAAAGGGCAAAAAGTGCTGTTTGCGGACTAATGCTAATTAAATAAATATATAAATAAATTGAAGAGTAAAATTCCTTTTTGAATTTTTAGGTGAGGAGTTTCATGAAGCGTGTGAATTAATTCCTCTTGGAGCAATAACCATTAGGTCAAAGGTATTAATTTAAATTCTGTTTTTTTTCCATAGTTCAATGAGGTGCTAGTTTGCTGCTCTAATGGCTTCTTCTTAGAGTTAAAACTGCCTCCCAGTGAGACCCATGACACAACGGTATCATATGAACTGACACAAGTTGAACAGAAATCATGTGTATTCAAAAGTGTCAAGTCTCAGATCCTTAGAGATCAATACTTAAAGAAAAGAGAAGAAGAGAAAGCAAGGAAGAGAGAGGCCAAGCAGGAAGAATTGGAAGGGATGCGTGAAAGGGGCAGATATGATGTAGACCCTGAAACATATTTGGGTAAGTACTCCTTGTGCTCTTTTTTTCACATTCGATTTCCACATAAATTAGCCTTTGGCAGCATTTATTCTTGTTTTTTTTTAATTGCACAAGCTTATTCTGGAGGCTCTCATTGGTCCTTTGTTTAAAATTGACAGGTTTTTAAGAATAAAAATTTTATTTATCTGGACACTTCTGATGCCCCTTCTATCCCTCAGACCCTAATGAGAGCTTCAAATCCGATTCCCTGAGTGCCAAACAACCATAGTTCACTCAGCACCCATGCCTAGGGTGGGATTTGAACTCATGCCCTTCATCGCCTGAGAATGGACAGCACACAACTATTTTTATGTCTTTTAATGGCTCATGTTTATGTCTTTTAATGCTCCTGCCGGCCTCAGTGGCGGTGGGGTAACGTCCTCGCCTAACAACCCAAAGGTCACGGGTTCGATTCCCGCCTAGGTGGATTTCCCTCCATCTAGGGCTTGGTTGTATGTGATTGTCTGCAATGTAATGTCTGTAATGTAGGGTTAGGTGGAAGAAGGGACTATTAGTCTCAACCTCGCCCAATTAAGTCGATAAATAAATAAATAAAATAAATAAATGTTTCAGTGTGCTGAACAATATGTCTCAAACCTGGGATCCTGTCCTGTTTATGTAATTATTCTAATTCACCTTCCTATATTTATTTGCACTTAATGGTTTGGCCTTTTACATGTAGGCTATTATCATTTGGTGGTCTACCATTTGAAGTAGGTTTTTATATAGAAAAAAAACTAAACACTCCTACATTTCTTAGTGTTTCCTAACAAAACACAACTGGTCACCACAGTTCTGCAATAAATCCTTCTTCATTCCATGTCCATTGCACCTCCCTTCATTCCTTCTTGAAACCTACAAATCAAAATAATACTCTGATTATATTTTATATTCCTCTTGAGCTACCTTGTACCTCCATGATCAAATTTTAGCAGTGAAATTTCATGAAAATTCCCCAGTAACGTTATTTTTTTAATGAATACATTATCATGTACTTTTAATTGTGCAATATGGCTTTTTTCATTATGTTTTCAGTTGACTCGGAAGAAGAGGAAGAACTGGAGCCATTGCACATCCCTGAAGAACCAAGTCCCATACTGTTTGGTTTCTACACGGAATCCGGCAGTGTTCTGTTATCTCTTGGGGGCTATGATGCTGGCTATCTTTATGAATATGATTTGGAGACTCCAGATCCTATTTCACACTCTGTCATAGAAGGTGATGAGGATTCAGAAGTACACTGTTATATTTTTTCGTGAGTGAAGTATATTTTCGTTGAGATTTGTTAGTGTTTTTTCCTGTGATTCAAGGGCATTTATCATCAATTCATCTTTCTGTCATCATTCTTAAGTTTCAGTGCCAGCATTTCCTTCTCACAACCTTCTTGATAGCTCTAAAGTTGTAGGCTATAGCCTTCAAATTGATAGAGTTGACTCCTGCAATAATTTTTGTCAAAGTAGTAGAGATTTAATATTGTTAAAAAAATCACTCTCTTGTTTATTAATTACTTTCATCAGTGACTTCTGGAATTGATACCTTACATATAAGTATGTATTCAACTAGGTGTTTGGTGTTGTAAAATCTAATGTTTTTTGTTATTTTTGTAAATTTATTTTCAAGGTTCCATTGATGTACATGGGACTATGAAAATTATAAATTTTTCAAGATAGGTAAAACATTGAAGAAAATGATAAAAGATTTAATAAATTAGGCCAAGGAATATTCTTTTGAAGAAATCAATCGCCATAAGTAATTATCAGTCCAGAGATTTATTTTCTCTAGCTCTTCGCTCCGTTCTCCCCTGAGCTGTTACAAATTTAAACTAAGGATCATTTAATTCAAACCCTTCCTCAGTATTACTGTTCTTTTATAATAAATGAATAATTTATTTCACAATGTGATACGCCAAAATATGAACGCCTAGGATAGTTTTATTTCTCAGGGTACCACTTAGAATGCATGTAAATTTGTTTATTTTTATCTAAATTCTTTTCAACTTTTGTTTCAGACCTGACCAAAAATACCTCTTATTTGGAATGGCGAATGGCATTATAAGGGTCAACCACGTTACATCAGCAAATCCAATGGATTTCTCAGATTATTTGCTCTTGCCCATGCATGATTCAGCCATGGGTACCATACGAAAGTTGTGCTTCAGTCCTGATGGAACAACGCTCTTTAGCTGCGGAGATGATGGAAATTTTTTTTCATATAATTTTAATTCATTCCAAGAGCCGGAGGGCAGGCGCAGAAGTGAAACGCTCACCAACCTTCATCTGTTTAAAAAACTGTCTTTTGTGGTAAGAAACTGCAGTAGACGGTTAACAGAATTGATTTGAATTCAATCAGCTTTTCCAAAAAGTAATGTGATCTCAAGAAAGTTTGTTACCCTATTGAGTGGAAAGTACATTTATCTCTTGAAATGTAATTGAATAATTGACTTTGTAATTCCACACACTTTTGTGTGGAATTACAAAGTCAATTATTTCATTACATTTCAATATGTTATGCAAATTCCACAAAGTTACACCTGAGACAACAAATTTTACATTTATCTCTTTGTTTGTTGAAAAGTCAACTCATTGCCAAATGAGTAAATCTATGTTTGATTTAATCAGTTTTTTTATCCTAATCATTTGGAATGTGAAGTTGATAAACAGGCAGGGTTGCTGAGAGTATACGTTATGTTATGAGCCATGATTCATTTTATCAACATGAATCACAAATTTCATGCTTTTCGTTTTCATCATTCTTTCTTTCTTGACCAATAATGGCATCACCACTGCCGGCCTTTGAGGGTGGCAATGGCACCGGGCATCCAGGGCCCTGCCGAGGCCTCATGGATGTCAATTACCAATATGTTATGAATCATGATCATGTGAGAGATTTTGTGACTTCGCGAGGGCCTCACAGAAAAAGCCATGGAATGCACGGCTAGGATTTCCGCTGATCACATTGTTACCGCTCCCGCAACATTATAACCACGTCAGGCCCCGCGCAGTGGCAGCTGCACAAGGCCCTGCTCACCAGTAAGGTTGCCTCTTACCACCCCTACCTTCTCTTCAATCCCTACCATGTCCCCTTGTGGTATTTCCATTAAGCACCTCAAAAGATTATTTACCGATATAATTTGTAGAAGTGTATTCTAATATTGATTTTTACTTGGTATATCTATTTTTACCCAGAATAACTTATTACTATCATATATCTCCCCAGAATAAGTTATTTTAAGATGGTCAGATAGATAGATAAGCATCTTTATTAGGGCAAAATTGAGACCACAAAGTCCCTTCTTCCATTAGCCCTTGTAGTTGAATTAAATAAGTTGAGTAAAGTGCCAAATAGCCATGGTATTTGAGGGCGGTTGATTGAAAAAGCTGAAAAATCAAATATATATAGGTGTATAAGTGATGGGGTACGGTGGCCTTGTTTTCAGAGGTACATTATATATGTCTCAAATTAATCCTTTGCTGAAGTCTCTTTGGTTTTCTTGCCATTTCATTGATCCATTCCATTTACCATTCTCAAGAATTGAAGGTAAAAGTTAAAAGTTGGTTCCTTGCACTTCTGATACCTCTTTTTATGCAGCCAAGTCAACAGTGAAGGTTTTTATGCACATGATCAGTTGCAAAATTTATGCCGATTCTGTTTCCTTGCCTCTTGGCATAGTTGGGGAGTAAGTGTTCAAAATTATTTATCAGAAATTATTGCTCCCATTGCATGAAATGCATAGATATATGAAGAGGAAAAACAGGCCCTCTGATTCTAACTTATATTCCGGACTAATTACAATTATGGGGTTCAGCACACACCTGTCTTTGGATGCTATCCACCACCACCACAGCTCCTTGCAGATAATAACCAATGGTGTACATGGTAGCTCGGAAGAACATCTGACTTTCATGAACAGTGAGTGGCATGTGGGCTGCTTGAGATGGCCTTTGAGAGGACCCAGTCGCCCCAACCTCTGTTCCTCCTTTTCTCACCTCCCAAAGAGTTAACAAATCAAGGTCACTGACCTCTACTACTCCCAAATATTCAGCGCTGATGGCTTCTCTTCACACCTTTGAACACTAAGTGTCTATTTAATGGGCATTCAGACAATGTTTGTAAATAATGTTTACAGCTAAATTAGGTTAGGACTCCAATTTTTAAAGAATCTTTGTGAAGGAAATGAAAATATTGGTATGATTGTCAGTAGGAAAGGCATGGACAGTTGCCGGCTCTGGTTGTACTAATATGGAGGCAATGTTTTGGGAGAATCATCATAGTGAAATTAAACAATGATAAGTTACTCAAGTAATGTACTTGAGTATGGCAGGGAAAACTTTTCTAATAGATTAGAGGCCTGCTGCTGCATACAATAAGTCAAGATGGGAAAGTATGTGAGTGATTAGGAGGGGAGAGAATTACTATTGCTGATGGTTAATCTGCCCACTGGATAACCTGGCATCACATAATTGGAATTTTATTGTATGTACTTCAAATTTTGATCCATCTCCAATTTAAATGTTCAAGCAAGATGAATTCAAAGGAAAACCTTCATATTCCTGGCCATATAATTTTAATGACATATGTTATTATGAGCCTTAAAATTTAACACCTTATTTATTACGTTCATTCACATATGAAAATTAGCCCAGGGTTCCCTCCTCTCATTTTGTAATCTGATTCCATCATCTTCATTTCTTCACGTTAGCCAGGCGTGGAAGATATTTTGGATGAGAATTTCTTTCCGAGCTTAGAGGAGTGTAAGCAAAAGGAGGAGGAGGAAAAAAGGAGAGAATCAATGGATAAACACAAAGTGGAAATGTTAGCAGTGGTCAACCAACTTCGGGGACATTTCAAGTCAATCAAAGAAAGGTAAGTAAATAGGATAGGTACGTATGCCTATTTCTTAAGATATTACATGCAAGCTGTAATTCTCCCTGGTACTCATGGATGAAATATTTGGCAAAAGTGAATGGATTATATATGAGTGGATTCTGATTCATAATGTATTGAATTCTTGAATTTTGATGACTAAGGCTTTTGAGACCTCATGTGAAGCATATACAGGCGAACATTTTCAGAAAAATAACCGTAAAAAACCTTCATTTGGTGGAATTTAACCGAAAATATTAAGCAGATGATTATGTAATAATAAATTTGATAATGAATTACATTAAAATAAATGCCCACTTTAGTCAATAGGCCATGTTTAAAAATGATTATGCTTAAGATATTTAAGATTTAGAGAATTGTACAATTTATGGTTTAAATGAATTTTGATTGCTATAAGCACAGGCACTTCTTGGACTGTTGTAATATATCTTATTATCTTTGATAAATTTTGAAATCTTTCTCAGGAAACATCCAATATTTGTATTTCAGAAATGCCACCCTGCCAAAGTCACAACAGTTTTCCCCTCTAGACTTTGAATTTCACCCAGAAGTAACAAAATTAGCCGAAAACTATAACAATGAGCAAATGGATATATTACATAGGAAGTATGCATGGGATATGGAAAAGAGTAGGCTTGCATGGGATAAAATTGCAAGCTGCTACAAAAATTGCTTGGCTTCATCTGATCTTAAAATAAGTGGATTTAGGTCAGTGTTTGAGATTTCAGTTATTTACTTGATCATTGATTTGAGTTAAAATGTTAAGATTTTCATAAGTGTTTGATGCTTTTGACAACAGGAATAACATTACATTGGAAGGATATCGGTATAAATCATTGACAAAAGACTTCCATGAAAGTCATGAACAAACCCTTCAGAAACTGGGTCAAGAACAACTGGATCTCAGGTAAGCTGATTGTGGAAAGAATATGTACTCACAATTTATCCATTTTTGTTGAATGGCAGGAGTAGGAATTTTAAAAAAACCTACTTGGCTGCTTATCTGAAATGGTATTTAAATTCTATACAAGTTTTAACCCTTTTTTGGGCTTTTATCCACTAATATTCTCACAGAAATAACTACCAAATTCCTCAATAGAACAATTGGTGATCTTTGACACTAATACAATACAATTAGGAGCCTCTTAAATAAATACTTTTGCCCTGAAATTCACTCTAATCTCAGACTTGGGAGGTCTTTCAAGAGCAAACCAGCAAAGTCCTTGGCTCGGCTCAAATTTTGTTTTTATCATTAGCTTGTGTGATTTGGCCTCTCCCTACCTTTCTTTGATTTCATATTTCCTATATTCTTCCACTTACTCTGAAAATGCTTCCTTACCAATCACTCTGTCAACTACAGTTCTCAATTCAAAGGTTGGTTTGAGAGGTGAGGACAGAGCCCTAAGGTTAGTGAAATCACACTTAAGGATAATGAGGCCATTTCCTTTCCCTGTGCTACCTGCCATTTCCCAAGAAGATCTGGTGCCAAAAAAAAAGAACAGCTTGGCTGAAGCTTGGATGTCTAAAGCTATTAAGAATTGAACTCAACCCCTCTGGTCAGGAGATGGATGCTTTAAATCATTCTTCAACCATCCCCCCCCCACCCAATCATTATTACGAGCCAATGTAGATGTTACATTATCCTGGCTGGTGTTGTTGGTTTGGTGGATAGTATCATAGAACAATGTTGTCCAAAATGCAGATCAAGGGTATGTTTTAGTTGGCATTTCAAGGGTTATTTGCCTTCTTTGATCAAAGATCTAAGAATCTCTAAATTCATCCTGCTTGTAACCTCTAAGATGGTTAGTAGATCTCCTCGTGACTTAAAATGCAAAGCACCTCATGAGCTAGTAAGCCCATCCCTGACCTTGTGAAATCAAATATGAATTTATAATTCTATGATAATGAGCTATTCAATGACAAATTAAGAATTGCAATTCAATTGCTGTGAGCTCACCGGCTGAAGGCCATAGGAAGGTTTTGTTGCATTATGCACTCAGTAGGTCGAGTACCTGAATGTTCGTGTAAGTACAGCTGTTGTATAGGGGCATACTCTGAGATTTTCATTGGATGGGTGCATTTAATGTTGAATGACCACAAAAAAGGTGTAGCAAAAAATAGTGTTGATTCTTATTTGGTTTAAAGATGCGTTTTCAGTAAAATCCGAATGAAGGTAATGTTGTCTCAGTGAAAATAACAAACCTGTTGAAGGTACAACTTCAATTACTGTTTTTTGATCATGTGTGCATGAAATTGTAAGGCATTCACAAATATTCTTTTTACTGACAAAATAATTTCATACAGAGAGTCTTAAGTTTTAGTTTAATTTTATTTTATTGCTGAAGTTATTTTTTTAAATTCTGCACCCAGTGTTTGCGGATAAGAACATTTATTCCTCCATAGATGAAGGATATTGTAGTGTAGCAATTGTAATTATTTATATTATGTAATTCTATCCAAAAAGAATGATTCACGTGGAAGTTTCATGGTGTCAAATGAAAAATGTTGCCACATAAGGAGATGACCACTAGGTGAAGGTGTTAATGGAGGCAGGCTGCACTGGTAGTATCTTAAGCTGGCTCCGTGTGTTTTCCTTTGGAGGGGTATGTTTGGCAGGAGTTATTTAGATGGAAGAGGGTGTAATATTGATGTTGCTTTCAATCATAGCATGCTGCCTCCCCAAATGCTGTTGTTGGAATTAACATGCATGATAGAACCATTTACTGGTATGACTGTACAGTGGGAAGCAACATAATAAACGTTTGATAACACTGTCAACTATGGAATTTGGCATAGTGGCTGGATGATGGCATCTCTTCAAAGAAGCAGTGCATGCCGCCATTCATGCTAAAAACATGGTCTCAAGTCCACTTAACACAGTTCCCTTAAAACAGCTCCCATGATGCTGAAACTGGCTGAGCATAGTGTGTGGTCCTTGTTTTGATAATCCCATTCCATGTGTTCAATTCATTAAATCAAATATTGGATATATAGATTTATTCACCATGGAACAATACATAATTGTATGGGCTTCATTAAGATTCAATTACATCTATAGTTGCATTAACATGCATACAAATTCATAGGAATAATAAAGTACCAGAAATATATGAGTATTAAAGATTAAAAAAACAGATTTGCCTGCATTGGGTCTTTCTATGTACTCTTGGACGCTTTAAAAAACATTATTTTCCAGGAAATTTTTCAACATTTTTTTAAAAATTTATTTTCTTGATATATATATATACAGGGAATAGTCATGATTTTCTGATATTTGAAATACTTCCTCAAGGATTGTGAATTTATAATACTTCTGAATTACAATAGTTAGCAAGATTTTTTAAAAGAAATAGGACTAAGCATAATTGTTTACTATATTATTCCATTTGGAACCTCCAGCTTAACTTGCTGTCTATTTATAAACCCAATAAGGTGGTATGTTCTAACTCAGAAATCAAGTAGTTTCCTATTTCTACAGAAATATTTGACTGAAGGTCTCTATTACTGAATATCAAGTAAACTCTTTTCATTGCATTTAGTTGTAAATTATTTACATTCAGCCATTGAGCGACTGAATTCACAATAGCATACATATCTATTTCCAATTGAGGTGATAAAGTATGTCCTGCTATTAGACTTATGTCATCTGTATAGAGCACCATGTTATTATTCTCTAGTGAGATATGGCTTTCTCAATGTCATTCACATACCTCAGCAAAAGCAAAGGCCCTAATACGGAACCTTGTGGAACACCACATTTAAGAGTTTTCATGGTTGATTTATAGGTAGCACCATTTTTTCTGACAATTTCTTCAAACTGTTTCCTGTTTTTCAAAAAAGATGTAAGTCAGAGATGAGCTACTTTTATGATACCATAATGTCCTAGTTTAGTTAAAAGAATGCTAGATTTTACAGAATCAATGGCTTAAGGGCTTTTGATAGATCCATATTTACCCCTATAACATGCTTTTTATAACTTATAGCTTCGGCAATTTCAGTTACATAATCACTGCATGCAGTTTCTACACTTTTATTTTTTTGCGAAACCATGCAGTGACTGAGAAAGAACCTAATTTTTTATGAGGAATTTTAATTTTCTTTCTTCCATCAATTTTTCTAGTATTTTTGTAATACATGAAGCTAGTGAGATTGATCTGTAATCATTCAGTTGGTCTTTGGCTCCCTTTTTATGTAGTGGAATAACTTTAGTTACTTTTAATTTTTCAGGAACTTTCCCAGTTAGAAACAATTCATAAGCTATATTTGTAATAGGTGAAGTGAAAGATTCTTGACAAAGTTTTATCAAATAATTTGATATGCCATCATATCCATTGGATTTTTTAGTTTCTTAATTCCTGATTATGTACCAAAAGGTCTCAAGAGAGAGATGCCACTCTTCCTAAAGCAGTAAAAAATCTAATGCCGACTTTTTCAACATTTGAATCGATAATGAGAGCATTCGCACCTCCGGGAAATATAGACTATACTAAAATGGGAATCAGAGCAATGCGAATAATGGAAAAATATGTGACTCACCAGCAGAAAATAGATCAGAGGAGCTTAGAGGTATGTATTGAACCCATTCTCCTAATCTTTTGGTGGTTACCATTGCCACCACTTCAATGAGGAAAAATGTTTAGCTTTCAACTTTTGAAACACTACTCTAATTTGTAATACTTTAAACAGTGGTCAAAAGTATTTCATAAGTCCACAGAAGTTTAGGACAATTTCTAAGAAAGTGATTTAAAAAATGCTTATTTATCCTAAATTATTTTTGTTGAAATTGTTCCATAAACCCTCTGGATATGTGAGGTGTGTTTGAAGGTAGATACCAAAAAACATGTCATGATAAATTTATTGAGAACAATAAACTTCAATCTCAACTTTATGCTTTTGTTGAAATTTAAGAATTTTTCTACTCAGCTGTTGAATTTTACTATGCATAATATTTTTTCCATGATAAATATTATAAGAAGATAATAATAATATTCTAAATATTCATTGAAATATTTACTTAAAGACTTCCATGGTGTAGATTCTACGATCTCTGCACTCTTAATCTATTTTTCACCATGCTCCTTGACTAGGGTGGATTTCATTCCCACCTGCCGGCTTCTTCAGGTTGAAAGTTCACCTTCCGAGTTTACTGGAAATGCCGGCAAAACTCCTTTAACTTCATTCATTTTGCATGTCATTGAATGCAGCAGTTTTAAATAAAATATTTGAATTATTCATGCAGTGGGATATTCTGCTGAAAAGCAAACCCAGTGAAAATGAAAATGACAAAGCAGACATGAAGTCAATTGCTGATGCCAAACTCACAATTGGCGACTACAGGTTGAAAACAAGCACTAATTATCGCGTACCATCCCACCTTCGGGTTACAGCCATAAAAAAGTATGACCAGATATTGAAAACTTATTTGGAGGTAATTATTTTGATTTTAATGGTTCCTTTTATGTTCATTATTACCCATATTTATTAATTATGTATGTTATTTCCTACAGATACATGAAACTAAGAAAAAGTTCAACGATGAAATACACAGGCTTCTTGAAGTGAAAGATTCATTGTGTTACTTCTTAAGGCATCTAATAACTCTCATTGAGGACTCGATGAAAGGAGTTGAAGACCCGTCGGAGAGTCAACAAAGTGATCTTTATTTTAAAGCAAGAGTTTTGAAGGTTAGTTCCTCATGACATACAAAGTTATCTCATACATCATACTTGTATACTACATCAGATTGAAAATGGATTGAGATTAACTTTGTTCAATAGCCCTCCCAGAAATTTGCCGAAAAATAACCATCTGCCTGCATATACCATATACATACTGAATGTTTGCTTAAGGTGCAAATTAATTCTTCAGAGGATCAGAGGAGAGAGTCCAAACTGAAATTTGCCAAAAACAGAATGCTATACACACTTCATAAAAAATCCATACGCCAATTATCATTTCTACCTTATTTAGTAGTAAACTTCTCCTCCTTAGGGGTTTGTCTCTTTTGGTTTAAGAAAATTCGCACTGATTTCTTGAAAGTAATAATAATAGTATATTTATCAAATGTACTAACCTGTCCAATAAACAAGCAAACTGAGGCCATAAAAACTTTATTTTACAAAATTCTACATTCTGAGTCTACATTGATTTTGTCCCCTTCAAAGTACTCTCCATAGGGTGCAATGCACTTATTCCATTTTCTTTTCCACTGTTTAAAGAACCCTTGGAAGTCCTCGGATGTTTGACTCTTTAGTTTTCTCGTCGTTCCTTGCTTTGTTGTGTCCACATCTTCCCAGTGATGTCCCCTCATCGAATTTTTGCATTTTGGGAATAGGAAAAAGTCACAGGGGACGAGATCTGGCAAATAAAGAAGATGATCTACGATCAAGGTGATTGAATTTTTTGTCAGAAACTGGCAAAGAATCAACTGGCCGCTTGGGCACGATTTTTGCACACTTTGTTTTAACCCAAATGTTTGGTTAAACTAGTGTACACTGTTGATTTTTCTTAATTCAGTTCATCAGATATCATTCAGGCAGTTTTTCGACGATCGTTAAGGACAAGGGAGCGCACACGACCAATGTTGTCGTCAAAAAAGGTGGTTGAAGGTCGTCCCGGCCTTGCATCATCCGTGACGTCCTGTCAGCCATCTTTGAAATACTTAATCCATTTGAAAACGATGTTTTCTTCAAAGCATTATCGCAGTAAACAGCTGTCGAAATTTCAGCAATTTTTTGATAACTTTTACCGCACTTCACCAAAAACTTGATGTTCATTTCTTGCTCTGTAATTTCGTCAATTTCCATTTTCGACCAACAGTAAAAACATTGACAACGGAAACTAACATAACTGACACCATTTGCACAGCTCAACAATCCGCCAAGCACAGACGTCTCGTTGGGCCTCAGACAACTAGCGCCGCTAGTGGGCTAAGGGGCTATACAGTGTGCGTCATTGATGCCAGATTGCACCAGTTTGCGTATATTTTGGGCAGACCATGTCTGAATATACATAATACCCTCAATATTGTGTTAAACTCATAGTTTCCATCGTAGGCATGTGCACTGGAGTGAAAGGCTCACAGAACATCATGCACACCCCATCTTGTAGAGCAAGAGCAAATGCACTTGTGGCTGACATACAGGCTTTCTTATTTGGGTTCCTTTGCTTCCTTTGTACAAATGACTCAATGGCAGGATAGTCGTATAAAATGACGGTGAATGTCGCTACCAGACTGAAAATCTTTGAATATGCATAATAAAAGGAAACAAAAAGAGCCAAGCGAAACATACTGTTCGATAAACATCCTGATAAGCCCACACATGGAAATTTATTTCAAAACATGGGAACACATTGGCTATCGAAGGAGCTGGCAATCGCCTTAGTGAGAGCCATGGGACTGAAGTATTAAGCCAATGTCTTAGCATGTCAATGCGGTGTTGTAAACACACTTGGACGCCTTGCTTCCAAGGGATGGGCACGAGCTACAGCTAGACTTAGTCTGATCGGCTTTAGCTGGAGACATTAGGTCATCTCCTATCTGACTTTGGCTATCATTCAAAATCCATGTACATTCATAGGTTTAACACAGCCTTGTGAGTTTTGTATAACTGCCTTTGACACCATAATGGCATAACGCTGCCCTCTGCTCCTGGAAAAATCGAGTCCTTTGATGGTGAACTATAAATATAAGATGTGGTGGAATAACTCATTTTCCTCCACCACAAGGCAGTTGAGAGTCAGTCAGACAAAGGGGAGGGGACCATATGATGCCATGGCAATTATGAGCGTTTTAATTGAAATAGTTGGGGATTTGGTTATCCCACCAAATCCATTGATTCAACATTTGAATCGAATCCTTAAATAAAACCTTCGGAACCCATTTTCTGACTTTGCTGGTTGGATACATCATGTGCTTACACAACCATGTTGTGTTGTAACAGCACACCTTAGTTGCATCTATTTTTGTTGACTGTTAACACATCTGTAAATTATTAAGAGAATAGGCATACATTGAAGAGTGTTATCAATCTATTGCTAAATTATTAAGCTAGGAAACTTTTGTCATCATATTCAGATTAGTAAATAAAAGACATGGGAGTGTGTGGCATCCATTCAAAAATCAATTCCTGAGAGTGCATTGGTTACATTAATATTTATGAACACTTATCAATCCATAACATTTATCCAAAATGCCATGCATCTAGGTACCTTTATTTTAGTTGCATGCTTATGCCGTATATTAGCATGTCCCTAATGATACTTAGTGGAGCTACTCAGCCTTTCTCTAACTGTCGGTTGGGTGGTTTACTGGCTAACACATGTTATTAGTTCAATATGCCGTTTAATTTTGTACTTCATAGTAATTTCAATATTATCATGTTTTTTTTTAATTCCTTTTAATGACTTCAACTCCTACTCAGCGCTCACAATTTGAATAACCCTTTGCAGTAAAATAATTTGGCAAATTATTTAATAAATGAGAAAATTCCACCTAAAGTTGAAAATATTATTTGGTCTTTAACGATACAAGTATCAGCATGTACCGAACAGGGTGGATGTAATCAATAATGATTATAATAAGTAAAATGGAGTGACCGTCATATAGTGATCCTTACAAAGTTTGTTTTGAATTTATAAATGATCACTGTTCGTGAAATGTCATTTACGTACGTGAAAATTAAAAGCCCTGTATAAAATGGTGCAATGTAAATACTGGTCGATATTAAGTGTAAATTGCTAGAGAAGGAAAGTCCACTCTAAAACATTTTTAATTACTCTAAAACATTTTTTTATCGTGAAAATATCAATTCTTTTCATTTCTCTAGGAAATATTGGATAAACAGGGAAAAAACCCTGAACAAACGAAAGAAGAATCTGATTACAAACATCAGGGACTGAGCAAAATGTTAGCCAGGCATGTGGACTGGGTCCATGACTGCAGAGGTGAGCTGTCGCTCAGTGCAGATGTGGTAGTTCTTACCAGAAAGGATCTTGAGAGTGCTGCTTCATCAAATACGATCAATACACCTTGGGAGGGAGACCTGCTGTTCATTAAAAGAATGACGTGAGTTTCCAATTGCACATCCTAGTTTCCAATCATGCTTAAGTGCAGTGCTTTAGTTTGGCTTTTACTGTGAGGGAGAATGCTAAAAATGATGAGCAATCATTTTGGAATATATATCGGATATTATTAATCAGCAGAAAAAAATTAGTCATGGTGAAAATCACAAAAACATAATTTAGGTAATCATGAAGTGCTTTGTAATTTGCCAGGAATATATATAATATTGGCATTATACTTGATACTGCCCATAAGGAGATTGATTTGTTTGATGCTGAAATTCAAGTATTGAACAATCAGAGAAGTGATTTGGACTTGAAATTAAAATATTTGGAGCAGTTTCTGATCACACTTTTGGAGGAACTTTTCATAATCAAGAACTTTGAAGCCATGGAAGAGCAGCTGGCTGAGAAAGTGCAGGATAAACTGCAGGAAAGAAATGAAATGCAGGAAAAGGTATGTATTTCTCTCTTGTGTTTTTCAGTTGCTCTGTTTTGAATTTAAGAGTTATTTACTCTCTGTCTTATGTCTTCTCCAACTCATCAAATTCACAATAAATACTCCTATACACGGCTGTGTTTGTATCAAATACATGTGGTGTCTCACATAGTGATGTCTTGACTTGCCAACATAACCATTATATTGCCAGCAGAACTTTTTTGTCTCCATTCTGCCAATCATTACTTTTCCTTCTCCTGTTTGTACTTTTCAACATACTCTGTTCAATCTTTCTGCAGTTTTTTCTTGAAAAACATTGCCAGGAATCATCTATTTCTGGTGTATTTTCCTTTTCTGCCAGATTTAAGTACAGTTTATCCTCAAACATGTATTCATACCAATTTGTGCTGAATTTTGTATTGAAGATTTTCAACATTACCGTATTTTCCCATCGATAATGCACACCCAAAACTTGGTGGTTATCATGAATTTCTATAGATACTGCACGCTCAGGGCTTCATAGTTATCTTGAATGAGTATAGAAGCCAAAATTTAAAAAAATCTATGTATAGACATTTTTACAACACACTATATATAATTTTTAGGGGCATATATATATATATATATATTCAAACACGAAATACCGCCTAACGGCGAATAAATACTCATATATACAGAAACAGATTTAAGGAAAAGGGATAGGAACACATATAAAGGACGAACACAATAGAGGTGGGGAATGCGGAATCGAACGGATCACAAGAGTAAAAATATTTCGTTGACCGGGACTCGAACCTCGGATCTTTCCACTTGCCGGGCGGATGCTCTTAACCACTTGAGCTATCGAGGAAACGTAATTTACCCTGAGATCCGTGGGTCTAATATGTCGCCAAGCCCCCCATTTCTTTAGCCAAGAGATGGCGTCAGGGATATATATATATATATATATATATATATATATATATATATATATATATATATATATATATATAATACACAGTAACACACAATATAGAAACACAAAAAAAGAAGAACACTCACACGTTATTTCTTGATATTTCGACGGAAACAATCCGTCTTCCTCTGAAGATATAGAAGTAATGATTACTTCTATATCTTCAGAGGAAGACGGATTGTTTCCGTCGAAATATCAAGAAATAACGTGTGAGTGTTCTTCTTTTTTTGTGTTTCTATATTGTGTGTTACTGTGTATTGTACTATTCGGCACTTCCGTGTTACGTCTACGAAAGCATATATATATATATATATATATATATATATATATATATATATATATATATATATATATATATATATATATATATATATATATATATATACACACACACACACATATACATATTTAATTATATATATATATATATATATATACACACACACACACACACATATACATATTTAATTATATATATATATATATACACACATATACATATTTAATTATATATATATATATGGGTTGTGGTAGTCCAGTGGGTAGAGCGTTGGACTGCTGACCGGAGGGTCCCGGGTTCAATTCCCGGGCAAGGCACTCTGGGCACCTGCAGCTCCACCCAAGCTAAAGTGAGTTTTCGGGTACCAGGTATTCCTGGGAAACCATAACTGGCACAGGGAAAGGAACTGGCCCCCCTACCCTGATGTGTGAATTTTCACACGCCGTCTATGGGAAAATCCGGTTGTTTCAATTATTTTTCTGCTATAATCTCTCTTGTTACTCATTTTACCCCAAATTTGCAGGCAAAAGTATCAATTAAGGTTCTGTTCTAGTATCAGTACCACTCATTGCACTTACATCTTTTACTAACTGCCTTCAATAGGGAGAGAAAATTAGAATGGCCATGCTCTGAAATCAGACCACAAAAATAAAATTGAAGACAAATACCAAAACAAATAAAGTTCTAGAATCCTTAATTTCCATTAAAAATATTAATCCTGCAACTTTAAATCACTCGGTCCTAATCCCATCCCTAAAATCCCTTGCCTAGATTCCAATGCATTTCCATTGGAGCTTCTCTGTTATGAATAAAATAAAGAAAAGGTAGTAACAATTTTTCACTAGATAAGTTTAATTTTGGATTGCCGTGTAGTGCATCATATTTGGGTCTGAAGATGATGTAATTCATCGAATTTCATTGTATACAAAGTCATATTACATCGTATCACATCATCTTCAGGTCTGAAGATGATGTATTACATCAAAACTCTGTCGTTAAAAGAAACTTATCTCTTGGAAAATTTTCACTCCCTGTTCTTTATTACATTTGAATTACACAAAATCACACCTGAAACTACTCAATTTGTTCTCTCTTCTGCTTATATAATCGTGAAAACTAATGATTCCTCTTTTTTTTTCAATCAGGCACAATATTTAATTATATATATATATATATATATATATATATATATATATATATATATATATATATATATATATATATATATATATATATATATATATATAATACCTTTAACTTACTTCCAAAGGTAGTCAACTGACATTTGAGAGAATTATATTTCTCAAGCATTAAATACTTTAAAAATACTGCTCTCTCTTTGCCTGCAGATAATCAGTTTAAGGAGCAAACTGGAAATGAGAAAAATCACTATTGAAAGCCTTCTTGAGGTGGAGAGGGATATAATATCAAAATTCCAAGCCGCCATCGAGAATAGTAGCTCTGCTGGAATCCTTAAGAAAATTTTCAAAAAGAAATTCAAACCAGCTAAAGTTAAAGCAGAAGATGAATGTAAGTGTTTTTGTAAACTTTCCTGGTGTATTCAGTGTCTCTTATTTCGTTCTCATATTCCACTCATTTTGGAATTACTTTGGTTTCATTAGCTAAAATTTACACATGTTGAATATTTTCATATTTGATGGAAAATCCAAATAATTTGCTGAACCTGCTTCATAGCTCTCTCTTACCCATGGAAAGACTTGTACGCTCTAAAAATACCATCAATATTTGTGCGTATAATCATCTTAAATGCATTGATAGATATGACAAGTCATGCCCAAGGAGCCATTGGAGCCTGTTGCGATTCTCCCGAGGTACTTATAAAAATATATTTCCCAACTTCCAAAAAATAGATAATGCAAAGTTACAAGGAACTCTAAACAATGAACTCTAAATACCAAAGTAATCCTGGATTAGGGCTGCTACTAGCTGCGATCGACCCTAATATATTTGCCGTCATCACTTCTCAACAGTCATCTTTCATATATTACTGTTTACTCCTACAGTAAACACACATTTGCGAGATGTTTGATTTAGCATAACATACGATTGGCATAACATTATCTGGATGAAACCAAAACTCCTGGCACTGAGTTGTGTGAGAGAGCAGGGAATGTAGTGGAAAGTAGGCATGGAAGAATGAAGGAAGAAGGGAAGATCATGGGAAATTAGAGGCAAATGGCCTGCAGGTACCCAAACCAGAGGAACACTAGCGGGGCCATGCTCTGATTCACTTCTCTTGTTGTGTGAGGTTTTTGTCCATGCAGTGTTCTCCCGATGTTCTCTGCTCCTGAACTATATGAGGCCACCTTTGCATCAGTTACAGAGGATCCACACTCACAAACCAGCCTTTCAACGATTAAAGTGGCTTGGGATCTTCCATCCAAAGGTTTAATAAGCAAGTATGCATTAAGATTATGCTTGAAAGTATTTGAAGGAGATGCTTTCAAATCTGGAGGAAGTGGGTTAAAAAATCTGGCTCCTTGGTGGTGTTGTCCCTCCCTTAGACGATCTTGCCCAAATGTGTATATCAAGCTTAGTGGGTGCATCATGTTGATGGATATTTTGGTTTTGTTGGTATATATGTATATTATTATTAAATGCCTATGTAATGTTAAGGAAAACCTTAGCTCTTTCGAGAAAAGGTCTAACTTCCATTCTCATAATACAAGGAACAGCGATACACTAGACATTCCCTATTGCAGATTAGCCAAGAACAGCAATTCTTTCAATATTCTAAAAATTCGTTTGTTTAATAGATTGCCCTCTGAGGCTAAAGTTGTGAGTGTGCCCGAGTTTAAGAAAGTTGTCCGGAACTGGCTGACTAAAAAAGCATTCTACTCAGTAAATGAGTTTTTTGATTCAAAAATTGTGTGGTCCATGATAGACATACAATCATTTGTCTCACCAAATGTATTTTGAGAAATTTGATATTTACCCGTTGTATCTAAATATGTGTTTATGTAACCATAATCTCTAAACTATGTATCTCTATGACGAAGACTATTGCAAAACTATTTTGTTTTATGTCCAATAAAATTATTATTATTATTATTATTGACAAATAAGACTAGATTGCATACATGTAGGGTAGCCAGTGGCTTCATTTGCAGTTCATGAAAATGAAGCCCACAGGAAAAGGTAAATTTTAGATAGCTCTTATTCTCATGGGTTATTAGCAAAACTAATTTTTGGATCATTTGTCTCGGTGATAATGGGCACACAGATATGTTTGGATTGATGGCATTTCAGGTTCTGACTATTATTCCTCGTACTGTCAATGGGAGTAAAAATGTAATTCTTAGATATGTACAGCTAGAAGGCCATAATCCTATGACCCTTCCGTAGGCCTTTCAGGGGTGAGAAATGATAGACATGTTGGGTTCTTCTGTTCATAAATGAGACAGGCATGGCTTGTATACCTCTGGCTAATATAAAGTTGTTTGTATTGTCCCATTTCTTAAAATTAAAAGAAATATCTGCAAATAATGTACAAATTCAGGATAGCACTAGAACCCATTCTTATTTTTCCAATGTGAATGCATGCCGGTATAAATATGAGTCTGTAATCATGCCAAGGTTTTTGTTCTAAAATAGGCATTTTATAGGAAAGCTATTGATCTACTTCCAGGGTATAAAAATGTTGATGGCTAGTCTTTCTAATCTATTTACCTATTAAAGTAACTGTTATAAATTACATATGTTGTCTTCCGAGCCCTCTCTTCATTAATATCTACTTCATTTTGTCATACTTTCAAGAATTCTTAATTTCATCAGGATTTTTCTGAATAATTACAATCCATATTATGTGTATTTACCTTGTGTACAGCTTCTGATGAAGAAAGTTCAAGTTCGGAATCTAGTTCCGACACTTCAGATGATGAAGATGAATTAGGACTTGCTCTGCCAGCTAGGATTGATGAGAATACATGCCCAGATGGATGCCCACCAGAATTATTTGATTTGACAATCAGTCTTCGAAATAAAAGGTTTGTAAATATATGCGTGTGTTTCTGTTGAACCCTGAATTAAAAAAAATAATCTTACTATCCTTCAATGAATAGAATGAACCAAAGTCATTGCTCTTTATTCATGTGTCAGCACTGAATTGATATGATCAGTTTGAGTTCCTGAGCTTCCCTAAAATTTTTGTACGATTATCAGAACAACATGCTTTGTTCATTAAACAAAAATTAGGTAGTTGTGATTACAGTGTTCTTGCTGAGTGCTTGGAGTTCAAACAGAACCAGAGAGAGGGAAGCCAGAAACTTTTGCCATGGAAGTGTGCATAGATTTAAGATTTGTTTCCAGGATATGAGTAATAAAGGCTGCTATCATCATAGTTTTTTAATGATAAATTTGTTTGCTTTATCAATAGATTATTTGTTATAATAAAGATTCATTTGTCCAGAGTTGGTATTTAGAATCTAAAAAAATCATTAACTAGTCCTTATTGCTTTACCAAACATATTTTCATCTTCCACAGTTGATTCAAATTCATGTTTGGTATGCATAATAAATGTTCCTATTTCAGTATCTAGAGCTTGAAATTGTCAACTTGTATTTCCTATGTTATTTTTTTACATTGATGCATTACCCAAATTAAAAAGATATAGGTAATTTCTTCCAATGTGGTCTTCAATTGTAGTTTTGGTGCAACACTTAGCCTTGTCTTTTTAATCATACTTAAGTTGTCATGAAATAAAGAAACTTTCATCTATTACAAAGTAGCAATACTCCTATTTTTATAGAAAGCATTAGGTCTCAGTAGAATCAATAATATGTTTCATAAAAGGTAACATCTTTTTATGGCTTCATGAATTTATTTATTATATATTGTGGAAAACACTACCTGGAAAAATTGCAAATTTTGCTATAGCAAACCAGTAAATGTGCTAATATTTCATCAGTAATTTTTTACAGACACCCTATAGATTCAAAGAGATAGACTCTAATGCAAAAAGAGGAAGCTTAAGTAAATATAAAGCATACTATACAATTACCTCGGGGTCAACCGTGGCTTCCTGGAGTTAAAGAAGGAATTACTGTGTTCAAATTTGTAATTAGGTATTCATGTAAAATTGATTTGTGTGCGCATGAAAGAGAAGAGGATGGGAACTATCTGGAATCACATGGAGCAGAAAGTCATTCTTGAAGCCAATGTATCATTTGGAACTTCATTATTCATTGACCTCTTTAACTGATATGATGTGATACAACCAAACAGTTATTTCATATACAGGCGAAAAATAATGAGCATCAATGTAGTTGATACATTTGCAATCACATATTAGCATGATTTGTGGTCTCAGGAATGAGGGTTGGTTAGTCACATGTCAGGGCAGTATTTGTCATAAATTTTTCTAATTGATTACATAGGACATTTCACATTCATACTTTTTTAATAACCTATATTGCCCACTTACCTGTATTTTAGGCAAACCTGGAATTAATATTATAAAGTATGGAAGCATGATTATCCTCTCAGTGTTATCGTCTCTTTGCAATGCCATAGTTTTGAAAGTTCCTCTTTATCTCTAATTTCTCAAATTCCCGTGAGAGAAAAACTACACCACATGTCTAGATTGTGAGGAGGCAATTTCCTCTTGCCTCCAATCATCTCTCAGCCATTTCTCCCCTAAAATAAATAATGAGTGTTATACAATTGAAAATGAGTTCTTTAATGCCCGAGCAGTCCTTTCCCAATGCGGTGGAATCTCTCATTCCATTTTTTTATATATTGAAAATCATAAAAGAACTTGAGCTCTACAGCCTTGTAAATTCATAAAATAAAAAGAAAACTCCTATAGCCATACTAAGTTAGCACAACTTGTCCGGCAATCAAAACATCTTTTTTTCTGTGATGGTTTGTGGGAAAAGAAATACCATAGCAGTGACCAACCTCTCAACCAGAACACCCTTCTGCAGTAGTTTGCAGGAATGTTACTATTGCTGTGACTAACTGCAGACCCAAGCACTCAAACTCAATTGGGATTATTGAAAGGGTTAAAGGGATTCTGTTAAGGATATCTAGGTTTATGAGCAGATATATACTATCTGTGACTGTTTACGGGAATAAGTTCTGCTCCAGGGACAAACACAGAGCTTACACACTTACAAGCACTCAGGAAAACAATCACTCACGCACTCAAAAAGGGGGCCTGCCTCACTACTGGGAGAATTTTACTCAAATTGAGTTAAGTGGGCAAAAAACAGGGAAAGATGACGCTCTGCAGAAGGGTGTTCTGATTGAGAACTTGTGCTTGGTCACTGCCATGGCATTTCTTTTCCCTCAAGCCATCACAGAAAAAAAAAGTTTTTGTTGCGGGACGAGTTGCACTAACTTATTATGGCTATAGGAGTTTTCTTTTCATTTTATTAATTGAATTTCATGTTCACATTGGTCCTGTATATAAATTAGTTGAGCATTTACAGGGCACCTATCACAATATACTCTGTATTTCATGTGCTAAATGGGAATTATATTGAACATAAGGATATGTGCCTGGGAATCTGGGCTCAACACACGTGTATTCTTCACTGCCCTTTATTAATATTGGCTGTCTGGAAAGAAGGTTTTATACTCTAAAATGTTAAAAATTAAGAGAAGTTCATGATCTGAATTTGGTATTTACTTACAAATCCCAGGGTAGCCCTGGAAGTGCAACATTGGCATCAGGAGCGTTGAGTGGGAATCAAAGATACTCGAGTATGAGGTGGAGTTCAACCCAATCGACCAAACTCTAAATGGTTTAATTGAATTATATTGCAGGCATGTCATAGAAAGAGACTTAATTGAAGAAAGGAAACAAATGGACTTTCTTAAAAAAGATATCGATTTGAATACTAAAAAGCTAAGAACCATAGAAAATGCCTACCATAAAAATGATGAGGACTTGGATGCTTATCAAGTAAGTATCTCCCCCTCTTGAGGTGTTTTTTGTTTTTCCAGGGCAGCATGCCGCACAGTGATGGCGGTAGAACTTCTCATTCAGCTTTGCACTTTTATTCTCCCTCCCACCCGAGCAGAGAACTTCATTTAAGGCTCCTTTGGTGCGTGTCTTGTTCTGGATGGTGCATGCAATTAGGATCTGGCCATTGCGTGATAAGTAAGAGAGAAAAGTTTACTGGCATATGTTGTGGATGAAGTACAGGGTTCGTCCGGAAAATAAGTGTACTGAGCTCAGGAAAAAAAATTTGTTACACTTTTACATATCTTAAGCTAATATTCCTCAAAATAGGACCCTTGTGAGTCGATACACTTGTTACAGTGGGGTTCCCATTCCTGGAACGCTCCCGCGAAGGCATCATCGGGAACCTCTCGAAGACTCGTCGTCGACCTCTTCTCTGCCCTCCACGAACATCTTGTGCCACCAAAAGATCATGTTTCTGGACATGGCTGACTCCCCGTAAGCCTGGTTAATCATACCGACAGTTTCGGTAGACGATTTCCCAAGCTTTACCGCAAATTTGATGGAATAATGCTGCTTCGGCATCGCATTCCGTGACGTGGGTCGAGCGTGGAGGTTCGCGTTAACAGAGCTCCTCACTACACCGGAGCTCAGAGCCGACTGCCTCTTTCAGCGTCGCTTGCCAACATACCCCCCTCCAATCGCAGCCCGTCAGAGCGGTGCTGGGCGCGCCTGGAGCGGCGCGCCCAGCCCAGGAGTCAGTACACTTATTTTCCGGACGAACGCTGTATGAACCGGATGGAGAAGTAGTACATCTGTGGGTGGGGAAGGGAAGTGAGGTAGATGAGATGCAGGTGAGGAAGTATATATGATGAGGGAAGTATACTAGGAAATTCTGAATTAAATGAAAGATGCCATCTCTCCCCAAGGATTGGTTTCTCTTTTCGGTGATTCTGATTGTGATACACATTTACAGAATGGTGCTACGAAAACAACGAACATATTTCCTGTTTATATCAATTTAAGTACAACTTTGGAACAATATTTAACTAAAAATAATCATTTTCATTACAAATAGATGTACCATAATAATATTTATCCCATTTTCCAATACTCATGGTAGGTCTATTCATATCAGTATTTAATTTTATAAATTTAATTTAATACTGTGAAAACCTACATCATGTACTACATGTTTCCCAAATGCCATGATACCGCAATGACTGAATAAGCCATTTATTATTGGATTTAGGTAGGGAAACTTTTTTGGCAGAAGAATGCTCACCATAATAGATACATCTGATGTCATGAAGGAAGCACACATGTCATTAAGGGTCCTGTGAAAGTACCTATAATTATTCCAAAAAACTTTATTCTAAAAACTGCGGAACATGCTGTAAGAGTAACTTTTAACGGAGTCATCCACTAATATGCATTTCAATGCAACAATTTCAGAGTGTAAAAATCATTCACCTTGACTGGGATGCGAACTCAAAATTTCAGAGTGTAAGAGGACACCTCGGCAACTGGAGTTAAAGCACTTGGCCGGACATCGAGGGATCCAGGTTCGAATCCCAGTCAAGGCGAATGATTTTTACACTCTGAAATCGTTGGATACCTATTATAATATTCACCACAGGCTGTGTGGAATGATTGACAGGAATGAAAGAAGAGGTGGCGCAGAACTTCATCCATTACATTAAGCTCTCGGTTTTTTTTTTGCTTGCCTCCATTCCTTTGTTCTGTCCTGCACTCCCATCTTCCTCTGCCACCCTCATTCACTCTCTCCCAGGTCATGTCCGAGGAATGCTAGCTCACACTCCTTTCAAGGTAGTATTCTTCAGCATCTTGGTCAATCTTCTTCCTCCTCTGGGCTCATGTCTTCGGCTGCCCATTCTCTTTTTTTCTCAAGCATTGCTCTTCAGCAGATGACCTTTGCCTCGACATTTCTTCCCTCAGTTTTTTTACGCATTACATCCACTTCACTGGAAAAAGTTCCCGTCTTTGTTAATTGGGCCCAGTTGGCACCTCCTCCCCACTAGCCTTCTCTATCTCAAATCCTTGAGATGCTCCCACAAATGGCCCAGCCAGGTAGAAGCCAATGGGCCTACGCCTCCCTACTGCCCAACTGACTGCCACAGTATTTGGTCAAGTCCACCATTGCATGACACCTTCACAGCTGTAGTCATATTTGGTAAGCCGCACCCGACCCATTTAGCTATAACACACCCATACTCTTCTAGGAAGAATACAGAAAGTCGGGAAAAAATGCACACAAAATTAAAAATTCATATGTTATTAGAAATGCTTAAATAAGAATTTTCAAAAGGAAAACGTCAATGAAATTCTTGATACCATGGACAAGAGCATCACTTTTCCACGATGATTCTTCCCACCACAATGTAATAAACGTTTCAGCCACGCATTAGGGAGACATTTCAGCAATATACCCAGAGCAGGTCTATGAAATGGTATTCATTGGAGATTGGAGTTCCTCTGGTACTGACATACCAAAAGTGGTTGGGCTTTTCTCAGGGCACATGCTCCATTCCAGGAAAGCCAAATACGAGATACTGGAAGAACTGGGCTTTCTAGGGCAATATTAACTGGGAGAAGACTGCCATCACATGTGGAGAAAGTAGCAGATGACATACATTGCATCTGATGACCCTGAGATTAAAGTTATTTCTCACCAGCATGTCATGTTTATTAATGGACCATTATTGATTGCCTAATGTCTAACTAAAATTTCGTTGATAAAAACTTTTTTTTAAATTTTAGCAGTTTCATAATTTACTATATACTACATAAGATAGCACTTTATGATATTTTGGAAAGCATACGTGAATTTTGAAACAAAAAACTTTAATATAAATAAAAGAAGAAAAAAATTTCTGTTCAATTTGATATTCTTTCTCTGCAATGTTTTCACACAGTATCACCTTCAAGTCAGAAGATCACTCTATAGTTACAGTAATCAACATAAGGGTTGTATTGATAGTTAAAACAACATACATATAAACAGAGTATTAGTTTATAAAACTTTAACACAAGCATGGGCACTCAAAAAAAAACCTATTTTGAGAGCATGTGTTTGATTCATGACATTAGCGCATGCTGTTGAAATTATTGAGAAGGAACCTGCAAATTGGAGAGATTCGTGAATGGATTTACTTCAAATTTGTCGATTCCAGTTTTTGTGGCATACACCAAAATGACAATCCAAGGGCTGAGACATTGCGAGACACATTGTTTCGATAACCACTAGCTGTTTCGGCAGATGCTCTAGGTGCCAAGACACTGGGGAAATTGGGCATGATATAATTTTACCGTGATGAAACCAAAATTTACCCTCTCTTGTCTATTCTCCCTCAATCATGTTTCTCTTTATGGAAGCAAGTTATCAGCAAACAATTCTTAAAAATATATTTTTGTATATAAATTTATCCTAAATATACTGTCTTGAAAAAGGGTTTTACGTGTACAAGAATGTTCAGAAATATTCCTTTTCTGATAATATCATGAATTGCAAGGAAATAGGTAGTCTTTTAATAAACTAATTATTTCATCCTGTTCACATAGGCATATATAAAATCTTACCTTAATCCTTTGTGGGAAAGTATGATTGTGGTCCGAAAAGACTTCTCAAAATCCAATATATATTCATGCTATAGATATTTCCGTGCTTGAGTGTTTTCTAATGAAAATGCCTACACATTTACAGAGACAGAAACAGAGTGAGCTAAATAATTTGGATGTGACTGTAGTGTTGAACTTGAGCCAGCTTCAGCACCTAAGCTCTCCCACTGATTTAGGAGCCATCTCAGAGAGCATCCTTTTCCGCAAGCCAAAATTGATTCGACTGTGTGGACGCAATCTTGAACTTGAAAAAGAAACAAAGGAACAAGGAAGTAGACTCAGGTGTGTATTCAAGTACCTTTAAAATGGGTCATTCATTCTTTTAGTAAATACCAACTTATCAAGAGCAGAGTGATCTGAGAGAGCAAGACGGAGCACTTGCCACCCTCAGCGTCCAGGGAATAATTAGGTCCACTCAATTGTATATATGTACTCTCACTGACCTCGAGTGTGTTTTGTTGTCAAAATTCTTTCCGCATGACCGCATTCAAATGCCATTAAATAACGCAGCGCTCTTTACAGTATTGCTTGCTCTGCCTTTTCCGTTTTTAAGATTCCCCTTCTATCCCTCATCTCTCTCGGTGTGGGGACCTACCTGCAGCGGTGGGTCACATCCCCTACCCCTGTGTCCTTGGGGGAGGAGACCATTGTACGTTGCATGTCCACGTGGGAGTGGAATTTTGCCTTCTTGCTTAACAAATTCTAGCTTGCACGTTATTGGATAAATTTCTTATTACATCCTAATGTGCATTAATTTGTTAGATGATAGTATGTGTATTTGCATGCGTGTAAAATAAGAGGATTTTTGCATGAACGTATGTGCCACTGTGGGTATGGGTTTGCATGTTTGTGTTGGTTTTGAATGTGGTTTTTTCCCTTTTATGGGTGGTGAGCTAACACCCCCGCCACACGCCCTTGCAGGGTATTATGTAGATGTAGATGAATGATATTCGATTGCCCTCAGTAACATTTTTCTCCCTAAATTACCATTTTAAAATGTTGCATCAATGAAACTTTTTTTGGCAAACTTTTATTCAGAGCTCTTCAAAAGCACATGAGTCGCCTTAAAACTGACTGTGAGTACATGGTCTCAAGAATAAAAAGCCTAAAAGACGATCTATCCACCCATATGACAAAGAAATTTGGTCGAGAAGTTTCCATTTTGAACGTTGAGCAAGCTGTTTTACGAAAACACATGATGGAATTCAGATCTCAGGTTCAAGATATTAGAATCGGTTATGACCAAGAAGTGGCCACTTTGCAGGTATGATCTTTTTACCTAATTTTGACTGATTCCATGACATACGAACATCATACTACGTACCTGCAATAATGCTCAAATTAGCAGAAAGATAACATTGTCACCAATTGCTAAACATGTTGTTTTCAATCCTTCTGATACTAATTAGGATTTAATGAAAAGTTTCAATTTTTTATCTATTAGAATCAGCTGTATGCAAAACAAAGCAAATACACAGATATAATCACTGCAAACACAGAGAAAGTGAGTTTATTGGCTGCTTTACAAGAAGAGAAAACAAAGTTGGATAGACTCTTGCAGCATCAAACCAAACTCCAAGTAAGTATACACCTGGTGTCTCCTTTTCAAGGGAATTTCTGAATTATATAGCTACTCCTTAAACATATGTGTACTAAAGTCACATAGGGCCACCCAGAAGTATTTTGGTGCTCTGGGTAGAGGAGCCTGAATAACTTTGATGCAGAAAGAATGATGGGTGAAGAAGGTACATCTCAAACGGAGCACAAGGTGTTTTCTTATTTATTATTTGAAGGGAGGAAACGTTTAACAAAGATCATCAATAATAAAAACCAAAGTAATAATGACACTACTCAAAAGATGAGCAAAATGTATTTGGGGGAGCACGTGAGGGGAACAAACTGTGGAATGTTTCAACATAAAGCCGTAGTTGTCCTAAACCGAGGTTTCCAGAGAAAAAGGACCATGTTCCAGTTCTAATGTGGGCATGGATTTGGCGATTATTGTGCCATGGTCTTTATTGGATGATTTTATGTAGAAAGCAAAATGACCCCATTGACCAAATGATCTTATCTCCCGTTACTAATGGATTCAGTTTAAATTTCTCATCAATTACTTTTATGCCACTAGGAATATGACATGGAGGAAAAGTTGGGGGCATATCACGCTGATATAGCTAAGCTTGAGGCAATAAAAAGACGCCAAGTACAACAGAGACAAGCTTTAAAGGAGGAAATCTCAAAGCTTAGCCGTAAAAGTAGACCTGGGGAGATACCACCACTGAAGTTTGGTACAAGTATGTCACCGCACTTGTCCAGCCATTGTGAATCTGACAAGTCAACTGAGAGACTGGTAATTATTCACGTAGCTTTCTATTTTAGTTCTTATGGAGACAACCACCATACTTCAGGCCCATTTTTGCGCTCGTCACGCAACATTTGCATACAATGAAACAGCAGGAAAATAATTTGAATATATAGTTGACAACATAGAATCAATGTAGTTCTAGTTCAACAAGGAGTGAGTCAAGCATTTTCATAATAGAAATGTAAACATTCTTTCTTCAACTACACTACCTTCATACAAAGTATTTGACATTTTGTCACAAGCTTCTTGACAGCTCCACAACAGCATTGATGAAATATCCATATGAAGGAGATCAACATCTCAAGATGTATCATATTTAATTAATTTAAAACATTATTTTCATAGTTAAGTTCATTGCACCAGAAGCACTCTTCAGTTAGCACCTTGGTAAGACCAGAGTACCATAAAAGAAATTTGTCACCTCTTAAGATCACCCCTAAACATATGAATTAGTTCACTTGCCCAATTCACTGTTACAGCTTCTACATCTGTTCACGCAATCATCGAACACAAATGAGCCTTTTCAGTATCCATGATTCTTATTTTCCTGCAATTGTTTGACTGATGAAATGGTTTTATTATGATGGGCAGTCAAATGAAAACCGAACACCCGCCATAACACACACAGTCTGCACAAAAGAGGGCAACACTGTTGTTATGCATAGATGCTGCGATTGCTGTGGTAGGAGAACTGCATTAATACAACTGACAAGTGCATGCAGTCGTTGGGTCCATGTTGGAACGCGGACTGGTGTCTGGTGTGTTCATCCAGCAGTAGGCAAGCAAAGAAGAGCAGAGAGGTGTGGTTCGTTTTCTGGTAGATGAGGGTGCCGATTCCTTTGCTCCCCTGGCTACTCCTGAAACTTTGACAGCACAAAACCAAACTGAAAAATTCCATCCTCCTCCTTTGCACCCCTCTCCTCCCCAATCCAACATCCCACCCATTTTCCTAAAGGAAATTAAGGAATGGTCCCTAAAAAACAGGGAAATCACTTCAGCTTGTGAAATCCCCCCCCCTAACCAGTCAGCAATTACATGTTAGCACTAATCAAAATCCAGTGCACCATGATTCCCGGCTTCAGAGCTCTCATACAAACTCTTCACTGAAAAAAAGTGGGAGTACTACACTAACCAATTAGAAGAGGACAAAAAGCCCTTCTTAGTCCTGTGAGGCCTTTTAAGAGAGACGTCAATTTCAGATTCGAGATGCCCTCCCAGCCCTAGGACTTGCCATTGAGGACATTGCCCAAACGAGAACCACCAAACCAATCCACTCCATGAAAATTTAGAGAGAGTCCTCATGAACAATCAGTTTCCTCAGCAGCTTACCCACCCCTCCCCAATGCCCCAGCAACTCATTCGCCCACCATAGTACAACCTCCATCTCCTAACGTCACTCCCTCCTCCCACCTAGACTAACTCAAAAAAATCCCTCCCTGGCACACCTCCTTAATGGCTAGGCTCCTAGCACCCAGACAGTCTACAATGGACATATCAGTAGACGCAATAATACAAGGAATCGCACTATTCATCAATGTGGGAACTATTCAAATCTGCGGACTTTGCATACTTCAGTCGAATACAAATAGCATGGTAAATAAGAGATGAGAGCTACTCCACCACACAAGCAGACATTTTCCTCCAACAAGAAACTTGGCTTACCCCGAACAAAAAAAACTTCATCCCTGGCTTCAAACAATATAGTCTCGACCGGCTAAACCAACCAAAATGGATGAGGAGTCATGACACCCATTAATTTATCCCTCCCTTCCAACCCACCGGATCAAATGAAGCTCTGGAAGCCATTGGGGCACAGGACAAAAAGACAATTGGCGACCTCTCCATCTGGTTAGCTTAGCATCCCCCAAAGCAGACACAAAGGCACTCCGCTCCCTGCGTATTGGCCACTCAGTCTTACACAGAGACTTTAATGCAAAACAGATTTGGGAGCACTGTCTTCCAACAACGCTGGAAAACGCCGCTTCTATCTCTGCAACAAAAAGGCCACTTTTCCATTATGGCACCTGGCGCACCCACTCACATCTCTGCTAAAGGTGCACACCCTGATGACATCCTCCACCTTTTCACATCCTCAAATCGATCTTCCGACCCCTCCCAATAGCTCTTGATTCCTCCTCAGCATCCAACCACCTTCTCCTTCTCCGTACCATTAACTGTGACCCTCAGTCCCGACTAGTTCCGCAAAAATCTGTCATAAATTACAAGAAATTCATATCCCAAACTGGAGAGGGGACTGGGGCCCTTGCTATTCTACCTCTGCGAACCAAAACGAATGCAGACTGCTCCTGCAACACACTTACTGCACCTATCCAAAACTTGGTCAAGTCAGCTTCCTTTGTTTCCCCCCCTTCCAGCCCATCAACCACATACCACCCCACCTCACGACATCCTAAATAACATGACACTCAGGAACATGGCTCGGAAGAGATGGCAACAAAGTAGATCAAGAACAGACTACAAACGATACTAGGCCCTTTGTAGGAGGGTAAAAATTCAAATACAAAATCACTGCAGCGCTGAATGGAACCATAAAATTAGTAATCTCTCTGTAAGAGGGTAATCCAGGAATTACCCAACCCAAAAAAGAAAACACAAAAATTTTGGAAAAAAATGTATTTATTTTTCAACATGATCTCCTTTCAGCTCATTACACTTTTCCCAGCGATGTTCAACAAGTTCAATACCGTTTATATAATAAGGTCTGTCTTGCTCCTCAAAATAGCCATTAACTGCCGAAATCACTTCTTCACGGTTAGAAAATCTTTGACCACCGAGCCATTGTTTCAAGTCTGGAAACAGGAAATAATCCGAGGGGCCTAAACCTGGCGAATAGGGTGCAAGAGGTAGCAATTCAAACTTTAATTCATGAATTTTGGCCAATGAAATAACGGATTTGTGAGTTGGTTCATTGTCTTGATGGAATAACACTTCCTTCTCAGCCAAATGTGGCCGCTTTTGCTTGATTTCTTCGTTCAAACGTTGCGATAAGTGTGCATAATACTCACTGTTGATAGTTTTTCCTTTTTCAAGATAGTCAATGAAAATTATCCCATGCCCATCCCTAAAAACTGACACCATGACCTTGAAAAATGGATAACTCCAATAGCCGTAAACATTTTACCTTTCGAAACAAAATACAAACGAGGTTATTTGGCTAACGCCACAAGTCAAAGGATGGGGTAATTGGTAAATAAGGAAAGGGATAAGAAAGGTGAATACGTACCATACCTTGACCTTGCCTACATATGAAACGGTCTTTGCCTTCTTTGGGGGCAGTTCTCCCTTTTGAATCCATTGTTTTGATTGTTCTTTTGTCTCGGGTGTGAAGTAATGGACCCATGTTTCATCCATGGTTACGAAACAGTGCAAAAATTTTGTTTTGTTGCCGTGGAAATTTGCTAAACACTTAATCGAAGCATCTTCACGACACTGGTTTTGCTGGCTGACACTGGCATGGTGAACACTGCATGTCCCTGTGGAGTGTTCACGAGTGGCATATGAGATTCCAAGAAGGGCGCACATAACCAAAAAAGACAATGCGCCCCTTCGACAGGCCCACTGAGCCATTGCTCCCGATGTGACAGGGATGGCCTCAATCCCGGAAAACCACTGAATCATGGAGGAAGAAATTCAAGTGCAGGTCAGCATTAGCCATGGATGGTTAGCCGTGCATGCCATCATCGTAGCTCACCCGGATATCCACAAAGTTTGCGCACAGTGGGTTCCACATCAGCTATTGAAGGGGCAAAAGATTGACAGAATGGCGTCATGTCTGAGTAATTTTCAGCGGTACTTTGAGGAAGAGCAAGTGCTTCTGTCACAGGAGACAAAACATTGTGCCACCATTTCAAACCCGAACAATGGAAACATCCCCATTCTCCCCTCCAAAGCTGTTCACACAAGTTCCGGTAAAGTTACAATGAGTGTCTTCTTTGACTGTGGGGCATATACCTTCCTTGAGTGTGGAACCACAATCAACGCACATCGCTATGTAGACACATCGCTATGTAGACACATCGCAGAAACTACGATGGACCACAAAGTCAAACACCCTTGAGTGCATGGTAATGCTCAACCACACACACACTCTGATCAAGGCTTGTGCTTCAGCAATTTGGTTGGGAAACACTTTTACATCCTCCGCACAGCCCATATCTTTCACCTGGTGATTTTCACACCTTTGGTGACACAAAGAAAGACATTCGTGGTCGTCGGTTAAATTTGGATGAGGAAGTGCAAGAGACAGTGTAGTTGTGGATCCACCACAACTCTCTCCACAAAACTGGAAGTGATCATCTCGTCTCTCAGTCGGATAAATGTATCAATGCTTTTGAACAAAACTATTCCACGGTCAGGTTGTAGTGGGTTTTCATTTGACTGCCCCTCATGCATAAATAAGAACATGATTGCAACAATTTCAGAGTGTAAAAATCATTCGCCTTGACTGGGATTCGAACCCAGATCCCTCAATATCCGGTCGAGTGCTTTAGCCACTTAACCTTAAATATTGAGGGATCTGGGTTCGAATCCCAGTCAAGGCGAATGATTTTTACACTCTGAAATTGTTGCATTGAAATGCACATTAGCGGATGACTCCGTTAAAAGTTACTGTTGCGGCATCTCCCGCAGTTTCTTTGGAATTTGTCAAAGAACATGATTGTTTAATATTCTTGCCCTACTCCTTGCCTCTCACGCAAATATGGCTCACAATAAAATCAAATCATCATAACGGAAAGAATAATGGCAACGCTGTCGAGTCCATCTTATGTTTTAATCTTGTTTTAATACATAGTATTAGCCTCAGACCTGAAAATGATATCTGTATTGAAGCCCAGTTCATAAGATTAATACAAGAAGTGGAATCAACAGAGATGTAATTATTTTTTACGCACTGGATAAGTTCCACAAGTCAAGTCTGAAATCACAGATTTTAAAATATTAGCTGTCATTATTAGTATTAAACCATTGATTCCATCGACAGGATTATACAAAAGACTGGAAGCTGACTACCTCCCGAACATCAAGCAAAGATTATGACAATGATGACAGCCCACTTTGAATTATCACATAGAAGAAGCCGATCATTCAACATACAGGAAAGGAAGAGGGTGCCATGTACCTGGATGCAAGAAAAGTATTTTTGACAATATAAAATTAAACAGATTGATCATCAAAAAGTTTTTTTATTAAACTTCTTCATTGTCACAAATAAATAATTTTTTTCTATACTTCTGGAACACACAAAGGGTGTTACATTACTACTTTTACTTTAGAATTGTTACGCTTAAGAATTTATAAAAATCAAGCATAAAAAATTATATTCAACCAAACAAATTGGCTTAACTTTTACTATAGATGTTCTTAGTAAATTATTGGCAAAGTACAATGAACATGATCTTGTGGAGGAGAAATGCTTATTTGGAATGTACTAATACAACAGACATCATTTAAGAACGCTAAATCATTTGTGAACAGAAAAACAAACTGGAGAAAATGCAATATATTGCTATATTATCAAAGATAACTTAAACATGATTGACTATGAAACAATAAAACGTAACCATCAAATTGTTGCAAGTCTAAAGGATAAAGAAAATAAAAACCAGGTCATTTTAATCAAGAAAAGATTCAATAAACATGATACTTTGTACTAACAACTGCAAAGAAAAACACCACAAATGAGATTCAAGGTCAGTTTTTCCAGCAAAACATTAGGGTCTAACACATCATTCAACTTCAATCCCATCACTGGCACAGAGAACTAAAGAAGAGGGCACTTAATAACAACCTCTTAGTCTTTTCCATAAATATTTACAAACCATTCACACTCATAATTACAAGTCTTACTGCTTTTTGAAACTCTTCAAAATTGGGTATATGTTGTCAAAAGCTTCATATATTTCTTGTCTCACTTTTGCACCTGAAAGGTTGAAAAAAAAACGCTGTACAAGGGCATTCAAAATAGTAAGTGGACTGATTCCAGCCACATAATTCAAAAGCCAGATTTGATCAATCTTATTCATGACACAACAATAGCTTAATATTTTAATGGAAGCGTAGCACTTTAGGAAATTTAACATTCAAGTGGAAAATAATTAAAAGCTGCTCAAATTTAACACTTCTCTGAAGTGACCACCTTATAATCAATTTTTTCATGCAAAAGACATGTTTCAAGGTAGATTTTGGCAATACTCTCAACAGAGTCCAACCTTTACCGATATAAGCCAGACAATAAATCTGTGACAGTTAACCTTGCAATTTGATAATGCCTGAAACTTTTATTAATTTGTTCATTATGACAAAGATCTGTTCATCTACGAGGGCGGTTCAATGAGTACCCGTGTTAGAAATGAAGATTAAAAACTTTTTTTTTTATTTTCCAAAGTAGTCCCCTTTTAGAGAGATACACTTCTCCCAACGTTCCGGCCATTTTTTAAACCCCTACAAAAAATAGGATTTGTCGAACTCTCCAAAATACGCTACTGTCTCGGCGATAACCTCCTCGTTTGAGCTAAATTTTTTTCCCGCGAGCCATTTATTCATGTTAGGGAATAAAAAAAAGTCACAGGCAGCCAGATCGGGTGAATACGGGGGGTGCGGCAGCAATTCATAACGTAGTTCATGCAGTTTGGCGGCGACAACTCTGGATCAGCTTGTTGTCCACCGTGAGCAACCGCGGCACCCATCGGGCCGACAATTTTTTCATCGCCAACTTATCATGTAAAATATTAATGGTCGTTCCGGTCGACACACCCACGGCCTCTGCTACTTGGCGCACTTTCGTTCGTCGATCAGCGAGAATCATGGCGTGGACTTTTTGAATTATTTCCTCGGTAATTAGGTCTGCCAGGCGTCCTGGTCGCTCCTCATCAAAAACAGATGCTCGCCCACGCTTAAATTTGTTGAACCAATATCTAACTGTGCTCATAGATGGAGAAGTGTCCCCATAAACAGACAGCATCCAACTTTGCTTTTATCTCCTCGCATTTCTTCCCATTCAAAAACAAAAAGCGAATCACCGAACGATACTGCTCTTTTTCCATCTTAGCGAAAATCACGAAACACGTCTGACTCGAATGGCTGCCAAATCCAAACTAACCTTTAAATCAGTCTGGAATTTGTTTCACCTTCATTTGATAGATGGCAGCACACGATGATAACATAAACTTCCCTCAGGAATGCCCTTTGTCGTCAAACACGGGTACTTATTGAACTGCCCTTGTACAAACATGGAATATGTTTCCGATGCTTCATATTTGTACGTAAAATTAATTATTATAGGTAATCAACTGGTTAAGGTAGGTTTTGGATGGACAAAGCTACCAAATAAATATTTTATGTCTCTCCTAACAAAACACAACCCAGCATTATCATCTGCAACAAGCCCCTCTTTATCTCTGGGAACTTACTTCCTCGCTTCATCCCACCCAACATCCCCCTATCCTATTTCTACACCTTCCTCGTTTTCCCAACAATCTCCCCTCTATCAAAGTCTTCAACATTCCATTTCCAGTCAATATTCTTTGCATCAATTTTTCCGCATTAATTGCTGCAGATGTAGACAAGAGAGAGGTTTAATGGATCCAGCCACAGTATTGCCACGTGAAAGGCTAACCAACACATTATTTTTTTCTAAAATATGTAGCCTTCCATTCAATAATATCACGTGTTCGTATTCTTTCCAATAAAATATTCCAGAGCATAACGTACAATCCTCACCACCATCGTATCTTGTTAAATAATTAGTCCGTTAAGGCGTTAGAACAAGCAACATTTTAACAATTTAAAAAGCTGAAACATATGAGCATTGATCAACTTTTAGTTATGATTGATTTTGTCTTAAAAGCTGTCAGTAAATGTACGTACATGGACTGATTTCATTTAAATATGGACAAAAATAAACTCATTTCTTTAAATATCATGATTTATAAGTTTATAGTTCATTACTGGATCAAAATGGCACAAACAAATAAGTTATTTTTAACTTGAAAAATTCTCACATACCTGTTAAAACAACTTTTCCAGAGACAAATATCAGAAGAACAATCCTTGGTTTCACCATCCGGTAAATTAATCCAGGGAAGAGTTCCGGTTCGTAGCTAAAATGGAATAAGTTTCATTACTCATTTCACTTCTGGGTTCTGAACACTCCATCACATTATACTCTAGGTGCTGAGCAGCTGGACTCAGATTTAGTATGAAACCATTGCGCAAAAAGGAACTGTGCACCACTTGGGCAGAATTGCATCAGAAACCTAAAACTATTATATGCATCAGATCTTAACAAATATGTATAGAATATATTAATATATAAAAAAAACAGCATTGACTCTCTTCCTTTACAATTGCCAATATTGCTCCATGACATCAGGGCACCAGATTTATAACTTAGCAATACCTTAAACCAGAGATATTTTGCATTTTCTCATGTGCCAAGTTCTGTAGTGCAACATTGTATGTCACGACCAAGCACATGTTAGTGAAAGCTACTCTGAATGTTTCATTGGATAGTTTTTCTTTTCACAAAATGAGCAGTCTAAAAACTACAGAGAATTAGTCACTGGATTGAATCATTTAGTATGAATTTAAGTTGACTTTTTCTGCTTCACACATTCATACTCTTTTCCAGACTTCTTTATCAATTAGTTTCTTTTGGTGTGATCAATAAATTGTTCAATGATTATTTTGAATGGTTGGCATAAATAAATTTATCTTGGAGTCATAACTCGCTTAATAATTAATTTTACTTCGTTAGCTTGTTCTCTCATCAACTGATAGGAGGGATCTCTTATAATTCTGAGGGGAAAGGGGGAGGGAAACTTGTAATTCAAGGTAAGAATGTTATTCTCTCCGTAACTTTTTGCAGGGGTAAACAATTACGGGGTCTATCTCAAAAATAAATAGTCCCTTTGACTCAAAAGGTGTTATCCACTGAGATTTTGTGCCACAGGGAACAGTAAGTTACACGGGGAAGTCCTCGAAAAGCTGCAGAAAAGAGTGAAATGCATCAGGACAGAGATTTTGGCCAAGTAGAGGTCGAACCATGACAATACACCATTCCACAGCACTTTCCTCAAGTACTTGGCCAAGCAGGAGGTGGCAGCACTGTCCCAGACACCCCACAGCCCCGATGACGCACCGCCACACTCCAATTCATCCCCAAGATGAAGGTGCCAAAACAAGGGTCCCGTCAACACCTACCAAGTACTGCCAGTACGGTGACCAGCAGAAGTGCCAGCATTGGTGTGCCAAAGGGTCTATTTGAAGAATTTTAGTAATGTGTATTTTGATCTGCAATAAATATTTATCCAAGATTTATGCTTCTCATTAGAGTGACACCGTGTACATTTTATCATTCACTGTCAGTCATGACAGCAGGGTTCCAGGAATCAGGCTTTGGATCAAAGTCATGGCAGAGTTCCTCTCTCCCCACACTCCGTACACTCGAGAAATAAGAATGGGAGAAGTACACATGAAAAATATCACTGAACATCCCTGAATACAAATGAAAACATTTTGGTGAGTGCCTCAAAGAGCTTCGAGCTTTACTTGGAGAAGAGGTAACATTTACCATTGTTATACCATCCATTGTTAACTCATCTTCTGGGGGCCATACTCCACTTCCCACCTCAAGAGACTACCAATGCAGCTTCAACCGTCCACTCTCCCTCCCTCTGATAGCTACGCTTCAATGGATGTGATCCGGACCACTCTTTTGCTTAGCAATCCCACTGACCATTCAAAACTCACCAAGAGAATAATCTGCTTTCACCACATTTATAACTAACCATGAGTGGCAATGGCTCCAAGCTGCCTCTTACCCTCTAAGGGCCCAGTCGCTCAACCTACGGCATTAAGCACCAAATGCAAATACACACATTTACCATGGGTCTATTCGTTAAACGTTGAGATGGTGCATCAATCTGTATTATATTCAATATTATTTCACATTAGCCACTCAATCTGTAATGAATTCTTTTTCCCATATGCATCCTACTTCTTTTAGGGACAGACCATGCGTTGTGGTGTCATTCTCAAAATGCAAAAGCAAGGCACCATTCACTGTTGCCTTGTACAGCAAAACAAAATGGCCAAGGGTAGGTTTTGCTTCTGGAATGTAAAATAACAGAATTTTGAAGTCAACTGGACTACATGGTGGAATTTTGGAAGGGTTTTTGCAATGGCACATTGACTGCTAACAAGGCTCTTGATGCCCTACATCCCAAATGTTCAGTAGTTATTTCGCTCAGCTAAACTTAGACAATACACTTGATTATCACAAAATGAACTTGTTTCAATTTGGAAGCTTTCTCTTAAAGCGATTCATTCGATTTACAGAAAACAAAAAACGAATCAAAATAATTAATTTATTATTTATGATTAATTACTCATTCTTTTTCATTAGAAAGCTGTCAAGAGGCATTTATTATTGCAAGTTCTACAAAATTATGCTCACAAAAAGACTTTAAAAAAAAAGGGGGCTATCACAATTAAAGACTGACTTCGCAAAAAATTCTTCTTCGGCCATTAATGACCCTGGCGTCTACTAGATAAGGTCAGTTAAAACCACTTCCACCTATACACAAATGATTTTATCATTTACAGCTTGGCTTCGTAATTTCTATTAGTTCATCCATTTGAGAAGCAGCCACGCCACATCACTTAACTGTTGTGTAGATGATATTGTTGCCACTACCTTTGAAGCACCTACCTACAAAATCATGTCCTTTTTCTCGAGGATAGCGCCAATTGTTGAAGTCACTAATTGCATTTTTGTTAGATCAGTCATGCTCACAACTCTTTCTCACTTTTCCATGAATTTACTTTTCATTTCCACGGGTATTTTTATTCTCTTATGGCTTCCTTCTGGGGCTTTTTCTTCAGGGAAATTTTTGAAACTTTTCAAAAATATTTTTGTTCATTACGAGAAATACTCACAATGCGAGATTCTTGTTAAGTGAGGTTCCACTGTACAGTGTTTATAATATGTGCATATAATATTTTGTGGGGAGACAGTACGCTAAGCTACCTAGAATGTTATTTCTGTAGCCTTAAAGATTAATAAAAATAATCAAGCACACTCACCTGCTGAATTGTCCGTGGGTCAAGACCAGTCCTTCCAGCCTGATTGGGAATTTGACATCACAGCTCCCAACCATGTTTTGAATTTTGAAGTCAAGAAATTTTGCCTACAAGAGATTATTAGTACTTACTTTTTACTCTTAACAAAAGTAGAATATTAAAAATATAAACTATGGTTATTGCAACTTTTCATTGTGATAAATCCAATTTATTTTAAGAATGGAAGAAGAGACAGTTCATGATTACAACAATGCTTCATTACCCTTGATTTCCAAAAACGGTGATAATTTACCAATGTATAATACCTCATATCATCATCTGACTACATTAAGCATGTTCTGAAATATATCATACTATTTTGCTTTCTTTGAGCCTCTGAATATTTATAATCCCTCCGCCGAGCATTTTCATAATACATTAAGGCTTGACTACACTAATGATATTGACAGTTTTAGAAACCCCTTTGAGAGGATTTGGTTTCCATCAAACAATTATAAACTTCCATGAGGGCATAAAGGAGCATCTAGGCCAGTGTTGTAGCCAATCCCAAAATCGATGAGGGCCATTTTATTAAACCCAAAGAACGGTAAATCATAAAAGAAAGAATAAATTTTTGCAAGCACGTTAAGGAATATGTTAAAAGAGTATCGGGTTTAACCGAAATTTTAGCCGAAATATTACACCGAAAATTGGTTTCAATGGTACAAGGATTACATATTTTTTATCGATAGGGACTTTCACACAAACTGGCAGTTCCCTTCACCTGGTGAAGAGCTACGAATTGCCAGCTATTGATACAGTTTCCCGAGATGAAAAACTGACCCAAATATGTTCCATTAAAACTTTGAAAAATACAAAACATTGAGGATATCACCTTTTAATCCGAGCCAAGGAAAAAGTTTACGATGGCTACTTCGAAACTTAAACTTCCCAAGTTGTAAGTCCCAGGAGTATAAATTAACACTCACTTGAAATCCAAGTTTCTGTACAATACGAGCATATTTCCGAGCAGCAAGACGGGAATCCTCTTCGCTCTTGGCGCCTGTACAAACCATCTTTCCCGAACTAAAGATGAGAGCGGTGGTCCTAGGTTCCCGAATTCGCATGATGACTGCAGCAAAACGCTTGGGGTTATATTCTGCATTTCGAGCATGTAGAGCAATTTTCTTTAGGTCCAGTTTACAACCTAAATTCACAGTGCTAACAATATTCCTGCAATGATGATAATTAAACAACGTTAAACATCTTACTGAAGAATTTCACCCACAAATCAATGTCTTTGAAAGTCCTACTTCTGGTTAACATGCATAGATTTAAAGTGTCACAATAAAGGACAAGGCGTATCCCTATAATTGCATTAATGAAGGATGCTTACTGTAACTGTGGTACTATTCCAGGATCAGCTGAACTTGGAGTCATTGGTGTCATAGGTCCAGGGGTGGCTGGCCCCATACTTGGTGTGGGTGCTAACTGGCTAGATGGACCAACCATTGGTGACATTAAATTTTGCTGAAAGAAAAGGGTAATTTTCTCATAGACATTAGCCAAAGAGAAAAAAATACAGAACGTTCTAAAAATGTGAGCAACTTCCAAGCACGAAGATCTTACCGGAGTTTGAGGTTGCATTAAACTCTGAGGCGTCGCAAACCCCACCGAAGAATACGGCATGCTTTTGTGAGGGGCCATCATTAATGGAGCAGGAATGTGCGGCATTGCCGGCGACTGCTGTTGTTGTTGTTGAGCCTGAGGAAGAATCTGCTGATCCTCTTCGGGCTGATGAAGGGGAGTCCCTATGCTAGGGATACTAAATCCCGGGCTAGGAAGCATTTGATCCATTTCTACGGTTAGTTTATAACTGATTAATTGAAACAAAAACTACAGATTATATCCTATTGCAGCACTCATAATAGTCTAACGACCATTCTCAAATCTTGCGAGAGCTGATGATCCGCAGAAGTAGAACAATCGATAAAAACGCGGCTACACAACTAAACCCTACACAGCTAGTAGCTAACCACAACCATCAACCGCCATTGCTGATTTCTAAATCGCTACGCATCCCTGCGTGCATTTGTCTTAATTTATAACATGGGGCCTTGTTTGAAACAAAAGAGTTTCGTTTAAGTGGGGTGAACGATTGGCACAAATTTTGAATCGTTGATGAAGTACATTATTATTCAGGTAATGTTTCTGCAGTGCGGTATAATTTGGGTTCTTTTGTATGAGTAAATATATTTAAATGGTATGTCTAATAACTATTATTTTGAATGCAGTGATATTTTCTGTCAATTTTGGGACTCTTTATTAATTTGTTCTACTCGCATCTAGTTGCAACGCCTAATAAATAAATATAAGGAGATTGGACATTGCTCTTTAAACGATTGAAATTTGGTCCATACTGTTTACTAAAATTTCCAAATATTTTATCTATGTATGCAGTAAACCATGGTTAATCTATAATTCATGAAAGTGCTTATATACGTGCTATTTGTCTACATGGGATTGTCCGATAATTTAGAGGAAAATCTGTTAAAAACTATAAAGTTTTTATAAACCTTATATATGCAGTGCCTAAATATCAGATGTCTTAAAATGAAATCCCAGCCGTATCATTCAGGACATAGACCAAAAACAAGCCGTAAAAGTAGGTAATTGGGAACTGTAACGGAGCATGTTATAGTATCCTGAAGTCAGCTGTACTGTGGGCAATTCATACCTAAATGTTAAATTTTAGCAATATGTAATAATATTATTTATGCATCGCCAATAATTACTCAGGACATGAAATTAGTGTTTACGATATAAAAATATGCGTATAATTCCTTGCAGTTTTAATATATTTAAGACATGTAATACTTCAGCATCCCAAAAAAGTTAAAAAAAAAACAGATTTCAAAGATGGTTGTGAAATTAATCAATGCCCTTCAGGCTCCTAAGATTATCTGGAATTTTACCACAAACATTTGCTCATACCTAGAGAAAATGTTTTCAAAAAATAATTCATGAGGAGAATTATGCTGAGAGTTTACATATCTGATGGGAAGAACTTGGTGATAGCATAAATGCTGATATGATATGGTAAGTTGTACGTACATTAATTAATTCAGATTGTGTATGCAAAGTTAGATTAGTATTTCATCTTTAATGATGGAGGGTTTAAGATTCCATGGACAGTAATAATCGCTAGGGCTGTTCTGGAAGGAGCAATAATTGGCCCTGGAAGAGTTGACCTTGCTAGATGTATTAAATGGTAGGAATCATATGTATGAAACGTAATCCAGTATGTAATCTGCCGGAGGTGCCCAAAGTACCCTGGAGGTATGACAATGTTAAGTCATAGTGTTACATGAAACACAATTGAGGAAGGCAATGGGACACCACCACATTTATTTCTCCTGCCGAATTATGATGAATGAAAATGTGATATAAGCAAGCCCTAAGGAATTTCAATATATGTATGGATATTCAATATAAGACATTCTAATTCTCAAATACATCACATTCTCTCCCCATGTTCAAGTTTATGGCATCATGTATGTCTTTACTACATAGTTCTATATTTGTATGTATTCTTCCCATCTTGTCCTCTTTCTTCTATTTTGATTAAGACTCCCTGTCAGATCTGTGGTAGAGTTGAGTGAAATTTTCTTTGTTACTTGCACATATTATATTCCTACCACCTTGCTGTGCAGTCCATCTATTTCACCCTCTCTCTGTAAACTCTTCATATTCCCTCAACACTATTTCCATCAGGATTCTTTAACCCTGTTAGTTTTTGGTTCAGCACTTTGAAACTTCTTTTTTCCAATTATATCCGTACATTCTTGTATTTCCTTCTCTCATTTATCTTCCTAATCATCTCTTCCGTAAAGCATGGATTTGTGATCCTTTTCAAATTCACAGATCCTATTCTTTTGTTCACAGTTTCATTTCCCCTTATTCAAATGTTCCAACCTCCCTTTTGTGTGTCCATCTTATTGTCCTAGCTAGGAATTTTCATCAGCGTGTTTATGAAGACAACAAACACTTAAGATTCTAGTTGCCAGTTAGTACAAAAATGACCATTTGTATATAATTTTTTATGTGCTTAGGATTACTTTTTTGGAGATGGCGCTGTTTTTGTAGTTTGAAACTCTTTTTGGGAAATACTCTCTTCAAATGATTTAGATAAATGTAAGTTCAAGATTTAATTATTTGATTTGTCACAACTTTTATAATGGATGGATTTAAATATACGCAGCTTTTGTTCTGTGACTTCTCCAGACAATATAGATGGTGCCTACACTGGTTTTTTAATGTACTTCACACTTTCAGGCTACACTTCGTGAAATTGTTTGATGTCCATATTAAATGAGTTTGTAATAGTAACCCGTGAAATGTTTTGTACCTTAAAATAAAATCTGTGGAAAATTACAAACTCATTCAACTGGTTTCTTTATCCGTAACAGTTGTTTAGGAATTAGTTTTTCTAATATCTCATGCCATTTGCAAAATAAGTCCTAAAACTGGTGTTTGAAGTAGCTTCTTAGAGTACAATATCGGCCCAGTAGAAAATGTTTATCAGTGGATGCAAATGTAGGACACTGATCTATCCATTGATTTTGATTCTTGGGAAATTGGTTTGTCTTGACAATGCTCCATACATACTTGTGGATATTGTGATTTCTTTTCTAAAACTTCTTCAGAGCTAAAAAAAAACACTGAGGAAAATACCATGAAAGAGTCAACAATATCCACCAGACTCTTTTTTGTTTGTAACCAGGAACGCATGTATTACATACATCTTGTGATCCACTCGATTCCACCTTCCCCACCATTCCTGTGTTTGTCTTTCACGTATATTCCAACTCCTTTTCCTTATATCTACATCCATGTGATGTGTTCTCCATTTGGTTGGTTTTCATGTTTGAATGTATATATGTACAAATGCTATTTCTCCTGATGCCTTTAAAACCAAATGTATCATGTTTGACTTTTATGTGTAAATTCCTTTTGTAGACACAATTTGGGTACAATAAATATATTTCAAGATGTTTTTATATTCTGCATTGAGAACCTTATAGTTTAGAGTACATTTTTGTGTCATTGTGTATATATTTTATATGCTATTGATTTATTATGTACACATGATTAGTATATCTCTCATGCTTTCTTTGCTTGTACTCAGGCTGTTGTTGATTTTTTCCCTCTAAAGAAAAAAATCTGCTGTAGACTAAACCTTGTATTCAAATAGGTATATATGATTTGCTAGGCTTATGCGTACGTGGTCCTTAAGTTAGAATTATGTAGTGAGTTTTTTGGAAGATGCAAGTGTTCAATATGGTCTCTGAAGAGATTGCATTTGATCCAGCTCCTTCTGTGATGATTTTTTTTATTTGGTGGGTAACAATTTTCAATACATGACCAAGAGAGATGTAGAGATGTCTCGATGGCATGGCGTCATCTTGAGAATGGCATTTATTCTTGGTGAAAGAGTGGAGAGGATATATGTGAGTGGGAAAGGTAAGGGACGAATAGTGAATGTACAAGAGGGTGAGGGGGGATGGTGGCTATTTCAACATGCATAGTAGTATCAGTTCAATGGTTCCTTTTCCATGTGTGTGTGTATGTACTTATATTATATTTATATTATATATAAATATAATAACATACATTTGTATTTAGTAAGTGCAATTTCATATCATTGTAATCTATATATTTAAAGTTATAGGTACCCATTTGCATTTGCGCCTATTCATAAATTTTGTAATCATTACCACAGCGTTTTACTGTTGCCAAAGAGAGCACTCCATGTTCCTTTTTTATTTGAGATATGGTTAATCTACAGTAAACCATACGTCTAATGATTGAGAACTATTGAGGAAACTTCTTGGTGATAGATTACATGTTTATGAAACACTAAGGGAAAGAACAAATGCTCAAATTGCATTTAGAAATAAAATTCTCCGGTGGTGAAGAGGGTCAGAAATGTTTGATGAGAAATAAAGTTGCTGGAAAATGAGAATATAAGCTAAATATTAAAATGAATTGAATTACCAGTTGTTAGTGCACTGGAGAGGTAAAAAGATAATATGGATCCAAGCTCATTTGTATCAAGAGTGAACAGCAATGGCCATGGAGCAAACCTCCTGTAAGAGTTTTATGCAAAATAGTACAGCAGACTGCTAACAATTCAGGAATTACCATGACTTATGGGCAAAAAAGGCACATGGTCAAGGATAGTGATTGCATTTTTTTATATCACATGATGGCTAATCTCCTGCTGTTACTGTTGTCATTAAATAAATGAGTTTCTTGATGATGATATAATTTAATTAAAGCACGAAGAAAGAATCAAATACTTTGCATTTCGACAGGAAAAAATGCATTGTTTCTACTAGTTTCTCTACACTGTAGCATCATCTGGACTGGTTACAGAATGTTCACACTTGTGTATAGGTATATTGTTAATGGGTGGGGTCAAGCGGGGGAGGGTGTGATGCGAGCAGAGAGAGGGTGACCAGGATGGGGAAGGGTTTGTTGTATGGTGGTTAGTCACTGAGTTCGGAGTGGATAAGGGTCATTATTTGTACTTTGTAGACTGACTTGGAAGGGGGAAGTGGGGAGGGAAGAGGTGGTCACTGGTGATGTTTCCCTTTCTCCATATACTGGTCAGAATGGCCAATCCATGTCCCCTTCCTCTCCTTGTACATCATTTGTGGCATGAAGTCAGCATGATGACCCTTGCTGAGGAAATGGGTTGCTAACGGTGGCACTCCCATTCCTTTGTTGAAGTCACGGCGATGGTCCTCTGCTCGTACCCCAAAGACTTCTTTCCCATCTGCCCAAATAGCAATTCCCACATTTTGGATGGTGAACTCCAATCTGTTGAAATGTCTCCACGCGACCTTTTACTGATGGCAGTAGGCTTTCAAGATATTTTTGTTCAAAAATACTGTTTTTATGTTAAAGTCTTTGCGGAATTTTTTAATGACCTTTTCCCTTTCCACTCCTCCCTCCTATAAATTCCATAATAACTATCTTAGAACAACTAATGATCTCTTCCCGCCTCCCCAAACTTAGCAGCTAAACAGCATTCACCAAACCCTTACCCACCCTCATTCCGGTCACCCTCTCTCCGCTCACTTCACACCCATCCCAGTTTCCTCTGCCCTTACCCTCCCTTCCTCTACCTGACCCCACCCATTGACGATATATGTTTATATGAGTGTAAACCTTTGTAGCCGGTCCAGATGATGCTACCGTGTAGTGAAACTAGTTGACACAATAAATCTTTTCCTGTGGAAATGCAAAGCCTTTGATTCTTTCTTCATACTTTACTAATAGATTTCCACGAAGTATTGCCCTCAACCTTCACTCAAATACCTAGTTTAATTACTTCCTACAGCCGATGGTATTGATCCCATCCTGTGAAATATCGGTGGAGAGGTTAAGGATCACTTTTTGCACCGTGTGAAAGAGTAAAAGAGAAGTGGAATTTCAATGACTCCAATGCATAGTACTACCACTCATACTCAAATGTCCATAAACTTTAGATTGTGTGGGAGCATATGAAGACAGCTTCAATTGGTGTGCTATTTTTAATTACAGGACGATGATGGGACCTGAAAAGATGAAGATTGACCCCGAGGTAACAAAAACTATAGCATGTGGTCACTCCATGTAGGTTTCATCCTGAAGAAAAGAAGGCGATGGGAAACAATGTAGCTGGGATACTTGGGCAAAACTGAGAAATAAGTAAGTTCACAACAAACAGGAATGACTCGATATTCCTCTTTTTTTAAGAATGTCCACTTTATATTTATTATTGGTGAAACAATATCAGTTTGGTAGGAACGTGGTAGTCCAGGGGTAGAGCATTGGACTACTGACCAGAGGGCCCGGGTTCAATTCCCAGACACAACACTCTGGCTACCCTTAGCTTCTTCCAAGCTTTGTGAATTTTCGGGTACCAGATCTTCCTGGGAAACCATAACTGGCCCCCCTACCCTGATGTGTGAAGTTCACCCGCCATATAGGGCTTAGACTAGGTGAACCCTACCTTTGGGTGTAACCAACCTTTGGGTTGATTACTGTGTCTATGGTTAATATTTTTTTATCAGTTTGGCATTTTCCTGATTCATTGATAGCCCTATCCAGGTGTACCAATCCTGCTCTCAAAACCAGGACTTCTGCATAACTCTAGATATAGTATCCAGGTATCTCCTTATAATAAGATTGGCTACATCATCTGCATACCATTTAGTCAATGTGCTGGTCACGGACATTTCTGAAATTACGCTATCGAGTACTATGATATTAAAGACTGGTCTTCTTGTGGATTAGCCTTTTTAATGCATACATTCATTGAAGTGTTTCAAAAATTGATTCTAACTATTCTTTCTTTCATCGTGCATTGTATTCAACTCATGACTTTTGTGCTGTGAGGCCAAGAAGATTAAGATGTTTATATCATTTCTTCCCTTTTATATCCAGAAATACTCCTAATCCATGTAGCCCTTGATTCAGAACTCCCACTGTCCTAACTTATTTGTTGAGTGCTCTCTCCATCGATGTCTCTAATTGGATGCTCATGTTTTGGATGCAAGGGACGATTTTTTAGAGGGTTGTCCCTTTTAGGTTGATTTGCTATATTTCCCAGTGTCTCTTGTTATAAAAGGACATTAGAACAACACTTTTAACTGAGTTAGCTCTAGCTATATCTTCCCTGGCGTAGTTATTAAGTTCACACTAATGGCCCTCCAGGCCTTCAAATACATGTTAGGCAAACAGAAATGAAATATTCTCATCAATACGAGTAACAACTATCCCACCCTTCTTGAAGAAGACCTGGAAATACCTCGTCTTCCCCAGCTTATTTGAAGGAGTAAGTCTTATGATAGTCCACTTTGTGATGGTGTGTATGTTATGATGTTGGTGGACAGCCTCCATTCTTTCTGAGCTTTCTGGAGTGCAGTCCTTGAAAGCACCTCATTTCCTTCCACAGGCCCTCGGAAGTGTGTATAGCAACATATTAATGCTTCCTTATCGAAAGATGTATAGTTTCCATTTGTCCTTGAGACTGCTTCTACACTTTTGTGGAAGTTACTCCAGGAACTCATCATAAATGGTGGTTTTGGGGAATCATTAAGGAAGTAGGTGGAGTGGATAGTCATCCTCTCTTTCTTTTCTTCTCCTCCAAAGGTCAGCAGCGTTGCCATCAGGTCCTTAGTGGTCAAATATGGTAAATTTGTTGCATTTATCACATTAATATTAATACACGTTCTAAGCCTAAATTTTGCTTTACCAGACCAGCATACGAGGTGTGTCCGAAAAGTATCCGACCTGCGTTTTTTTAATTATTATTTTTTATTGTGAGGGTGTTGTGCACTACAAATTTGCTCCAAGAGGTACTCCGACGATCAACAAAGAATATTGCGTTGAAGTTATGAAAAGATTGCGTACTGCTGTGAGAAGAAAACGACCGCGTCTCTGGTCAAGCGAGGTGACTGGCTGGCCTCTTCACCACGATAACGCGCCAGCGCATTCATCGAAACTTGTTGTGCAGCAATTTTTGGCGAAACACAGGAGATTGTACAGCTTCGCCGGCCTCCTCCTTTACAGTCCCGACATACTAGCTCCCTGCGACTTCTGGATGTTCCCAAAATTGAAAATAGCGCTCAAAGGAAAAAGGTTCGACGACATAGAGTAGTAATGCGACGCGCGAGCTGAAGGCCATTTTCAAAATCTGCTTTCGAGGACTGCTTTAAGATGTGGAAGCACCGCTGGGAGCGTGTGGTTCAATCAAATGGGGGACTACTTGGAAGGATGATTCCACGGCCCGTATAACCATGAAGAATAGCACAAATGCGGAGACATGAACGCAGGTCGGACAGCTTTCGGACACACCTCGTACACAGGGTTTTTGAATTTAGAGCTATCACTATCTTAAATGGAGATAGGATCGTCTGAATAAACCTTGAGGCAGATCTATTGTGCAGTAATTTGGCTAGGAGGAGGAGCATGTGAGTCAAGAGTAGACCCCCCCCTCCCCATCAAATTTCGCCACCTCCCCCTATGGTCTCTTTCCGGAGATTTCATCTCCTTATCGCTGGATCCGTTGCATCCAAGGAACGTTATTTTTCCACCATATTCAGGCCGATCGAGCTCCTTAATCCAGATACGCCGATCATCGTGCGGAAACCACGCCAAGTCCCAAGATAAGTCCGTTCTACAGGGTTCGTCCGGAAAATAAGTGTACTGATTTTTTCCCGCCGCTCCAGGCGCGCCCAGCACCGCTCCCACGGGCTGCGATTGGAGGGGAGTATGTTGGCAAGCGACGCTGAAAAAGGCAGTCGGCTCTGAGCTGTGGTGTAGTGAGGAGCTCTGTTAACGCGAACCTCCACGCTCGACCCACGTCACGGAACGCGATGCCGAAGCAGCGTTATTCCATCAAATTTGCGGTAAAGCTTGGGAAATCGTCTACCGAAACTGTCGGTATGATTAACCAGGCTTACGGGGAGTCAGCCATGTCCAGAAACATGATCTTTCGCTGGCACAAGATGTTCGTGGAGGGTAGAGAAGAGGTCGACGACGAACCACGGCCTGGACGCCCATCAACGACACTCACCGACGAAAATGTGCGAAAAGTTCGCGATGTACTGAACTCTGATCGTCGTCTTAGTGTTCGGATGATATCAGAGCAGTGTAATGTGCCAAAAACAATAGTGCAAGAGATTATTAGGGAGCAATTACAGATGCGAAAAATTTGTGCAAAGTTGGTGCCGAAAGTGCTCAGTGATGATCAAAGACTCAATCGTTTGGAAATCGCGACACAACTTGCGGATCACTGCAAAAATGATCCACATTTTTTAGAGAACGTTGTTTCGGGTGACGAGACGTGGATCTTTGAGTACGACCCGGAGTCGAAGAGACAAAGTGCGGAGTGGCACACCCCATCATCACCCCGTTAAAAGAAAGCTCGCATGAGCAAATCTCGGATCAAGGGGATGCTCATTGTCTTTTTTGACAAAAGGGGAGTCGTCCACTACGAATTTGTACCTGAACGACAAACTGTAAATGCTGCATTTTACGTCCAAGTGCTCGACAGGCTTCGAAAACGAGTCGCCCGCGTCCGGCCAGCGATCATAAACATCTGGCGGCTGCATCACGACAATGCGCCGTCTCACACCGCGCTTGTCGTGTCGGACTTCTTGGCCAAGCACGGCGTGGCAACGCTGCCGCACCCGCCCTACAGCCCGGACTTGGCACCACCGGACTTCTTTCTGTTCCCGAAGATAAAGAAATGTTTGAAAGGAACGCGATACGGGACTTTGGACGCCGTCAAAGAGGCCGTGACGACGTGTCTTCGAGAGGTTCCCGATGATGCCTTCGCGGGAGCGTTCCAGGAATGGGAACGCCGCTGGAACAAGTATATCGACTCACAAGGGTCCTATTTTGAAGAATATTAGCTTAAGATATGTAAAAGTGTAATAAATTTTTTTTCCTGAGCTCAGTACACTTATTTTCCGGACGAACCCTGTATCTGTCCATACCTCAGGGGCGTGAGTGAACCTCGGTTGTTCCCTCAGCCTGCCCGTCACTGTTTTTGTTTCGGCCTCGTTCCCTTTCGAACCCAAACCATTACCCACATTCTTTTAATAAGTTTGAGTCGGCATCGGCCTTTTGAGCAGAGGTCCTCTTAATGGGCCCCATCTTTTCAACTGCCTCCTTTGACGGAGCACCGAATGGTCATTAATGCAAGCGATCTCCCATCGCCCCTTTAATTAGCCCAGCTCCCTCAAACATTGATTCTTCCTGTGGGATATTATTCCAATGCCTCTATTTACCCTCAATCTCGGCGCATGGCCTTCCAATACCATCAGCAGCTCGCGTTAGCTCGCCGGAATGATCGCTTCTTTAGTTGTGTTCCCGGTTGCCTCAGCATGATGGCCTAGTCGAGGTTTTGGTCCTCGTTGTCTGGACGATCCTCGACGGCGTGTTCATGGGGGTCCTCGTTTTGCACTTGGCAGGTGAATGCTCGGCTGCTTTCCTTCCTGGTCCGGGAGAATTCAGGAGCAGACAGGTGGACGTGGCGACCCCTCATGTCTGTCGCGCCTATGCCTTACGCCTCTCACTCCCCCTTTTCTTCCTGGCTGTCCTGTTAGGCTAAGGGTTCGAACTTCGAGTGGCACTCCATGTGGTAGAGGAAGAATTTCGGAAGTACCATCGCGAAAACAATGCCTTCTTCGCAGTGGTTCGTGATATTTCCTGAGTCCATGATGAGGGAATACTCTTTTGCAGCCTCCAAACCATTTTTTAAAAGGTTTCATTTGCAAGATTTAGATTTGCCCAAGTATACCACCCTGTTTTCATTGGTAAATCTAAATCTCGCATAACCGTTGGTCAACTTGCATTCTCAGTTTAGTTTCCCTGTTGTATACTTCTTACCCTCCGCCCTGCGGACTTTGTCCCCATGATGCATGGAGCCACCGTGCTGAGGGAGTAATTTTATCAATCTGCCGGGTCTAGATCCTGGTCCTGTTTGCGAAAACCAGAGTCATCTTGTGGAGAATATGGCTCGTCGTCACTCTCGCCGGTGTTGAAGGGCCCGATTGGCCTGCTCTGCCCATCTGGGGATCCCGATCCCCGAAGGCTCTTGCGAAATAAACTGTGTGGAGTCGGGCAGCGTAAGATACGTGAATATGTCAAAAACGGAAAAAATGTGACCAGAAGTGTCCATAGTTAAAATTTCGCTGACATGCTAACTGAGGTATTAGCGGGACTAAACCCATTTCAGTCTCCGTCCGGGGTGAGCTTCAAAAGGTGCCATTTATTTGGAAAACGAGTCAAATATTATTTGTTTTGTTTTTCCGTGTTTATGTAAGTTATATTTCAGAAAATGGAGCAAAGTTGTTCTTTTTCAAAATGCCCAACAAGGGAAAGTGACGCTGATTGACTTCCGAAGCTCTGATAAATTATGTACCTATACCGAGCGATTCGACGTCACAAGTAGATCTTGACATAGCAGCCACTGCAATAGAGAACATTTTATGAATCATAGTACTTAGAAAAGGTATTTGAGAAATCGACAAATTTTGAACACCCGAACTCGACATGACTGGCAATTTACTAACACCTCGCGTAGGTATAAATCTGTCTCACTCATACGTAGATCTCTACATGTATATCTGTCTCACTCATATCGCTCTGCACTGATATATACGATTCATTAATATTTCAGACATTTAAGAGTAATATTATGACACTATCAACGGTCGGCAATGTCGTGTTTTATTACCGGCTACATCGTTTCCATGGGAATATCTGCTAGTTGCTCTCTTCGTCGTCCACCGAGAGAAAATGTACATCCAGCATCGCTTCGATTCGAACTTGCGGTAGGTCAGGGAGGGAAAGCCGTTTAAATTAAAATGCCAGAGACGATATGATATCTACGAGTATGAGGTATGGATATCTTTAAAAAAAATGTTGTATATGCCTGCGTTAGACATGAGTGATAAATGCGTATAAATGTGCATGCGAAATTCAGTGAAGTGTGAGAGATTGAACAAGAAGCAATCAGGATTTTTTTTTATTTTCAAATTTATATTCCACATTTATAAAAATGATCAAATGAAAGGCTTATCAAGCGAAGTAGGACGATGATGATCTCCCCTTGGTGATGGTGAATCTCCACCGCCGCATGTGACGAAAAAACTGAGTATATGTGCCAAATGAAGAACAGCGATAACCTTGAAGGGCACATTTATTGATGACCGAAAATGCGCCTCTTTAGCTTGATTCAGCCTGCAGCAGGATTCACTGAAAAATCTATCCACGCCGCGAATATTTCGTAGCAGTAATTGGTCTTGAAAATATAATTGTATTCACACATTTTGTTGAAAAGAGACTATGATGCATCATAATTGAAGTACAAGGAACCAAAATGAACCATAAGTTTACTTTGAGTGTACTGGGATGACTTGAATTTTTTCACTTCTAAAAAAATTGCAGTACTATCACTGAATGATTTCTTTCTCTACGCAGGTATTCTTGCGTCATCAATTCATGTTTTTTTTCAAATAGTGTAGATTTCTTCAGGTCTCCTCCGTGAGAAGGGACCATTTGGTTTCAATTTCGCCCAAATAAAGACCTCTATCTATCTATTCTTCAATTCTTTTTAGATAGCAATTATGGCACACTAATTGGAGTTCCACACTATTCACAATACTTCAATAAGACGCATCAATCTACCACCGATTCATTATTTCGCTGGCTACGCTCAATCAATTGCCTATCATATTTTCCTTGTTCATTCCCTGTTTCCTCTCTACCGAGAGTTTTATAATACGGGTGTTTTCCTAGTCTGGTGATCTTGGACTCTGACTTGGACGAATCTATTTAAGTATGGATGCATTACTTAGCTTTCTGATTGCTCTTATTGCTTTTCTCTCGATGGTAGGCTAGGGCGAGTTTCTGTCGTCGAATGCGATGTTCACTCTGACGTTTCGTTCAGTTCACAATCCTACTTAAGTATGTGAACTAAAGTACTCTGTTCATATTTTACGAATATGTAAACTCCTCTCGTAGTCCTCGTTCGTTTAAAGAACGAAATAAAGCGAAATTTTTTAACCATCTGTTGAATTATACACATATGCATATATATATATATATATATATATATATATATATATATATATATATATATATATATATATATATAGCGCTCGTTTCGACGCCCAGTGTCGTTATCAACTGACGGCAGGCAGCCTGGTACGTATTCTTTCCTTGCTACTCACCTTAGAGGTGGATTGGAGGATACTATCGTAAATCTAAACACAATTGCCTGTTTAAGCTGTCGAGGCGTCATCTGAAACTCTGAAATTTCTGGGGCTTTCGGATCTCGGTCAATGGCCTGATTTAATAATGCCTCTTTAAATCCAATCGTTAGTTAATGTGTGATAACTGAATAATGAATAGATAATGAATGATAACTGAACTTGGAGGTTACCGACAAATCCGATATCCGGTTACTCATTAGTAAATGTGGATCTTGTAGCCGCAGTGACATTTTTTGTCTTTCCGAGCATTTTATAACAGTCGGATTTGAGCTTAATTAGCAGTCACAAAATTGAGATTTGGCTTTAACAGGAGGATGAGTGAGCTTCAGTTTAACGTGGCATAAAATTTAACCTAGGATGTATTAACTCTACACTTTGATGTTTGGAGTTGACGCATAAGTTGTATTTTATAGATATTAATACTAGGGCGGTATAATCTATGTTTTTCGTTGCCTATGGAATGCCACGAGTTCTCGCATCGCCTGGGGAAACATACTGATATATCATGTTCGCCCGGCTCTGTGAGGACACTTAAATTTTCATTGGTGTTTTGTAACGAATGTTGCATAGCTTAAAGCGTTGTCAGTCTGGACTAAGGTCTCATAGAGTACCATTTAAACTTCATGGCAGAGCATTCTCAAGCTTTCGCGTCGCCGGAGTAATATTGCTGTCGCGTTCGAAGAAAGGTCGGAAAACAATTGTGAATCCAGAGTTCCAGGCCAATTGTGAATTGTGAAACAATTGCGGAATCCAGAGTTCAGAAATAGAGAGTTAAGAAACTTGCCATTGGTTTTAATCTTCGATTCCTTGAGCACATGGGTTGGAGAAATCGATCTATTCCAACGGTCTGCTCATCTGACACGAATTGGGCAGTTCGCGGATGAAAAATCATTGGATTGTTTGTTTCATCGTGACCGACATGGAATCGTACCTGGAGTTTTCACTCAATGGTTCACAGTCGTGATGGGATGGGACAGAAAAGGGAAGAAAAACGCATCGTATATTTCCGAACATAGATGACCGGATAAAATTAAATATTAAACACTCCTCAGCAAGCACTCAAGTGTTAACTGGACATGGGAACTTCAACTCCTGCTTACACTTCATAGGTAAATGTTTTACCCCTCTGTGTAACTGTGGAAAAGAAGATACAGCAGAACATACAGGGTTCGTCCGGAAAATAAGTGTACTGAGCTCAGGAAAAAAAATTTATTAAACTTTTACATATCTTAAGCTAATATTCCTCAAAATAGGACCCTTGTGAGTCGATACACTTGTTCCAGCGGCGTTCCCATTCCTGGAACGCTCCCGCGAAGGCATCATCGGGAACCTCTCGAAGACTCGTCGTCGACCTCTTCTCTGCCCTCCACGAACATCTTGTGCCACCGAAAGATCATGTTTCTGGACATGGCTGACTCCCCGTAAGCCTGGTTAATCATACCGACAGTTTCGGTAGACGATTTCCCAAGCTTTACCGCAAATTTGATCGAATAACGCTGCTCCAAAAACTTCGGCATCGCGTTCCGTGACGTGGGTCGAGCGTGGAGGTTCGCGTTAACAGAGCTCCTCACTACACCACAGCTCAGAGCCGACTGCTTTTTTCAGCGTCGCTTGCCAACATACCCCCCTCCAATCGCAGCCCGTCAGAGCGGTGCTGGGCGCGCCTGGAGCGGCGCGCCCAGCCCAGGAGTCAGTACACTTATTTTCCGGACGAACCCTGTAGAGTGGAGGATTGTGTATTCTATGAGACAGAGCGGCAACTCTTATGGAACAGTATGGAAGAGAAGCTAACAAGCATTAGAGAAATGATTACATTCTGCCTAAAGAACAACAATAAGCTGCTTGGAAAATTTGCAATTAGAAAACCGGCAAATAGTGAACCACAAAAAGTGAACTAACTGAAAAATATTTTGTGTAAAACGTAGCAATGTATTCTCCTATTTGTCTATTGAGTGATTTTTTTAAATCTTGAATTGTTTATCATTAGGTGATTTCCACATTTTTCGGGCTGCGTCCGCGTATGTCGTTTAAATGTACAACAGTTTCGCCAGCTATCCTGCTGGCGTCCTCAGGTCAAGGATGAAAAGAAGCTTGTTGTCCCGTCTTATATAGGGAAAATCCGGCGCCAATACCGGGAAATTTCTTGGCCAATCAGGGAACGTCCTCATATTTGCGCGGAATAATTCTTTTCCACGCACTGTGGAGTGGATATCCATCCTCTCTGTTAAAATTTTCTGGCCTTTTAACGATTTCAATGGCCTCTCTGATTATTCTCTGGAAGTATTTTCCTTCTTTCGCTATTATTTTAGCGTCGTCGAACAGAATAGAGTGTCCGGGTTCATTCCAGGCGTGCTCAGCGATGGCCGATGCTCTAAACTGTTTGGCCTTGGTTGCCCTCTGGTGTTCACTCATGCGTGTTTTCAGCGCTCGGCATGTTTCACCGATGTACCATTTGCCACAGGAGCGTGAAATTCCGTCCTTGGGTCCGGGTAGGGTGTCAGCTATCTTGGTGACGCAGTTGAATCTGGTCACCGCATCATGCTTCCTTAAAGCCCTCGCGATTCTTTCCGAAGTCCCTGCGATGAAGGGGATGGTGACGTAAGCCTTCGGTCGTGGTCTGGAGTCTTCCTCCCTGTCAGGAACAGCGGTGGTTTGTCTCTTCTTTTCTTCCTTCTCGGCCCTTTTTTGGATCATATGAGCGCTGTATCCATTCCTTTGCAGGGCATTTGTCAAGTGTTTCTTCTCGTTGGCAATAGAATCGGAGTCACATATTTTATGTGCTCGGTTGACAAGTGTGTCTACCAGTGAGGTCTTCTGACTGGGATGGTGGTGCGATGCAGCATTAAGGTAGCGGTCGGTGTGAGTAGGCTTCCTGTATACTCAGTGTCCAAGCCTCCCATTCCCTTTATTTCTCTTCACCATGACGTCCAAGAAGGGCAGTTGATGATCCTTTTCCACCTCCATAGTGAAGTGGATGGGTTGATGCTGTGAGTTCAGATGTTTCAGGAACTTTTTTAATTCTCCCTCTCCGTGTGACCAAATGACAAAATTGTCGTCGACATATCTTAGCCACAGTGAGGGCCGCTTGTCGCAGGATTCCAGTGCTTTCTTTTCGAAGCTCTCCATGTAGAGGTTGGCCACAACCGGGGAGAGGGGTGAGCCCATCGCAGCTCCTTCCGTCTGCTCGTAATGGACACCATTCCATAGGAAGAAGGAATTGCGGAGGCAATGCTCCACCAATCCTGGAAAGTCCTTAGGGATTCCGCGGGAGGTGAGTTCCTTGATGATATTCAGCGATTCCTCAATAGGGACGCTGGTGAAAAGCGATTCAACGTCGAAGCTGACCATGAGATCGTTGTCGTGGATGGTGATGTTTCTTATTACGTCAATGAAATGCGTCGAGTTTTTTACGAAGCTGGGTGTCTGTCCGACGTGGTCCTGCAGAGACCGCGCCAAGTACTTGGCGAGTTGGTAAGTCGGAGCGTCAATCTGGCTCACAATCGGTCGGAGAGGTACATCCTTCTTGTGAATTTTGGGCAGGCCGTACAGTCTCGGTGGTTTCGGTGCAGTCGGAAGCAGGCGTCGTTTCTCTTCTGTTGGAATAAGCGATCGTTTAATGATAGCCCTTGTGCTTCTCTCCGTCTTGGCAGTCGGATCGCTTTTCAATTTCCTATAAGTCGGACTGCTGAGGATGAGCGATATTTTCCCTTCGTAATCCTCTCTGTTTATCAGGACTGTTGCGTTGCCTTTGTCAGCTGGTAAAATGATTATCCTCTCGTTGTCCCTTAGCTCCTTCAGTGCTCTCCTTTCTTTGCCGATGGTGTTTGATCTTGGTGGTTTTGCGCCATGGAGGATACGTGCAACATCTTCTCGGATTTCGTCGGCGGCCGCCTTCGGAAGTCTCCGGATCGATGACTCTACCTCCGCGATGATCTTCTCAAGTGGTATCGTCCTTGGGGTCAAAGCGAAGTTCAGACCCTTAGATAAGACTGCGAGGGTGGCTTCATCTAAATGAAGGTCCGTCAGGTTCACAACCGATTGGCCATTGTCAGCCCCATTAATCGAGGTCAGTGGATGCTGCTTACAATGAAGTTTGTTGAATTTATTGACTTGCTTTTCCCGCGTCGCCAATAGACTGGCTCGGGAAGAGTCGTAAGTAATCCGCTCGGTTGTGTCCCAATCGTCAGCTTGTAGGGTGGCAGCCAGCTCCAAATGAATATAGTACAATTCTTCGGAGAGGCGGTCGAGGTTCCAACGTTTATCGTGAATTCTCTCTCTCAGAAGGTCTTCGCTGCAGCGGCGGAGGATCTTCTTAGCCTTGGGTGTGTTCAGGTGGTGTTTGACTTCTACGCAGGTAGGAATCGTCTCCGTGTCTCTGCATCGTTGAAGGAACGCTAACGATGTCAAAAGTCTCTCCTTCCTCGTTCTGAGCTTCTCGAATCTCCTTATCTTCCTGTGAATCCCCTCCCCGTAGAGGTGAGTAATGTTCGTTCGCAGGTTTCCGCGGCGATGAGTAGGTGATTTCCACATTTTTCGGGCTGCGTCCGCGTATGTCGTTTAAATGTACAACAGTTTCGCCAGCTATCCTGCTGGCGTCCTCAGGTCAAGGATGAAAAGAAGCTTGTTGTCCCGTCTTATATAGGGGAAATACTTCCAGAGAATAATCAGAGAGGCCATTGAAATCGTTAAAAGGCCAGAAAATTTTAACAGAGAGGATGGATATCCACTCCACAGTGCGTGGAAAAGAATTATTCCGCGCAAATATGAGGACGTTCCCTGATTGGCCAAGAAATTTCCCGGTATTGGCGCCGGATTTTCCCTATATAAGACGGGACAACAAGCTTCTTTTCATCCTTGACCTGAGGACGCCAGCAGGATAGCTGGCGAAACTGTTGTACATTTAAACGACATACGCGGACGCAGCCCGAAAAATGTGGAAATCACCTACTCATCGCCGCGGAAACCTGCGAACGAACATTTTTTATCATTAGTTTAACTCCTAACATATATAAGCACCTGTGGATGTTAAAATTTTAGAATAAATTATGTTGTTCCTTATGTCTGGTTATTGTTTGTGCAAAGGGGAACTAAGATTCAAAGGAATCTCCAAATAACTGAAGTAAAATAAAAGTGGACCCAGGAAACCATTGGTCAAATGGGTCCAAAAATTATAAATCAGTCGTGATGGGATGGATTTGGAGAACTGGAGGAGGAGCAGAGCTGGAGAAACTTTCCCTCGATAATTTGAGACTGGTAAATGTCGGAATCACTTTCATATAGTTGTGTTGAAATAAGTGTCCCGCAGGCTTTCCTTGTATACGATTCCGTGTATGAATTCAAATTCTTTTTCAAATCATTTTTTAATGCAGCCGCATAATTTGAAACTGCTGTGCAAGAGTGAGGTTTCATGAGCCCAGATATTTCATTTCTTATGTAATAACAAATTGAAAATCATTGCCGGATTCAATTTTTATTTTGGTGTTTCCGATGTGCTCTAGTTTTCTCTTGGAGGAGACAAAGCTGCAATTCCGAATTTCGCACTATTAAACCCTTTGCCGTTCAATTAACATCGAACCATAATGAAATTTTGGCGAGACCACTAGAGTAGGTGACAATCTCTCAGGAAATTATCATATTTTGTGTTGATATTAAAATAAAGCTTTGTATAACTTGATAATCTTCTCTGGTTACACTCGAAGGGGAAATCACATTCTCCCACCCACCGCCACGCACATTACTAAAGGTACCACTTGCACAACCTGGAGGCACGATAGCCATTTTTGTGCTAGGAATTGATGCGAATATAAACCGTTGCTCCAATATAACTGAATGAGGATCAAATAACAAACAAGATTTGGCATAGAATGTTTTTTCACATATAAACTCGAGCGTGGCGAAATTCCTCTCTCCTTCTGATAGCTGTCACCACGACTCAAAAGGATTAGTTGGGTAAAACAAATACCTAATGCTTAGGAATTGGAACAAGAATTACGCAGGGACTCATCACAGAACTGAGGGGATAAATGACCGAAACCGTCATTACACGTTATAATGTGGTGTTTTTGTCCACCCCACCGCACATCTTAATCAGAATCAAATGTGCGTTCTCCGTCTAGGCTAAGGGCACGAATGCCAGGTGGGGCATGAGCGTTATGCTGTTCAGATATTATTATTTCGTAAACTACCGGTTAAGGTAGGCTTTTGACGGAAACAATCACCAAATACATATTTTGTGACTCCTTACAAAACGAAATCCAGGACTCTACTTTACATCAAGTCCCTCTTCATCTTCGAGTACCTTTAATCATTTCCTCTGCATACAGGTTGAACAGCAACGGTGATAATGGGCAACCCTGCCTTACACCTCTTCCTAACACTGCCCAACCGGACTCCCCGTTCCCCACTCGCACCTGAACAGTCTGAGACATGTACAGGTTGCGGATTAGCCTCCTTTCCCTCCAATCTATTCCTATTTTCTGCAATATACTCATTAGTTATTCCCAATTCACTCTATCAAACGCTTTTTCGAAATTTACGAAACAGGCAAATACCTCCTGGTTGTGTTCTTTTTATTTTTATTTATTAATTTATTCAGTATAAGTCCGAAAACAGCACATTTTGGCCTTTACATCGAACTATTAACAACGATAACAAGGGTCACATTTACAAACACCCAAGCCCTAGATGGAGCGAAACTCACCCAGGCGGGAATCGAACCCGCGACCCTTGGAATGGCAGACGAGGACGTTACCCCGCCGCCACCGGGGCCGGCAATTCTATATTCCTCTCGATTAATAATCTCATTACTGCAATGGCATCGCGCGTACCTCTCCCCTTCCTAAACCCAAACTGATCATCCTCCAAGTAATCATTTGCCCTACTCTCTATCCTTTTGTTTATGATCCTGAGAACAACTTTAGCTGCGGGGCAAATCAAACTTATTGTTCTGTAATCTTCACATAATTTAACCTTCACATCTTTCGGAATAGGAACTAAAACTGACCTCACGAAGTCTTCCGGCCAGATTCCTTCCTCATAGATACTACGAATCAGCCCATATAACCTCTTCCTCCCACATTTTCCTAAACCGTTCAGTAGTTCTGCAGGAATGTTATCCGCCCCCACGGCCTTATTTATTTTCATCTCCCTTATGAGATGCTTTTCTCTTTATGCTCTTTCTATCTCATCGTCGAGTATAAGTGGACCTAGGCTATCTTCATCTACGTCATGTTCTCTTTCTGTATCAGCAGCTATTATCATTGCTCCCAACGGTACAGCCTTTGGGGCCATTGGAACGCACAAGCCCTTCTACCATGTCAAGGTTGTGGTCCAAGGGAGGGTTTTGACATAAGGTTTGGGAATTTCACGGTAGGATGTAATCATTTCCTTTGGTACACTTCGAACTCAGTTACAACTGTCAAGCGTAAATTTCCCAAACTCGAATCGTTTCCAGCCACAGACATTAGTGCAATATAATTCTTGCTTGCAAAATAGTAATTTCACCTGAAATAAGGGGTTTATTTTCATATTTTAATCATGTAACCATGCAGGCAAGTTAAACGGAGCCGATCTTTTATGCTACAGCTGTTATGACTAATCGGGTTTCAAACCCCATCCTAGCAGTTTAATATTAGCTCGTCAATGATGGAGAAATTCCGCAATAAAATATGCAAGAGGCCAAATAAGCAGTATTCTTATTTTGTTGTCATGATGGGGTGGATCCTGGTAGTCCTATAAAAATATAACATGCATTAGAAGAACACCAGAGAATCGATTGTTTATGTAATATTACTAGATGCTATAATTTTTTAATGGTAGTAGTTAACCTTCATTTAGTCTAGCGTGAATTCAATAGCATTATGAGTATCCATAGTTAAAAACTACCAATCATGTAGTTATTTTAGTTACAAGCAGAGTGGTTTGGCACTAAGGTATTCCAGTAACACCTTCCTGAGGACATTTTAGTATATATATTATATATATATATTATATATATATATTATATATAGTATATATATATATATATATATATATACATAAATCGAATGATAGCAAACGATTTTGTAGCCATGGCTTACAAGGGGATTTGTATTCGTTATAAGCCACAGTAGCTCAAACTCAAATTTACAAATCCTTTCGGTTGGTTTTGGTACCCATAAACTGGCTTAAACAATGGATAATAATGCTTTTTAAGGATTTTAACAGGAAAAAATATGAATACTTTGAACCTCGAAGTATGGCCAAATTTGTGTGAATCGGTATAGGTAAACAGCAATATTCCTTGTCCTCCAGAGGGAATGCATACAGGCAGGAGGGAGGGCAGAAGGGAGAGTGTCCACCCCCGCACCCTCAAAAGTGAAATAGCGGCAACTGAGGAGGTCTGAAAATCGATGCAAGAAAGGCGCGCAAGGCATCTATTGCCGTCTCATCAGATCAGCACTGTGAAACCTACATGATTTTTGTTTAGACGATGTCGCTGATGAAATTCCTGGAGGAAATATTTCCAGTTATGTTACATAAAGTTCCGACGGGATGCGTTTGTATTGGAAGTGCACATGGCAACTATTTAGCGCAGTTAGGAATGAACAATCCTTTTCAGATGATACGCTAAGATAAACGAAATTAATTTTTAAGTCGTTTTTGCGACTTCGGCGCATTCACGAGGCCAAAGAAAAGGAGCAAAGCACGTTCCTCGGAGCCTTCACTTGAGACACACTTGAAAGTTGGAGGCAAAGGCGTGAAGAGATAGATACCTGATGTTTATGTGACTGTCGGCTACCCAGTCGAGCGCGTTATTCAGTCCTGCGGTTCATGCTTCATGTCTTTCAGAAAGGTATCTAGAAAAGGAAATCTTGAATTTATCAATCCTATATCCTAAAATCTCACAGTCTTACGAAATTGAATAAGGGAAAAAAATTTCAGAAGCCAACAGGTATGAGTGTTAATATTTTCTTGAATATTTTGTGTTGGCTACAATTCATATGTCTTCGATAATGAAAATTTAAGTGGCCAGCGAACTAAATTAATTACAGATTGGTGCGGTTATTTGAATAGTTTAAATGCTTCCCTTTTTCATCTCAATAAAAACATGTGAACCCTCTCCCAGTTGATATCTATTTGTTGTACGTTCATGCTCACCGTCAAAAGCTGTTCAATGACTCTTTGAGTGTACAGGGGGAATTCCAAAAGTAATGCACCTAAATTTTCCGCGGTGCTACTATTGGTCGGAGTGAGATGGAACCACTTGAAGGAGGTGGGGGGGGGGAGGACGCTGAGCTTTGCCGCGAAACCGCTCACAGTGCTCTCTAAGCTGTTGAAGCAGCAGAAAGTCAGTTATTGTAAACCTCTGCGCGCCGAATGTGTCACGAAAGACCAACGGCGTGGAAATTTCAAGTGGACTTTTGCAACGTTTTTAAAATGAACCTGATAATTTGGACGCCATCACTGGTGTTGAAACCAGGGTTTTTCAATACGACCCAAAAACAAAACGCAAAAGCTCCGAGTGGCACACCGACCAGTCCCCCAAGCCCAAAAAGGCAAGAATGAGCAAATCAAAAGTGGTAACAATGCGCATTGTCTTTTTTGAGAGTAAAGGTGTGGTCCATAAGCAGTTTTTTCTTCAAGGACAGACAGTTAACGCTGCCTACTGCGTAGATGTGCTGGAAAGACTCGGAAAAATGGTCATCAGGACGATAGAAAAGACATTTGGCTACCTGGCAACTCTTATCACGACAACACGCGGTCGTCATCTCAAGAAACCCTCGCCAGGGAAAACCGACATCAGCTGGACAGAAGACGCAGGAGAAGAAGAGCAAATTAGTTATAATAGGAACTTGATATTTTAGGACAATGTTGTGGACAAGAATATTTGAGTAATTTATGCGAGGTGAAATGGAAGCGGGGATTGGTGGAGTGATAGTTATAGAGTATTATATACAGCAGCAGGGACGAGAGCAAATGTGGAGTTGCCATAAAATTGAATAAATAGTTAGGAAAAAGCGTAGTAAACATAGAATAAGCGACAAAAAGAATATAACTAGTAGAGATAAAAGCAGAACCGACGAGCTTGACCATTGTTCAGGTGTACATGCCACCGAGCAATCATAAGGAGGAAGAAGTCGATAGGATATACGATCAGTTAGAGGACATAATCGCGTGTGTTCCTGCAGGGAAACATTTGATAGTGATGGGGGATTGGAATGCGACGGTAGGCGAAGGAAGAGATGGTGATGAGGTGGGGGACTACGGTTTAGGCACGAGGAATGACTGCGGGGAGAAAGCAAATGAGTTCTGCAGGAGACAGGGGTTAGCCATCACCAACATTTGGTTTAGACACCACAAAAGGTGTAAGTCTACATGAAAAATAACAGGTGACTCAGAAAGGTATCAGTTACATTATATTCTGGTTAGGCATAGGTTTAGGAACAGTGTGCAAAATTCGCACAGCTTCCCGGGAGCGGACGTGGACTTCGGCAACAATTTAGTTGTTCTGAAATGCAGCGTCTGTTTCAAAAATATAAGGCAGGGGCAGTGGTTTAGAAAATGGAATGTAGAAGCATTAAATGGTTTGAAAAGGAAGGAGTACCAGCAGGCTGTAGAGAAAACTATGGAGGACGGTAAAGAGCTGAGTACTATTGAATAAAAATGGGAATGTATCAAGAGAGGGTTATCGAAAGCCGCAAAAGAAACTATAGGAACCGTTAATGGAAAAAGAACAAGGAAACCATGGATCACGTATTAAATGATTAAAAAGATATATGAGAGAAGAAAATGGAAAAATGTAAACATAGAGTTAGGCAAAAGAAAATACAAAGAGTAGGTCCAGGTACACTAGACGATTAGATAAAAAGGGCATTTAGAGAGATAAAATTAAATAAGGCCGTGAAGGTGGATAACATTCCTGCAGAACTACTGAACAGTTTAGGAAAATGTGGGAGGAAGAGGCTATATGGGCTGATCCGTAGTATTTATGAGGAAGGAATTTGGCCGGAAGACTTTGTGAGATCAGTTTTAGTTCCTATTCCGAAAAAGTTAAAGGCTACATCATGTGAGGACTACAGGACGATAAGTTTGATATCCCACGCAGCTAAAGTTGTTCTCAGGATCATAAACAAAAGAATAGAGAGTAGGGCAAATGATTACTTAGGGGATGATCAGTTTGGGTTTAGGAAGGGGAGAGGTACGCGTGATGCCATTGCAGTAATGAGAATATTAATCGAGAGGAATATAGAACACAACCAGGAGGTATTTGCCTGTTTCGTAGATTTCGAAAAGGCGTTTGATAGAGTAAATTGGGATAAACTAATGAGTATTCTGCATAAAATAGGAATAAATTGGAGGGAAAGGAGGCTAATCCGCAACCTGTACATGTCTCAGACGGCTCAGGTACGAGTGGGGAGCGGGGAATCCGGATGGGCAGTGTTAGGAAGAGGTGTAAGGCAGGGTTGCCCATTATCACCGTTACTGTTCAACCTGTATGCAGAGGAAATGATTAAACAGGCATGGGAAGAACTAAAGGTAGGAATGAATGTGGGCGGGGAATTCGTGAAATCAGATAGGTTTGCTGATGGCCAAGCTTTAGTTTGTCAGTCAGCCAAAGGGCTGCAAGCATTGCTTAGTGAATTGGAAATACAGTGCGACAGGTATGGGATGAGAATCAATATTAATAAAACAAATGTTATGCGATTTTCTAGTAAGAAAAAGGCTAAGATTAACATTAAAATAGGAGGACAAAAACTAGAGCAGGTAGAACAGTAGCTTTCACAAGGAAGAGGTAGTTGATTACAGGGACGTTTAGTCAGGATATTAAGAAAAGACTCGTAAAAACTTTGATATGGGGCGTAGTTATGTACGGTGCGGCAACGTGGTCATTGAAGCAGGAGGATAGACGTAGACTGGAGGCTTTTGAAATGTGGGTGTGGAGAAGAATGGAGAAGGTGAAATGGACAGAGAAGAAAACAAATGAGGAAGTACTTGGTATGGTGGGCGAAGAGAGGGGTTTGTTGGGAGCAATCCTATGGAGGCAGGAAAAGTGGATGAAGGGGGTATTGATCGGCAGTGGGAATTTGAAGACTGTAATAGAGGGGAGAATGTCAGGCAAACGAGGAAAGGGAAGGAACAGGATAGGGATGTTGGACGGGATGAAGGGAGGAAGAAAGTACTCGGAGAGGAAGAGGGACCTGATGCAGAGTAGGAGGTTGTGTTTTGCTAGGGGCCACACATTATTTAATTAGTAATTACGTCCATCCAAAATTCTACCTTAACCGGTAGATTACGTAATAATAATATGTGTGTGTGTGTGTGTGTGTATGAGTGTGTGTGTATTGTCCTCCGTCATATTCATTTCGGAGACCTCGACTTTCCCGTCTTTATTGTTTGTCGCCGGGATGATGTGATTGTATTGAGTTATGGTGATCGTTGTCGTAGTTGCTATCTTAAACATTAGTTCGGTATATCTCAGTAAAATCTTCACACTCGTACCGAAACTCTTTCTGGACATTATGTCCCCACCTGCAATTCCGTTTACGGATCCTATGCTTACGATCCTGTAGCTTCCCCTCCAGAATTCTCCTCTGGGTAATAACTGTCTGCATGTGACACCATGGCATTATGGATAAGTGTATTCATCACAATAAAAGCCGGGGTTAAGAGCTCCACCAAACTAATAATCGCATCGAATCCAGCTGATTGATGGCGATGAATGTTTTAATAATCAGACCGTTGTAGTGATCTCTTGATCAGACATGGAAAAGGAGATCCATCTCGAGTGGCTGCGAAGAATCTCCGGTAGGGTCTTTGGACACTTAAGAGTTATTACTCAAAGTAAATTAGAAAAGGCAAGGAGTTTATTAGAGTTACAGTTGAGTACAATGGCTGCCCTCTGGGTCTGACGTGACCCGTCCAAGAGCTACAAGTCTAATAATCAGAGAACGCCCCCTCTTTCCCTTTTTGGGGCGTTTAAATACACTCATCCACCGTGGGGAGAGATGGGGTGGGGGTGAAAGGAAAACAGGGGAGGGGAGTGCATGGTCTCTCGCTCCAGGGTGGCCTTTGGCCTGCTGACCCCTCCTCGCGTCTGGTGATAAGGGAGTATGGTTCATCTCTCCCACCATCTCGCTTCTTATCTTTGGTCCAGACTCTTGGGTATATCTGTCGTCACTTGGATATCTATCGAGAGGTGAAAATGGTTTACCACTCCCAACTTATCGCTGGTCATCTGTCCTCTGTCAGAATGTCTCTGGGTGCCCTCATCGTTTCTGGGCGGCGACCAGTACACCGTGTTCATAAAGTTGTCGAACCTCGTGTGCTCATCTGGCGGGAAAGGCAGTTTTTGCGTTCGCTATTATGCGCGTGTAACTCCAACTGGGAAGGCGAATGCGATATTTTGACATCTGATGAGTTAACGGGCGTTTATTTTCATCTCGTTAGGTAACCTCAGCCGTCTAAGTTCAATGGGTATATGAAAGAAATGTCTTTGGAGATTACCTTCCGCGATATTGTCCCGCTAATTCCACACAATTAAGCGACTCGTGTAACTTAAGATAGTTGTTTGTCTCAAAATTCTTAGATTTCCACGCAGTTTCTCCAGTGCAGTTCCTAACCTATATGATTTCCATGTGACGCAATGGAGGCGCGTGGCGTCTCTCTTTCACCCCGGTGCGTACCAAGCCTCGGCGCAAGCTCCTTTCTCCTTCCTCCCTGAGCAGTGGCGCCGAACCCCTCGAAGTAGAAGTGCATTGCCATTAACCGCAGTAAACGATATTTCAGGTAAACAGATTCTATGATCAACATTTAAAAAGCAAAGACAGGGAAAATTCACATCAATGTACTGTTGTGAGTGAGCTTATAAAAAAATAATTTTTTCTCTTTCCGAACATACGCCAGCCTTCATCACGGCCATCGATACTGATGGACACACTATGGCGTTCCTTATAACACTAGGACTGGCGCCCCTCTCCTGAGGAGTTTTAGCTCATCATGCTTAATTCTAAGTTTTCGCTGCGTGCATTTTGAGTGATTTCTTAAACTGTGACGAGGGACCGCCGCGGTCCAAGTGGAGGAGATAATCCCCAAGTGAGACCAGAGGAAGACACGCTGTTGCAAGTGGAAGAGTTATAATATTTAGCACCTAGCAGGATCACTTACCATTGTGGAAGCAAGTTAGGAAAGTACGCAGAGTAGTGATATCATAGTAGGTTTTCTCTCAGAAGGTGCAACTATTCACGGCGAACAGTACTATCATTGGTTCAAGGAAGTGATTATTCAAAATTTATTCGTGGAGTGTATTTTTCCACGGATCTGAGACTTGGGCGATAGGAGCAGGAGGGGAAGATGAGCGGAGGCGATGTTCTTTTGAATGATGCTGGAAATAAAATGGATGGGCAGAGTGACAAATGAAAAAGAATGCACTTCGAAGAGGGGCCGCCTATGCATGATGCAAACCAGAAGGAAGGGGAGATTGGTGGGACATGGTCCGAGCTTACCAGAGCTCACTACTGAATATCATAACTGTAAGAAACGTGGAGAGAAATAATTGCAGAGGATGAACCAGGAGAAGCTGGTAGTGGGAAATACTTGTGCAATGAGGGAATGAAGTGATTGGTAAAGAACGGAACAGTTTGAAGGGCTGCTAAAAAACAATTTTCGGGTTGACAATCCGTGGTAATGGTTTTTTAATTGTTGTACTTAGTTCTGTTGCTTCATATTGTTATTTGTGATAGCAAGGTTTTGAATGGGTTGCGGGTGGTGGATTTGGGATGGGGTCGAAAGGACTAAGAAGGAAATCTTGTAGTAAGTCATTATCTTTTGCTGTGCCGTAACATTTTTAATCCGTCAGTGAGGCTGGCAATTCAGATTCATGGATGTTGGCATTTATTGTTATTACCGCTGAGGAAAACCTGAGGATTTTCCTGTGAGTCAACTGTGGCATTGAATTGGAATGTTTCTTCCGCGGGACCATTGCAGCAGTCTTCTTCGGGCAACGCAAGGAGTTAAAAAGAGGTGTTTTGGAAACGCGGAGCCGCCTTCATTTATTCATTAGTCCTTCTGTCGGAAGATTGATTGACAGCAACATTCCGGTCTTCCCATATAACGCTAATTCCTTATACGACCTGATTACTCCTCTTTTAAAGATATCTTTTTTTGGCTTCTGTATTTGTTCTTCGCCTCCTTTGAGGGATTTTCGTCAACCCCTTTTTCTTGTAGTCCTTACTTTTTCTGTGTCTTCGCCATCCATCGTCACACTCCCATTCGCATCTCTGACGTCGTCATCTTTCTTTTTTTTCCTCCACGATATCTTTTCATCAACATGCATAATTTTTCGGTTTTTCCTTTCATGTTTCCGTTAGATATTTTTTCTAAACAATTTTCACTGCACTTTCATTGTTCATCGGCTCTCATGTGACTCTGTTGTGTAACTTCTGCTAGAGGAATTCCCCTTACACGTTCCACAGTTTCTTCTGTATTCTTCTTTCTTACATAAGCGCTCCTGTCAACGTCGTTTTCCATGACCGCTTAACGCCACCACTATAACTCACGTGTTGTTCTTCTACACCTTTTGCAATTATCAGACTATTCCTTCTTTCTTCGGCGTTGGACACTTTTCCTCCCTCTTAATTTTCGTGAAAGACAACCGCGAATCTTTCTTTGATGGGCTTTCCCTCTCGGACTTGCGTTTTCTATCTGAATTATGGGCATCTACTCCTTCTTGCATATCAAACGGCTCTTCATTGCCACCACGTGAGCACAACTGTCGTCCTAACCCGGCTAGGTGCTTCACTCCAGGAGCTGGGAGCTGGGGGGGTCCATTATCTTGGTCCAAATATCTGAATCCGCTCATATAGAGGATGCTAATGTACTTGGTGCGCCGATGTTGCCGGAAGTATTTTTTTGCACTGCCATGTCTTTATTGCCTCACTGGTTGCTGCTTTCAATCCTGCTCTTTCTAACTACTGCCTGCCCCCCAAGTCGCCCATTATCATCAATGTTCCTGACTTTTTTAAGCGTCGAGGGCCAATTAGTTGTCCATATACGTATTTGCTTAGAAGATGGATCTCAGACCTTGAGTGTCGATCACTTTGGCAGAGAACGCCGTAGATTCTCCTTCAAATTTAACCGTCAGGCTTACAATTCCTACACACCTTATATTACCAATGTGAATTCGCTAAACTTCTTTGAACTTCTTAACTTAACGTCTATGTTTTAAGGAGGAAGATGCTTTTATTGAGCGCTTACTTTAGAAGCAAATACGTTTTCGTCGGAAAAATGCTGATATTTAGATCCATAACCGCAAGATTCGATCGCATTCATTGTACACATACATATCTCCCACTGTTAAAAGGAATCATAATTCATGATGCTTTCTTTTATTTTACTGACCAACAGAATGCTGGGCAGCGTCAAAGGGCATTCTGTCTTCGCGAGCCCCATCCACATCCAAACTATCCGGGTTCGACTACTTTTACACAAATGATTTCGCTCTCCCTTCTTTTTTTTCTTCACGCGATGACGCCGGCCATTGTTTTGGTCGCCATCAGATCCATTCAGGGATTTTCAATACGTTTTTAGAGCTTCTGCTTATGGATGTGCTAAGGCGACACAAAGTCTTCTGCCTCAAAGTCTACCGACGTATTGCATAAGATATTTTTGGATTCTCTCAAGTCACCCCATGTAATTAAGTTTGGAGTTTTCTCTCATATTTAAACGGCACAACGCATTCCCTTCCGTTTTCACAAAACATCGTCAACTGTGACTGTCGTTCGTAATTCGGGCATTTCTCGTTAGATGTCACTTCACGATGCACTCCCCTCACACTTGCCTTACTCTGCCGGTTACCCGCCCTCCTCCCTGTGGCTACAACTAAATACCACCCATGCATGAGCAGGCTTGACGCTCTCTCCAGTTTTACTCTTTCGGTAATTTATAAAAATCAAACTCTCCCATGGATGTATTTTTTTAACATTGTAGACATTGATTTACAGTTTTTATTTCGGTTAATAAGCACTTTACTTTCACTTTTTCAATTTTTTTCAACAATTGGCCTGTAACTCCTTTCGTTTTTGAACGTATATTGCCACAAATAGGTACGCAAGTCTTGCTAAGCGGGGTTTTATCATCGAAGAGGGATGATTAGGTTCGGGGAGATGAAAGTAAAGATCTGTTTTGAGCACTGGATAAAAGTGTACGGGGATGAGAATCCGGGATAATTGGTTATAGACTCGTTTGGGCCCTGGCGTGTGAAATCCGAACTCCTATCTGCTGATCCTTCCTTTTCATATGCTTTTTTTATCTGGCCAATTGCTTCACGATTCGCAGACATCTTTGGCATCTCTTTCGAGTCACGAGTCAGTTCACGATTTTTCTTGGTGAGGAAAAGTGGATCAAAAAATCACGATTTTATTTGCAAGAGGTGCCCTGTATTTTAGGGTGCACGTAGCTGTAGGACAGCTACGTGCACCCTAACGAATCCTCGAGATTCGATTGGATTGCGTACTGCTTGAGCGATTCGATTCCAAAAATTCGAAGCGATACTGAGGTGTTGCTTTTGAGCCCGTTACTTCTGTGGCATTGATACCTTTGCAGATGTGTTTTGACGATCCTATTTGAGTATGAGCGAGAAATTGTGTGATAATCTATTACATATTGTGTTGATCAAAATTTAAAAGGAATGAATTCATTTTGCGCTCCATATATTTAATTTTGGTTTTTGATCCAAGAAAAGTTAATAATGTTTATTTTCACTGTTATTATTAAGAGCATATGAATAGGAACACGTTTGTCTGATTGCGTAATCAATAATTTGAACGAAGCTGAACTTGAGAGAATTAAACACTCCAAGGTTTTTTTATTTTATCATTACTAATTAATGTATTGCATTTACTATTATTATGCCCGCATACCTCAGCTGGTGAGCTGATTCGGAAAGAATCATAGAGCCTGAACCGTTTGTTTTTGTTAAATTGGGAATTGATGAAAAAGAGGAGAAACAGGATTAAGTAATGAGTGTTTTTTTGAAAGTCTAAACAATAGCTGACTGAGTCTGAGGGAAGTGCGTTTGCGACGCTGTTTAGCGCAGAGAATAGACAAGACTTCAATAAAATTATATGGCATGTGAATAAAGAATAAATTGGTTGGAAGGCAAAGTAAGGTGTCGGAAATATTCGGTCGATGTTGCTTAGCAGACTCCCAAAAGGCAAAACGTGTTGAAGAAAGGAAAGTCAGTGGACGACTCTTTTTTTACTTGGGCGAAGCAGCTGTTCCGGGATAAAAGGCGTGGAGGAAAACAGTGGTCATGACTGGTGTCTATTGACTTGTCAGTGGCACCGCTCCACTATGAAATAATGGGGCAATAAAGAATGAATTTTTGTTCGCAAAATAAGTAAATTTCATCAAATAAGTAAAGTGCGCCTATTTACGTGGATTGAGACTATTCTGCTATCGATCAGAGTTGCATATTAGTCGATGGCGTCCTCATGCGAGGACTTCTTCTCTAAACGACCAATAATCTTGTTTTCGAATGGAAATATTAAGGAAAGAAACAAGTCTCACTTGTTTTACTGTATTTTCGATTAGATTTTTATTGATTTCAATCAAGAAATGATTCTTTACCCCCAACTGCTGATGGCAGGAATACTGAAAATAAGCGAAAAATAACATAGAATATTCCATGGATACATCCTGGTTATATGATGTAGTTTAACCCACTTGTCTTACCTATTTCTAAAACCCTTATTAGTGTATCTAATGGAAAGCTGCTCCATTTTTTGAAAGTACATGAAATCCAAATAACTTTTCGATATATTCGAAAGGTGTTAACTGTATTCAACGCAAGATACTTCAAAGTTTAAGCTTAATGATTTGCTATTTGATTAGTCGTCTCATACCAAACTACTTGGAATCTATTCTCTATAAATGGAAGCTCAAACACTTGTACGAATTTATTTAAACCTCTTGAACAGCATAAGAGCTGTTTCGGGATAAAAAGCATTGAATTACGAATGTTTACTAAACCACAACCTGAGTTTGACGCAAATATTAATTATCAGATGAAGTTTCTTATTGAGATATTCATCCTGTATTAAGCTTGGGATCCGGTACTTCTCGGGATGTGAGGAAGAGGGACCAATGAGGCGAGGGCCACTGAGGGAAGGGAAGTATGCGAAATACTATACTAGTGCCCTTAGGAGTCATGAGAGATGGATTTATATACTGAAATTCGTTCACCATCTTGCAGCTGTTAAGAATACTTTGTAATTAATCCAGAGCATTCAGTCTCGGACCTTAATTTGCATAATGTAGTTTCTAAGGCTTGAAATCGCTTACGGAAATATTTCCGAATGCATATTTGGAAAAATAAGGAAGGCGCGTGTATTACTGAAAGGCTCTTGATTCCTTATCAAGCGCCTCGAAGCGATGCATTCAAGCGTTTAAAATTTACTCTCAATGAGGGAAAATAATAATATACTTCGTAGGTTAGTTGATTCATTTTCTATTGCACATTTTTCAATCGACTGGACATGATGAAGAACATAGTTGACTGCCTTTTTTTTTATTTTTGGATATTCGATTCTAATGCGTTGTGGATGACGATTAATGAGCGACGAGGTGAACCTGAGAAGAACAGTATTTGTGGATATTGGCATGGTAGCACCTGCAAAAATCTTAGTCTGTAGCAAATTGCAAACTCATTCAATATGAGCATCAAACAATTCCACGAAGTGAAGCATGAAAGTGTCAACTATAAATAAATGATTACTAAGCGTTAAAATAATAAACCAAAAGCAGTTAATGTCTGTTTAAAATAATTCCATGAATTTTAATCAATTGCTTCTTTCGTACACGCATCTTTTCGAAAGAATAATCTGCTTTTTTTTATTTTTGGTTCTTTAAACGGTAAAGTCAAGAAAATTTCAGAACATTTAAATTTAACTTTTGGAAATTTAAATTGACTGCAAACCCCGAATCGTACGAAATAGAAATGTGCGCCCACTTATTTTCAGACTGTTGCACAAAATCAAGAGTTTTTTATTCTGTGAGAGGTGGGCGATTAGAGTACGGCCAAAACGAAAGATCGAGTTTTGTTTCGGTTAACTGTTGATCCTCGGATTAGCTCTGTGAACTCTTTATACGTAAAGGGATTGCTGTCTTAACGCTTAAGTCTCGAATGTAATGGTACCTCTTAGCATGGGGTAAATTTCCAGGAACTTACGATTTTAGTACGATGGTGTTACCCCGTATTTTATTTTCGCTCGGAGAGGCATTCCAATGACCACACATCACGTCGAATGGGACATTAAAGTATGCCCTTTGGACAATTTCATTGTGATTGGCTCGTGCCCTTGAGGATCGGATGGTGTGCTCGTTGAAATTATCTTCATTATTAGGTTCATGCATTTCCATTTCACATCTCGCCGCAAACGGTGTGAATGATCTCGGCTGTAGTCTTCCTCCGCAAACTAACATTAGAGCACTATAAATATTTCAATTTTTACCGTCAATGACCTTCTCATTAAAACGGTAAAATCGACTCAACTCAAGCAATCTGCGGAACCCGTGATGCTGCAGGTAATAGTATGTTCGAGCTGAGTTGTTTAAATGGAATTTCATCCCGCAAACTAGCCTGGTCAGCCTCGCAGTGTACGAAATACAGGTTAACCGGCATGTAAGTTAACCGCGGAAAGATGACCTGGGAAAATACATAGAAACAATATTGATATATCGATCGTCCCAATTTAAAGTGATTTAAGAATTCATTTTAAAGAAACATTCACTCGCATCGGATTTTCAATTCGAAATTTCAGTTCCTAAACCCTTTTGAATAAGTTTTCCGTTGCAAACGACATTGTTTTCGGCCCTTATACGCTCATTACGCGGTAATTCCTAAAAATACCTGTCATCGCATATCCCACCTCATCATATTCAATCCTATATCTCTTTGTTCGTGGGCGGTTCCAATTGTTTCGCAAATTGGCGCTCGCCTTGAATATCCAAAAGTGGAAAGCGCGGACGATGAATCGAGGGACTCTGGAGCTTTAATCGGAATCGGAAAGTTTTATGGGCTCGTGCTTCAAGGTCGACGCGCCTGTCCGCTCTCTTTTGTCCTCTTGGTTGAGAGGCATCATCGCTACTTCTTCACATCGCAATCCGATATTAATTCCATGGCACTGTTTTTTTTCTACGTTTCATCTGCTTGTACCTCACATGTGCGTCTCAGTTTGCTTCACATGCGAGCGGGGCTGGTCTTGATAACCACGCGGAATATTTAACCCTCGTCACAATAATGGCGTTTATTTTAATGTACCTTAATAGCTTTAATCTGGATCATGGTGTCGTGTTGCTATATTGATGGTGGCATTTAACATCGGCGATGGGATGTTTCTAAAAGTGCCCTCGTTCGAATTAACTGCAACAATGTTTGATTTATAGCGAGGATCTTCAAAGTTAAATCGAATTCTTTGTCGATGTGGAATTAGATTAGATTCTTCATATTTAACCGTTAGCATATTACAATTAAACCGCGGGGTCATGAGGAATGGTGGCGCGCCATTAAGATTATATTTATGACATGATCACTGAACGGAAAATTGTTAGATAAAAATTATTTTTTGTTCGATTCAAACAATTCTTCAATACTATTCAGTTGTGATCACGAATCCTTAGTTGAAGAATATTTTTTGATTTCGTTTTCTTAGACGGAATCAATGTCGATAATTTATCTACGAGATAGATCTATATATAATAATAGATAATATATAGATAATATATCTACGAGATCTCGTAGATAGCCTCTCTTAAATTTAAAATTAGTGTTAAAATTACTTAATACGAATCGCTATACCCTTGAAAGTTGTGTTTTTCCAGTATTCTAAATTTAGGTCTTCCATGTGATTGCTTGCAATAAAACGGTACCATATATGGTTACGGTTATACCAATTAGTAGGAGCGTGCGAAATTTAGATCGTCGTGAGATTTGGAATAACGAAACGTCAAATAATGCGTCGAGAATATATGGGCTGCGCGATTTTCCATTTAGGGACGTCGATCGTGGTACGTTAGACGTGCCGTACCGCACCACGGTACCCCGCCGCCATGGTAGTCGGCCGTTTCCGCCTGCCAACCATGAGGTGATCCGTGAATTCCCGCTGAGGTGGGCTTTCCTCCATCTAGGAATTTTTGGTATTCGTATTTAGTATTCTTTGTTATTTTCATGTCAAAGGATCTGATTTAGCAAAAAAATCCATAAAAATCCATCGATAAACACTCGATGGAATTGTAACGAATTTTCGCGAGCCAGATTCAATGGAAGTGAAACGAGAAAGAATCTCGGTTTCTTGCGTTAAAATTAAGAGGAAACGGCGACTACCAGTCAAATACAAAGAATCGAACATAGTTGTAATTCCGATATAGTGACGTCACGTATGAGTAATGAGAGCGCTGGCTCGGAGCAAAGTATTGTATTCATAAATGATTCATTAGTGGATCGGCGGATGGAAAAAAAGAGAAATTACCGAACCCAAAAAAATATCATTTTCCAAAAGTTATTGATCAAGTGGTTTTTCTCATGAGGACTGCAATGTCTTATGGATCGTTCGTTCAGAGGATATCACCGGAAGCCAATGAATGGCGTTGGTACGTTTATACTTCGAGATTCGATATCATTTTTATGCGTTCTTCAGTCTCATTTGGCTAAGGCAAGGAAGGGTAAGGGCATCATTAAACCCTAATTTAGGCATTTCATTTGGTTTTTAATCATAATGTTTGATTAATTTGTCGGTTTAGCGCCCGATAACGTGCAGTAAATGCCTCTAATGGCGTACTCGTATACTCCGTGTGTGTGCCATGTACTGGGACACGTCCTATACTTCGCTGATGAGAAAGGTTTCTCTGTTGAATTGATGTCTCTTTGGCGTTCATCGTTTGCCCAATGATTCCAGTTGAACAATAAGCTCAATGAATTTCCCATCCTATCTCAATTTCTCTCTTGGCATAGGTTTCCTATGCTCCCCACTTTGCGTCACTTTTAAGGCTGTTCTTAAGATATGAGATTCGGCAAAAGTAAATTTTAAGACCATTTGATAATTTCAATTGAAGCACACACTAATTTCTTTCGGTTAGTCTGCATTCCGTTAGTGATTGATGGTTGAGGCCGAGACTTTGTGGAAATCCATTGCGAACAGGGGTTTCACTAAATAACTTTGCAGTTTCCACATAAAATAAATCAGTTATTTTATGTGGAAACTGCAAAGTTATTTAGTTGAAACCCCTGTTTGCATTCCGTTAGCCTCTTCACTAGGGTGGCTCCATTATTCTCATTGCAAAAGGAACTCCCGTAGTACGTATCTAGAGGCATTAGTCACGTCAATGCTATTAATAACTTAAGTTCATTAGTGACAGTAATATTCCCCTGCATTCATATTTAAAACCTTACGCATTGTGTGATGCTCCCGGAAGAATTTCATGAGGTTCATCGTCAACGGATGAAATGTCTAAATTACCTTTGCTAATTTATTAAATCCCAATTCAGCAAGGCCATTATGCCTATAATGGTCGAATATTCTGATTCCGAGTATATATGAGGTGACAGCTTTATTGTTTCCTCTCAAGGGCGTAAGTGCTCGCCCACCAGAGTGAACGAAGCCACGAGGACAATAGTAACTATTTCTCAAGTTTTTATTAAAATTTTCATTGCCATTGAAAATGAAAATTTCATTTTCATTCCTGCTTAAAGTTGCCTGTCAATTCCATTCCCTTTCAGAAATATATATTTCCGTAAATTGGAAGAAAACGTTGCTTGTTTTGAACAAAATACGCCTCGAATTATTTAATTCGTTGAAACTTATCTCGTTGTAGACTTATCCTCGTTTATATGTTCATATTACTTTGCATTATATTTGGCAATTTATTATTCAGCCATGACTTGGCAGTAATGGTGGGAATGAAAGTGGGCGGGGAATTCGTAAAATCAGTTCGGTTCCCTGATGACCAAGCTTTAGTTTGTCAGTCAGCAATTTTCAATTCACTCAGCAAGCATTGCTGAGTGAATTGGAAATTCAGTGAAAAAGGTATGGGATGAGAATCAATATTAAAACAACAAAGGTTATGCAATTTTCTAGAAAGAAAAAGGCTAAGCTTAACATTAAAATAGGAGGGCAAAAACTAGAGTAAGTAGACCAGTTTACGTATCTCGGCAGTGTTTTGGACCAACACGGTCAAAGTAGTAGGGACGTAAGGAGAAGAATTTCGCTTGGCAAAGAGGCTTTCACAAGGCGGAGGGAGTTGATGTACGCCGCGGAAACGTGGTCATTGAAGCAGGAGGATAGACGTAGACTGGAGGTTTTTGAAATGTGGGTGTGGAGAAGAATGGAGAAGGTGAAATGGACAGAGAAGAAAACAAACGAGGAAGTACTTGGTATGGTGGGCGTAGAAAGGGGTTTGTTGGGAGCAATCCTATGGAGGCAGGAAAAGTGGATGAAGGGGGTGTTGACCGGCAGTGGGATGTTGAAGACTGTAATAGAGGGGGAAATGTTAGGTAAACGAGGAAAGGGAAGGAACAGGATAGGGAGGTTGGATGCGATGAAGGGAGGAAGAAAGTACTCAGAGATGAAGAGGGGTCTGATGTAGAGTAGGATGCTGGATTGCGTTTTGTTAGGAGTCACAAAATATTTATTTGGCAGTTGTGTCCATCCAAAAACCTACCTTAACCGGTAGATTACCTTGATAAAATTTGGCAGTATTACTTGACGAGTCGTAAATATCAGGCCATGAAATCTTCTAGTTCTGAGTTAATTTTAATGGAAAACTATCTTCGCCGCACATTTTGCTTCCGCGAACGCTCCGAGTGAACGATTTCTAAGAAATCACTTCCACTTGACTGCGTCCCCGATACTTCGGATCACGATTCTTCCTGTGAAATGTATATTCTTGTTTTTTTCTTTAAACCAGGAACCACGTGATGGATTAAGTCCCGCATTCGGTTTTTCCACACCGTAATTCTCATCAGATGAAAGGTGTAAAGGTCAATGCTAAGGAAAATTCCCGCCGTGGTCTGCTCTGCTTACGCACTTCTGCACGGTACGCCAATTGAATGTTAAGGCCTTGTTTTTTTTTTCATTCTTTTGAAATCGAAGCAGGTCGGTCGACCTTCTTGCTTCGCTTTGCTTCATGAAATGAATGCTTGTGGATTAAACCTTCAATGCGTCAGAGGGATGATGATAATGGAGTATTGCCGCAACGGAATTTTTTCGCTAATTATATCTGCAAAACATACCTACTCATTTTAATTATAAACATAACACTTGAAGGGAACATCCCCTGCATGGGCAATATGATTACTACCCAATCTCGCTCTCTCACCCGAATGTCATGAGTGCGAATTTTGCCCCGTAGGTGAAATAAGCGATGTCACGCAGTCTTTTCCTTTCGTTCCGCGGAAAACTGCTGCAGCCTTCGTTTATTTCCAGGGAAAAAATGCCATAGCGAATAGTGTATTCCCATGGACTAGATTTTCAGAAGGGGTGGTATTTACATGGTTCGTCCGGAAAATAAGTGTACTGAGCTCAGGAAAAAAAATTTATTACACTTTTACATATCTTAAGCTAATATTCCTCAAAATAGGACCCTTGTGAGTCGATACACTTGTTCCAGCGGCGTTCCCATTCCTGGAACGCTCCCGCGAAGGCATCATCGGGAACCTCTCGAAGACTCGTCGTCGACCTCTTCTCTGCCCTCCACGAACATCTTGTGCCACCGAAAGATCATGTTTCTGGACATGGCTGACTCCCCGTAAGCCTGGTTAATCATACCGACAGTTTCGGTAGACGATTTCCCAAGCTTTACCGCAAATTTGATGGAATAACGCTGCTTCGGCATCGCGTTCCGTGACGTGGGTCGAGCGTGGAGGTTCGCGTTAACAGAGCTCCTCACTACACCACAGCTGAGAGCCGACTGCCTTTTTCAGCGTCGCTTGCCAACATACCCCCCTCCAATCGCAGCCCGTCGGAGCGGTGCTGGGCGCGCCTGGAGCGGCGCGCCCAGCCCAGGAGTCAGTACACTTATTTTCCGGACGATCCCTGTGCGTCAACCCTCCGAGGCCATGAAACAATCAATTTTACTCTAATTACTACCACTGTTATGCTACCTCCCTGAGCACCACAATCTGCGTCGTGTCCTTTATTATCCTGCTCAATCATTCATGGTCGTTTCATAATTATTATTATTCATTTTTTTTACTCTTAAGCAGCCAAGTATAATTGATCGTTGAATGCATACCTTACATAAATTTTCTTTTGTGTTTTTTAGGTTCCTGGGTGATTTCACTTGCTCATTTAAATATCTCTTCCCGTCCCGTCAAAGTTAAATAGATCAACAATTTCAAGGGAGTGCTCGGAGTTTTTGAGGGAACTATGCTAGCAAGCTGCTGTTGCAATCGGACGTTCTCTTTGCTATCAGAAGGAATTCTTGAGAGCTCTATGCACTGTTTCCATATATCCTCCTAAGATTACCTTGAAATTATAATTTCTGAGTGGTTCAATGGTCCGCGGCTTCATCCAGTGGGCGAGTGATGAGTCCGCGGTTGGACTCCCCCCCAAAGAAAGAGAAATTTTCGAACGAAAAAATGTTCGAATAAAATCTTTTTTTTTTAAGGTAATCTACCGGTTAAGGTAGGTTTTTGGATGGACATAACTACCAAACAAATATTTTATTACTCCTAACAAAACACAAAATTCATCATCCTACTCTATATCAGGTCCCTCTTCATCTCTGAGTACTTTCTTCCTACATTCATTCCGTCCAACATTCTTATCCTGTTCCTTCCCTTTCCTCTTTTGCCCATCATTCTACCCTCTATCACAGTCTTCAACATCCCACTGCCGGTCAACAAATGATACTTAATTTAAATTCCAAAGAAACTGCGGGAGATTCAAATTTCAGATTTGATGAGGACGCCTCGTTAGCTTAACTGTCTAAAGCACTCGACCGGACGTTGAGGGATCCGGGTTCGAATCCCAGTAAAGGCGAATGATTTTTACACTCTGAAATTGTTGCATTGAGATACTTGATTTACATTTTACCAATGATACTTAAGTGCATGTTTTATAGGGATTCTTTTAGACACAGAGTTTCGTATCTTCTGGATGGGCATGATTCTCAGTGTCATATTCATTCAATCTCGTCTGCTCTCTGATTTAAACATCTCGAGATTCCTATTACCGGCTCGAGCTCATTTCACGAAAGGCATAAGGGCGTTTTTTTACATTTTTGGAAGGAATGAGAAGTTATCGATATCGGGAATGACTTCTTGGTTTCGAATGTTTAACGATGACATTTTTGTTTATTGATGCATTTAATGATTTTTGAGGCATTTTCTGTTTTATGCTGTCAATTTCTGTTGCTTGGTCGACATGCATCTGCCGAGATTTCTTTTTGTAAAATTGAAAACGTGTCCTAATTGCTCCTCTCAGATTTGCAGATGACTACGTAAATCATTCAGGGCTCAGCCATTTGATATTCTTATCTCTTTTGAATGACTAATGCATGAGCTAGATGACATCAGACCTTTTTTGACAAGTTTTGTATTTGGTGGGATAATTTTAATTCTAGACGTCAATTAGAATTTCGTAGTACTTTTCTTAGTCACTTCACGGAAGAAATACGGTATCTCACAAATGTAATTTTTTATGGAAAAACAGGAAAGGTTGTATAGTAATTTTCACGATAAAATAATGTTAATAACTAAAAATCAAATAGAGGTCCAGTTTATACGAGGTTAGGCTGAAAAGTAATGCACACATGCACATGTAGAGCGCGAACGAAATGGCCTTCAGAAGCACTCCTGGTGGCATGTGGAAGTAACATTTCCCCTCGACACGCATGTGAAGGTTTGAGGTCGTAGTGTTCATCCAGTGTATTTCTAGAAGCCCAAGTAAGATGTCGTGTTCTAGTGATATGTCAACGCGGGTCGAACAATATGCTGTTATCGAATTTTCAACGGCCGGAAAATTGACTCCTACTGAGATTCATCATATTTCAAAGGCTGTTTGAGGTGACTATGCTGTGGATAGGTCTACTGTAAATCAATTGGGTAGTAACATTTCTTGGTTGCGGACCGGGAAAAGTCATGAATTGTTGACGAAACTTCTCATGACTGTGTTTTGGGATGCTCACCGAGTTGATGTGACCGATTTTCTGGAATGAGGAGCAAAGGTAAATTCTTCTCAATATATACAGACTCTAAAACCCCTCTTGACGTCGAGTTTGTCATGTTAAAGGCAGCCTGGGGCCAATAATCTCGCTACCCATCGCTACAACGCTCGTCCTTTACAACTCGCGGCGCGCAACTGGAGAGGCTCGGTGAAACCTGAAATTCCAACCGATTCCACACCCTCCTTATTCCCCCTGATCTTGGGCCTTGCGACTTTTGTTTTTTTACTCAACTAAAGAGACACCTCAAGGGTAATCATTACACCTTGGACGATGAGGTGAAGGCAGCTGCCAAGTCCTGGATTCGAGTAAAGCCGGAAGAGTTTTTCAGCGACGGAATGAAAAAACTTGTAACACGCTGGGAGAAATGTGTTAGCTTCAACAGTGACTATGTTGAAAAATAAACATATGATTTCGAAACCTAAGAATTGTACACTAATGTACTTTTCGCCCGATCTTTCTATTTGTTTTTGTTCAGCATGTGTGCATTACTTTTCAGCCTACCCTCGTACGTAATATTTAAAAGGGCGATCTGAGAGGTTGCGAAGATGGAATAGCAGCTGGAAAAAGGAAGGCGATCGTTGCGTATCAACGACGCAGGTAAATTGTTGTGACGTCTGGAAAGGTTGCAGGTTAGGACTCCGTCCCAAATCGTCTGCTCATTATAGGCTTCACGGTCAAGAAAAGAATCTGTCCATGAACTGTGGGGAATATTTCCCTGTGATACTCGGTACTTGAAATTAAAAAAAAAACGTCCACAATAAATTAGCTACGCCAAAATGAAATTAAAATGTTTAGTAAACCGACAAGCAAAATCTATTCTACACGACATTTGTGTCCACCAATAGAAGTGAACGAAATGAAGAATTAAATGAAGAATACAGTGTATCTTTCCACTGTCCTTTATTCACGTACAACTAGTTTCAACACTGAAGCGTCATCATCAGGTACAAAATAAATCAGTCGCAGTTCCACTTATAAACCAATCATGAGGGAGAGGAGGGGTGGGTGAGAGAGGGGGGACGAGGAGGAGGCGAAAGAAAATGGAGTTGCGATTGGTGTTGATGGGGAGGGGGAAGAGGGGTGTTACGTGTCAGGACAGGTGCTTGGTTGGTTTAGAGTGGGGTGGGGTGGGGGGGTTTGTCGGGTCTATCTGTGAGGGAAAGGAGTACTTCCAGGATTGGGGAGAGGTATTCAAACAATAAATCATTAACCACTTGAACCGTTTTTAAGTTCTTTCTGATTTCAAGTTCTTCCCACTTGTCCATCCTCATTCCTTTTTCACTCTTGTGTAACAGTTCTGGGTTGAAATCACTCCCATGATTTTCTTCCCATAGATGCTTGGCGAAGTGTGATTGCTTGAGGTCACAAGTTCTAAAACAGTGTTTATGTTCCTCCGCCCGTGTTTTTCACGACCGCCCCGTTATCCCACAAGTTAACTTATAAACGCCACTTTTATTTTGTGTACATATACATGTCTTTTGTAGTATTCAAGTATTATTTTAAGTTATTCGTACCGTAAAAAGCTATTCGAAATTTCTCCCTAGGAAAAAGAAAACCGAAGAGGAACTCAAGAACGGCGTTGTCAATTGGTTCAACTCTCAGGCGGCGGGCTTCTATGATCAGAGGGGTGAAAGAAACGGGTGCAGCGGTACGATAAATGCTAAGAAGTGAACGGCGATTATGCAGAGAAGTGAATTACGTTTGTAGCTAACTAAAAGTGCCAATAATACCTGTTTCATATGAGCATATATTTTCCTGTGACCAAACGGCCCTTACTTTATGAGTATGACCCTTACGTTCATTACAATGACCTCTGCTGAGTCTTCTCCTACCACAAGCCTTAATTTTGCAATGTGAAAGGGTTAGGTTGAAGAAGGGACAAATGTGTCTCCATCTCGCCCCCATTAAAGTCCTTGATAACATACCCTATAAAGATAGTGATGAATAAACCCTAGTGGTAACTTATTGGGTACTATGCACAAGAAGTGTCCATTGCTTACAATATTGCTTATGATGTATTTATGCGTACCAGCAGAGGATCCATACCGAAAGTCGGTTCGATAGGATTAAATAATCACAGATGAATTTGCACGTCAGAGTAATAAGGGACCAGCCCCTTCCCCTGAGCCGCCTTGTGGCCTAACAGTGATATCTGGTAACTGATAAATCGCATAACTTGTGTGAAGCTGAAGCTGCCCAGAGGCGTCCCTGAGAATCGAACTCAGGCCCTCCAGTCAGTAGCTTGAAGCTCGACCCACTAGAAAGCCATGTTCCTTTTCTGTGTACATAATAAGCCATATATTTTATTCATGATCGACAATAATTTGAGTGGCCATAGATAAATTGAACATTTTTGTTTAATGAAGGCCGCCAAAAAGGAGAAGTAATAAAAATGGAATGAAACACAGAGAGAGAGAGAGGAAAGCTTGTTGTTGAATATTCCAAGGAAAAGAGGATTGCAGCGGTAAATTTGTATATTCACAAAGTTTCAAACAATTATGAACAACTAATGAAAATTGTCCTTGCTTACCATTATGGAAGTAAGTGGTCACGAAAATACACCCTACATCTATACCGAGTCTTTCTGAGTATTCTCATTGCCCCCAGGGTCTGATGCGACATTTGACAGTGCTCGGGGAAATATATTTATCAGTCGGTAGAGCAGTACTTCGAGTGAAACACTACGATATTGTGCTTTCGAGCTGCGCATTGCAGACCCTTGGTCTAGCGGTGGCTCCTGATGACCTGATAATCTAGGATGCTGTTCCCACTGTGCTGACGTTCGTAGTAACTTTCCGAATCCACCGTAACCGTCGCCATATGTTGACACCCACAACATCGCCCCCAGGACATTGCCATGCGCTTTGGCAGGCAGCCCATAGATTTTTTGAGCCCGTATTGCTCCATAATGATTCAGAATTGGGTCAATGCCGGGAATGATGACTATCTTCAGCGATGATGCATTGGCCTCGGCGGATCCAAGTTCATAATTTGAAATGACTAAAAGTGGCGGCAAACATCTGATTACTGCCCTCAGAAAGACGCTTCTCTTTTTAACCAAAATGAAACCTCGGAAAATGGGAATATCAAGTGTATAATTATTCATTTTCGGATATACACTCTGTGTTCAATGCGCTTTATGAAAAAAAATGACTGTGCGATGCATATTCACGGAATAATAAATTTTATTTTTCATCGTTCTATTTCTAAAAACTAGATTCTCCGCTGCGGGTTTTACTGATCATTTCGATGGAGGCCCATTGTCCTGTTCCCTTCTCGTAAATTGCTTTCTTGTGTTTCTAAATAGTGGTGCGAGTCTTTAAATATAATCGCCATGGATTGATTGCGGCCTCTAATTCGGTCAATTTCGTGTAGCAATTATTATCATCAGTCATCAGTAAATATTTATGGCAGAAGTCAACCACGGGTTACTACTGGCAGCGAAACCAAACTTGGACCATGATTTGTGCGCTCGTGTAAAATTAAGGGTGATTTAAAAAAAAACTCACGCCATAAATCGATTTATTTGTCATTTAAGACTTCAGAAACTCCGCAAAAATTCGTTGGTGCTTCGGAACAAAAGAACAACGTAATAAATGATTCAGAAAATGTTTCTTTGTTTCGAAATGCGCACATATTTCAATTATTTTGCCATAAATGTTCTTCTTTTGCTTTAGATAAAATACTTGAAGTGTTAAGAAGGCAATTAATCCATTTTTAGAATTTTTTTCTCATTTCACCATTAAAAGTGCAAACATATCCCCCCCCCCTTGGCTTCAAGACGAAATAATAAATCGTGAAATATGGAACCAAATGGTTTCAAGGGTGTTGGTGAGTGTTCATTGTTATAAAATAAAGCCCCAAACACCCAGATTAAATGCTTCGAAACAAAAGAATTACGATATAATTTAATTCGAGAAATTTTGCTTCGCTTTGAAATGTGAAGATATTTCCCTTATTTTTCCATAAAACGTCCTTCTTGTGTTTCAATTGATTACTCGAGGTGTTAAGAAGGCATTAAATCCATATTTAGAATTTTTTATCACTCTCATTTCACTATGACAAGTGCCAATAGCCTAACAAATGGGGGGAGGGGAATAGAGACTTGATTGGGATGGAAGGACATGTTGATCATCATTACATCCGGGGCAACGTTTTTTTACACCCCTTGAGATGCTGTGAAATTGAAATGAAAACTTTCGCTTCCTTCAATTCATCTCGCTTGGACCATGAGAGATAGAATCGATGTACCGAGGGAGAGGGACGAGAGAACGATTCACTCCCTGCAGAAGTTAATGATTAAAAGATGAATGGGCTCTCGGGAAAGCATTGTTTTGTTTTGTTTCCCTCTTCATCGATTTTCCCTGTGGAGAATTTCTCCAACCTTTTTCATTCTTGGAGACAATTTCAACAAAAATAGACGTGAACTAACATCGGGGGGTCCAGGAATTTTTTGTAACAAATGTACTTAAGAAAGCTACGGTACGCTCCAATACGCATTTAGCTCCAGAAATGAAAGAAATATAAGGTATGACTGACAATACTCTATTGAGTGGCATTTTCCGTCTACATAGTCCACGGAACATCGAGGTGAGATATAAAGTTGACATCGGTAATGAGTACGGGAAAAAATTGACTCGGAATGTGATAAAAATATTGATTTCTAATTCGAAAAGGGTTCGTCTCAATTCCTTTTGATGTTGTATATAAACCATTTACTATTTGCTATATTAGATTAACATTGAATATTTTAAAGAGATACTATATTTTTATTTAGGCTGAATATCAAGGGGATCGGCATGGTGGAGTTCCCATCCAGAGGGCCCGGGTTCAAATCTCGACGGTGTTGAATATTTTTCAGTGGGATCTCGATCCCTACTTGAGGTGCTTTGTGGAGGGCACTTTGAGTGAGTACGCCGTCCATCCATCGGGTTGGACGTTAAGCTGCGGACCACTTGGCCCACTTTTCAGACTACCCTCCTTTATATATATATATTTATATATATATATTTATATATATATATTTATATATATATATTTATATATATATATATATATATATTTATATATATTTATATATATATATATATATATATATTTATATATATATATATATATTTATATATATATATATATAAATTTATATATATATATATATTTATATATATATATTTATATATATATATATATATATATATTTATATATATTTATATATATATATATATATTTATATATATATATATATTTATATATATATATATATAAATTTATATATATATATATATTTATATATATATATTTATATATATATATATATATATATATATTTATTTATTTATTTATATTTAAATATCTTCGAAATGGAACGCTCTTCGGCGACGCACAAATATATAAAAACCAGGTTGTAGATTTTTAGACCATAGAGACACAAAGAAAGGGCACTCACTATGTTATTTGACGTTTCGATGGCTCGGCCGTCGTATTCAGATTCTGTTACAATATCTATCTATATATCTACAAATCTATAATCACAGTAATCAACCCGAAGGTCGGTTTGGTAGGTGATGGTATATATATATATATATATATATATATATATATATATATATATAATATATATATATATATATATATATATATATATATATATATATATATATATATATATATGATAGAAAAGAGAATTTTGATGAGACGATCAAATGTTGCGAATTCGCAATTTTTTAAAACGATGACCCAGTCGTCTCTCTCGAGCGTACCCTCTCCATCCATAATTCTTAGAAACTTTCCATTTGTACTTTAATAACGCTACCATCCACCGAATATGGCGGGGGGAAACTGTTGACAATAGTCAAAGAAGTCACTAGTACTTGTAACGCAACGTTTTGGAAGCCCCGAGCTCCAAATGATTATGATCAAGGATTGATTGTGAATAAAAGCCATATATTTCGTAATTATAAAAGCTAATTAAAAGCAGGTGAACAAATATTAGCAGAAAAAATATATTTCCCTTAATTTTCAGTATTAAAAAACCCATATACTATAATCCATTACTCCTAGATTGTCACTCCGTCCATTTTCGTATATCCAAGTATGTGTTTCGATGGGGTTCTTGAAGTTTTTCACTATTCTCCCTTGAGCAGGGCGGTAATTTATGCTATTAAATCGGTAATAAGTCGGGAACTAGTCAATTTCTTCTACCTATCCCGAAAAAATTGGGAAATAGGCAGATTTTGCAACAATATGCGATTTGGGTGTATCAATTGTGGAGTGTATTGTTTCTTTTAGCTGTGCAACCGTTTTCAATCAGATGAAGGCCATCGCGCGTACAAAAATCGCGCACTAACGAGAGAGTAATTTCGAAAGACTATAAATATCGCTAAAACTGTTTGATACGTAGTGTTAATTTTCGCGTTAATTTTAAGGAACGTCTTCGACTTAAAAATTAAGCTGGTATTTCGCGTATTTGTATGCGTTGAAAAATATTTGTGCCCTTACGCACCCGACTGAGTAACTAGAAAAGACATATTTGGTAACTGAAAAGCCTGTGCAATATTTATTTTAATTGTAAATGTCATTACAAGCTATCAAACCTAGAATTGTAAATGTATCCTTATTCCTCTCCTGTTACGTGTCCTCTCCCTTGGTTCCTGTTCTGGAATAGAGTTCTACGGTCTGAAATAAACTATCATGGCCTAGAAAGCCCCCCCACCCCCCCGCTATTATCTCTTCCTCTGCTTATCACTCCCTTCTCATGAACGTCAGTCTTCGCTCCCCATTTGAAGTGCTTCTCCATTCGCTGCTTTGCCATTCCATTCTATTTCCATTTCTACGTATTCCATTCCGTTGAACCACATTTATAATAATTCCAATTCCTTTATTTAATATTTTTTTGCAATCGTATACTTCTCAAAGATGTGTAAAAGATAACTCTATGCATGGATTCCTATGAATCAGTTCCTAATGTCCATGATATTGTAAGTCGACGTCGGTTGCTATTTATTTGCAACAGAGAGCGCCATCTTCTCTTCCTCATTCTCGCCTTGATGCCTCGCCTTGTTTCTTCCATCGCCAGTGTAGCCTAGATTGTAGAAATCTTCCGCTCGCTGAATTTTATCCATGGATGCGACTTCGGACAATATTGCCGCTTTACATAAGTTTTATCATATCTTAATATTTATTTTGATACGCAACATATTGCCAAGCATCAAAATCCGGAGCAGTAAAACATAATTGTTTGAAATATAATTTCGAGTGCTAGTCGTTTTTAGGTAGTTTTCTCGTCTTTACGTTGTTCACCAATTAAGGTTGTACTGTGGCCGTGTATAGATCAGCCAAAATCAGTGGGCTGATTCCCGATATAGTCGAACTAATTATTATTATTATTATTATTACGCGTATTATCCAATTGGAAATCCAGAACACAGTTTCCAGATAGCATTATCCGAGGGTTAGTTCAGAAAGACCCGTTGGTTCAAGGTGTCATAGTTTAGCTTTGATTTTGACATTTTGATAATTTAACGGTTGAATGACGCGTTAACGAATAACGCCCAGTCGAATGCATTTTCTTTCGTTGCATCATAATATGGCGCTTTCGAAATATCTTCGTAGACAATAATATTCCTATTATTTCACAGATAAATAATGTAACGCAAATATGTGTGGAGAGTATCTTTTTATTTACGAAGAAACACAGTCGGTTGTTTCCACTCTCGTGATGAAATCCTCAAAAAATTATCGGCGAGTGGAGTTGGTTGGTATTATTTGCTCTCTCTGGAAAAGTATTGCTGGATAAGAATCGCTGGAATTTGTTTTGGTTCGCCAAGCTGTTGCGGTCAGCCCTTCGAGAGAAAAACAACTTGGAAACCGGAGGGTAGAATGTCGTATCCAGCGATCCTTGCTCATGGATTTTCATATGCTACTGAGATATTATTACTATCATTAGCCTCGTCCAAGTCTTTTGTCGTTGGGCAGCGAGACGTCTGCTCTTGAGTGGAATTTATTCCGAGCAAAAAAGCCGACAGAATATTCATACACTAATTCCAGTCAAATTGAAATGATCGCCTTTTCGAAGTGCGTTCCGGTAAGTATCCACTCACGCAATGTTTTGAGAAAAATAACCTACACTGGAACAATGAGGAGGCCTTACTAGGGTCCCCTTCCAATCGTACTCACCTTGAGACTCTCTGAATCTGTTCCACTTTTCAAGAAAACAATTGGCGAAGTCTTTTTTGCCTGCATGGTCATCAGAGCTGCTTCGTCGCATTCTCTTCTGTCTCGTCAACGTCAAGAATTGCTAGCTGCAGTTGTACTAAACCCTCGCTTGCTGCGAAACTTTTTTGAGATAGTTTTACATGGGCTTCGTGTAGTTCCCTTCCCTGATTTGACCGCAGGAGCACTCTCAGGGAACGCACTGACAGGGTGCGAAAGGGGAACTAATTCCTCCCCTTTCACCTGAGGTCTGCGAAAGTAAGAGAAAAATAACGGTTAGGGGAAATAAGTCGCCAGGCACTGAAAAAAGGTAGAAAAAAGACCACTTTTTATAGCCCTGGGCACAGTTTCGGACTATATTCAATTCATTACCCCGAGTGATATTCTCGCGCAGAGCCATCTAAATTGCTTAGCACGCTTGTACAATTCGCAGGATATCATTCAAAGTGTCTTACTGTAGTATGACCCATTTTTGACACTTCAATGGGATTTGTACTTTTAACTATGAGAAGCAGTCACCTGGTGCGCGCTCCAGAAGTCCAAGAGACCCCAATATTAAAGCAGCCAAAACAGACTGCTTGGCCACCACTCGTGATTCACATCGATTAGATACGAGTGGCATCGAAATAACTTTAGACGAAATGAGCCTATATGAGTGTCCAATAGGTAAATGGGTTGTTCTTGCTGATTAGAGTATTTAATCATGATTTACTCAGATATCAAGTCGCAACTCGGAAAAATGCGTCTTGAAAGGGCAGAAAAATATTCAGCAAACAAGTAATACTTTTGCACAACACATTCCAGTGAGACTGAACATAGGGCAAGGGGTAATTTTCCTCAAATGAAAAGTCAGCGACCTTTTGGGGAAGGATAGCCATGAGATTCACCGCCACTCATGTCTAGCGACCAGAATATCGATTTCTTTAAAATTCAAACAGCATTTTCACTCCAAAATAAATGCAATAAATTCTAAACATTGGTCATTCTTGCTTATTTTCTGTTGCTCGATTATTTTACATTTTGTGAACATATTTATGATGTGTTGTCCATTTAATGACTAAAACTTGGTAATTTATAAGTATCATCTATTTACTTGTATCATCGAACCTCGTATAGCCATAGATCAAAAATATTCCAAAGAATTTGACGCATAGATAAAAAGTAATGATAAAATATCGGAAAGTAATGCACTAAGCGCCGATTTGCCGATAGTTATTGGCATATCAAAATGAATACTTAAATATCAATATATCCATATGCTTTGACCATTCGTAGTCAGTATGCTTTTCTTGGTTTAACTCACGTTGGCGAAGAATCGAGTCCTAATTATATCATTGAACCTTATGAATGCACCCATTTGAACACGTGATTTTTCGTGTGTAATAGCACGTTCATTGAATGTTTAAACTTTCCTTGCCTGGAGTTCTTTAGTTGATCTCTTTGTGAGCCGTACTTACATGAACTCGTATTGGGGGAGAGGTCTTTTCTTTTTTAGATTGGTGAGAGGAGGCAATGAATTATTCTAATTACAATTAAATATTTTCCATGGTCGTGGAGAAATATCATATAAATATTTTACGCAAACCGAAAAAGTGGTAGATCGGGATGGTGCGGTGGTTAACGTGCAGGCTTCCCACCGAGAGGACCCGGGTTTAAATCCTGGTTACGACAAATACTTTTCAGTGGTATCCCGATCCCTACTTAAGGTGCTGGAGTTAATTAAGGCACTTTGAGGGAGTATGCCGTTCGGTGGTAGGCTGGTGATGCCGACGCCGGGTTTCTCTCCACCTTTCCTTTCCCATCCATCCGTATTGGCGCAAATGACTTCGGCTGTCGGTCGCCTCCCATAAAAACTACTGCTACAACTACGAAAGAGCAGTGGAGTGGCAGCAACTCACCGGGGTAATTGGCTTTCTTTGCAATAGCTAGAGAAGGAAGACTTGAGTATGTTTAATTGTTAATGACTCCTTGATTTATAAACTGGAAACAAAAAGAATGAAAGAGCCAACCTGCGGCCAAACCGAAATTACAATGAATGAGTCAAAGTTGAGATACGTGTGTATTTTCAAGAAAACAAAAGAAGGTTTTCGCGCGGGTCGCGACGTGCAGATTCGTGCGAGGCGAGGCACGAGAAGAGAAGGCGATAGGGGACGGATGGACCCCTAGTCTCGTCTCGTTTCAAGTCAACATCAACATCCATTCGAAAGGAATCGTGAGCTCGTGCAGCCGATGGTGTACGGGTGGAAACTTGACAACCGCCGTAAATAGAGGACCTCCTGAGGTCGGGTGGGGGCCGAGTGGGGGAGGGGCGGGGAATGTCTCCGCCCCCCGCCTTCCTTACGCCGCCCGTTCCCCTCGCTGCTCATCCGCCCGTTCGCCGTCGATCGGGGCGGTTAAGACGAGAAGCGTTGCGCGCCGCGGCCTCAGAGAGAGAGGGTTTTTCTCGCGTCGGGCGAAGGAGGGAGAGAGAACGCCGGCGTCCCATGGTGCGCCGGCCGCCAGCCAGTGAATCCAACGGCGGGAGGGTGGCGGGAACGGACGGCGTCGCGGAGGATGGGAGCGTGGGAGGGATGCGGCCCGGAGGAATCGCTCACGCCGGCGAGGAGGCGATGTCCCTGTCGTATCTCCCCGCACGCCAGCCCGTCGACATCGAGTTCATCGACCTGTCCTACTCGGTGCCCCAGGGGGCTAAAGGTGAGCGTGCAAGGGACATTCATCAATGTTTGGGAAACACGAAAACGAAGAAATGTGGGTCACCAAGAGGGCGTGAGGATCGTCTGGGCCGGGCAGAGGGATAACTCGGATGAACGGAGCGGGGGGGGAGGCGTTTTGATGCCGCAGTGACTCACGACCAGGATTTGACCGAGCGAAGCGGGAAGAAATTTGGCGCCATTGGAATCAATTTTTTTCCGGTGTGATACTTGTGCTGTGTTCAAGGTTTCTGACAAACATTCAAGAGTGTAAATCAATCGTTGTTCGAAAGAACATTTTTTGCATTTTTTGGGGGATTTTTATCTCCATTACCACGACCTTTTTTTGTCATCCTTTTCTCTCGGCCCCGAATCATTTCGCTCCGTGCGGTCCGTAGGTGTATGGCCGTGCTGATGGGTATTGCCAATAGTATTTCAATTATCAAGGTACCCATAAGCAGGCGCTGTAATCGCAATCAAATTATACGAAACAGTACCCTGCCACAGGTATTGTTTCGTTAAATTTGCTGGTGATTACATTGCGAAGTGATTCGCTTATCAGAATTTCCCGAACTGTTATACAAGGGTGAGAATCACTTATCACTAAGAGTGATCCTCTTAGTGATAAGTCACTATACTATACTATAGTCACTATACTTGGTGACACAGCTTTTGAGGTTCCGACAGTAATAAATTCTCGTATGAAACTATACGAATATATTACGTATCACGTAGCAATGGGATGGATAAGCAAGAGTAGTAGGCTACCGCTGACCTTCATCCCAATTATGACCCATTAGCCTGCATGGCTTTGACTGGCTGGCGGTCGTTGGCATTTTACTATTGTTTCCATTACATGAAAAAAATCACTTTCTTACATTCATACCTTCAAAGCTTTTGAAAATATGATTTCAATCTGTCTCCGTTGGGAAATAGAAACCCTATTTAATTGGCTAAGCGTCATCTCTAACTGGGCTTTTACGTCCTCTTTTGTCGAGGAGAAAGAACGAAATCAGTCTTCCTAGATACGATTTATTAAAAATATCGCATATGTTAAAACAATATATTAAAACATGTATTATAAAGATCCCAGATATATAAAAGAGGACAGAGAGGCGCATGTATTTAAGTTTATGACGAAAAATAATAAATATAGAAATTTTACTATTTTCATACTACCTTGATCAAAAGTTCCCGGAATAACCACCGTGTGGCGCTCCCATCGTTCCGATTTGAGTTCTGTTTTTTTTGTTAAATTGGTACATCTGTTTTGTTGATATTCCCTTTAAATCTTAGTGTCATAACTTGACATTTGCAAAAGTTACGTAGCCAAGAGTACATCTATCTCTGTGAGTGTTGGCGATTTTTTACAATTGCAGAAATGGATTTAAATTTGCAACAACGAACTTGTATTAAATTTTGCGTAAAAAAACGGATTTAGTGGCGCACGGACGTTGGAAATGTTGGAAAAGTGTTTCGGCAACGATTCTCTAAAAAAACGGTCGTTTACCAGTGGCACGAGCGGTTCAGAAGTGGTCGTGAGTCCAATCGAAGATGATGACGCAGTGGCAGACCATCGACATCGAAAGTCGGTGAAAAAAATTGATAAGTAAAAGAAATGTTGGTCAATAACCGCAATTAACCATCAGAGAAATAGCGGAGGACTTGAACATTGCCTATGGATCCGCCCAAGACATTGTGGTTAATGATTTGGGTTTCCGCGTGTAGCAGCAAAGTACCTCAATTTCATGCAAAAAAGAGACCGTGTTGACGTCGCAAAAGGACATGATTTGCGAGGCTGAATCCGATCCCACATTCATCAAAAGGATCATTACTGGAGACGAACGTGGGTTTATGAGTACGACACGCAATCCAGACATCAGGCAAGTGAATGGCGTTCACCAAATGAGCCGGAGACCAAAAAAACCACGTCGTTTTCAGTCAAAAAAGAAGGCAATGCTGACGGTTTTCATGGATTACAACGGTGTAGTGCATCATGAATTTTTGCCAGAAGGCCAGACAGTAAACAAAGAGTATTATTTGGGCGTTATGAGACGTTTGCGTGAAGCAATTCGCCGAAAGAGACCAGAAATGTGGGCAGAAAACTCGTGGATTTTGCACCATGATAACGCACCGTTGCACAGTGCTATCATTATTCGTAATTTTTTGACGAAAAATGCAACAAATACCATCCAACAGCCACCGAATTCACCTGATTTGGCTCCCTGTGACTTCTTTCTGTTCAATCGAGTTAAAAAACCATTACGGGGAACGCGTTTTAGCAGCCGAGAGGAAGTAATGGAAAAATCGCAGGAAGCACTGATGGACATACCGAAAACCGAATATAAAAAATGTTTCGAGGATTGGATCAAGCGCTGGCATAAGTGTGTTGCAGTCGATGGGGATTACTTTGAAGGGGACAATATAGATTTAGATGAATAAACTTGTATTTTTAATTTTCTGAATAAATTCCGGGAAATTTTTGATCAAGGTAGTATACTTTTGATATGGATTCGCTCTCTTATAGGTGTTAAATTCCAGTTTCACGAGATATATATGCAATATGCTGGCGGAGATAAGAATGCCCCGCCCGTTCTCCCAAATGTTCCCAATAGGGAGCCAGGTGATGCCGTCAAGGAGATAATTTTTGTATTGAATAAGGCAATTTAATGTAGACTGTGACAGTGAAAGCAGAGCGAATTTGTTGTTTCGGTGATTTTCAAGTTACGAATCACTCGATTGAGTGCAATTGTCGTGAATCTGAAGCATAGAAGAAGCGGAAATTTCGAGTCTACGATTCTCTCTTGCTCTGCCCAAAGGAGAGATTGGTCCCCTCGTAAACGTAACCTGGACCTATTTTTCTTGTTTGCTTGAGCCAAAATGTTGTGAGGATAACATGCCGGGGATTAGCAAGAAAGTTTATAAAATTGCTATCAGAATGACATTTACAGGTCGAACGTCTGAGCAAATCGAGTCATAAAAAGCCGGCCGGTGACCCTCGTTCGTCTCTGTTTCTTTTATTGTTCCAACTTCAAAAGATTTGATTGCGCAATGAGCGTCGCATGTGCAGTCGGACGTTGTCTGCGATAAGCAAGCACCATTTAACCTTTGGTGACTCAAGGTTCGAACTCCTGGCGTTTGGACTGAAATGGCAGATCTCGAGGTCACATTTTTCCCTTTGCTCTGTTGCGTTCAAAATGATGATTTCGATAAATTTGGTAGTCATCCTTGCATCGCTACTTTTGTTGAAATGTTCTCAAAACTTTCTACCCAATTTACGTGACACGTATCCTTATAATTCCATATGTTTCAATTTCCGTCAATATTGCCACTTGTCAAGTTGACTTTCGGGACCCGGAGTTCATTAGTAGCCAATTTTATTGACATTTTTGCGTCGATCGCCCGAAATCTCAGTACTTCCCGAGTTACGTGTCTTTTAATCTAATTCATCCCCCATGTCACACCCCTCTTTCTCTTCCTCCTCTCGGCTTGATGTCATTTTCTCCCTTTTCTACTTCTTTCCGTATTCCGTCTCATCTTCATAGACCGTGTCAGATCAAATCTCTAGGATTTTTAGAGGGGATTATTATTAAGCGAAAGACGACGTCATCCACTTCCAAGTTACTCCTGAGCTATATGGCGATTTATCGACTGAGTATATTCGCTACTTTCGCCCAAAGAAACTGAGATTCAGATTCACTTAGCTCTGCAATGCAACTATATCGGATGTAGTTAAATTAGGATTTCGTGAATTTCCCTTCCGGATTTTTCCTCAACGAAACGATGTCAAAACAGCCATTGATATGCGAACTCGATCGCAAAGAGAAGGAAAAAATTTCCCAGTTGGCATCTTAATGAGAAACGACTGTTTTTGATGAATTGAAATTTTAAAAAATCCCTCATACATAGACGACTAAGAAGAATGCAAATTAACCTGATGCAAAAACATCACCGAATGGCACAGCCGTTGTGTAAATGCTATCCCGTCCATCTCGCATTCAGTGCTTCGGTAAATCATTACATCGACTGACTAGCAATGCAAAAATTAACTGTACACGGCCAAGTTGAAATTCCAGCTCCCTTCGTATCACATTAAAACTGGCGTGTTTGTTGCCGGACTTCAAATTCCGTTCTCTCGGTGGGAACGGACGGTCCTCCTCGTCTTTATCGTGAGAGATTTCGTTCGCCCGGAGAGACTGAATTAGTTCGAGTGGCAGTCGATCCGTGGAAGAGATGAATGCCGCCGAGGAATGTTTTCTTTCCTCATCCGGGTGCCTCGCGCAACATTGCGGAGCACCGGTGGCCTTTAACCCTCCAGTGCCCACTCGTGTCACCGTGGGGTAACCAACTCATTGGGCATACATTAAGCGCCCAACCGATTTCACTTCACTCCCCGAGTAGGCTGTTTTGACGCTGTTACGACATCAAATTGTGGTCGAGGGACTCCAGCCAATCGAAACAAATCATGAAATCGATATTTCAAAATTTTAAATTCCTTTTTGGCAGTCTCAAGAAATGGATGGCAGGAATAGAAGGCAAAAAGAGGCAACATTAAACTAATCTCATTTACAAAGTAGTTTTCTTTAAATGCTCGATCTGAGGCAATTGGTTCTGGGATAGGTATTAATTAGATTTGATGGCGAAACCAGTTCAGACACGTAGATTGAAGTTCTTTGGGCTCGAATGCCAAAAGATTTTAATTCATAGAGAATCCACGGTGCTTGAATTTATGCGACATTGCAACTTCATTTTGAAAATTGATACAGCCATATTAAATGTCGTCAATATAAATATTATTTAACATACAAACATAACTTCTTATATGTGATGAAGATTGCCACAAAAGAATTCATCCGATGAGTAAATTGGGTGAGCAAGTAACCAGGTATATGTATACACTATTCTTGAAACTCTGGATACAGTCTGATTTCAACTGAGTAGGCAGATAGTTATACAGTCGTATGTCCATATTATGAAATGTGTTGTAAGTTGATGACAATCTACCATAAGTAGTATTTAGATTCGCTTAAACTATTTTGGGGTAGTTTTGGATGTAAGATCTTAATTGTTAAGTTTCTAGATTAACTTTCACATGAATCAGAGCCTTAAAGATATATATGTATGTGTATATATATATATATATATATATATATATATATATATATTTATATATATATATAAACATACACATAGAATTCCTCGACGTAACACGGAAGTGTTGAATAATAAATTGGACAGCAACAAACAAAATAGAAACACATGAAAAGATCACTCACACGTTATTTCTTGATCATTTCGACGGAATTCTGCTCCGTCTTCATTGGAAGATATAGAAGTAATATCTTCCGATGAAGACGGAGCAGAATTCCGACGAAATGATCAAGAAATAACGTGTGAGTGATCTTTTATGTGTTTCTATTTTGTTTGTTCCTGTCCAATTTATTATGTATATATATATATATATATATATATATATTATATATAATCGTCCATTAACAATTGTATTCTACACAGGAGAATTTGAAGAGCACAGAGGGGACCCCTTTTTGCCAAAGAGTAAAATATTTAAGAAGTAGATAGATATCTCTCTCCCATGGACTACAACCTTGACGTGGTCGAAGGCCTTTGTGCGCTCCGATGAACGCGAGAGCTGTGCCGGTGGGAGTAATAATAATTGCTCTGGTAGGGTCACCCATGCCAGATAGGTCAAAGGCTAGGAGCCGATGAAAGGTAGTCAACGCGTCTGTTTCTAAAGTGAGACCGCCTGAAAGGCGTCTGACCCAGTGGGGCGGCCATTGAGTGACGGTGTCACTTTAAAAACACTATTGAGGAAGGCAACGGGGAAACCACCTCAAATATCAATCCCAAGATAATAATGGGCAATATAGAGATTTTGAGTCCTGGCAACTACGGGGCTCGGCCCAATCGGCCGTGTGTGGTGCCCGGCAGCGGGGGAGGCAAGGCTTCCGCGGTCGTCATCCCACGAAACCCTTGCAAGGGAAAACCAGCATCAGCAGGACAGAAGACGCGGAGAAGAAGACCAAATTAGTTAGAATAGGAACGTGGAATGTTAGGACAATGATGAGGACAGGGAAACTGGAGAATGTTAAGCGAGAGATGGAAAGGGGAAATATAGATATTTTAGGTCTATGCGAGGTGAGATGGAAGGATAGCGGGGATTACTGGAGTGAAAATTATAGAATAATATACAGCGGCGGGGAAGAGAGCCAACGAGGGGTTGCCATAGTGTTAAATGAAGAGGTAGGAAGAAGCGTAGTGGACATAGAGCAGGTAACGGATAGATTATTACTAGTAGAGATAAAAGCAGAACCGACGAACTTAGTTATTATTCAGGTATACATGCCACCGCGCAACCATACCGAGGAAGAGGTCGAATTGGGTATACGATCAGTTAGAGGACATGTCATGAGCCAGTACTTGTCATCTGCCAGTTGATGATTCCATCCAGTTGAATCTCTTATCTGCTGACATCTTCGTGTATTCTTATTCATTCTATATCACAAATGACATCGCTATGTTTAAATATTTCATTTTACTATTATTTTAATTTGCTCTCCAACTGAGGGCTTTCCTAATGCCACTTTTGTGCCATTTGGATAGATTTCCTACATTTCATTCTCATATTTTTTAATATGTTTATGTGATGGTAAAAAATTATTACTATTTTCATTCTTTGAGAATTCGAAAAATTTTGATTATTACTGAAACCTCGTACTTCTCCACCGAGTAATTAGGTACCGTACTTTATCACCGAGTGTGTATGGGGTAGTATTCTATTATAGATATTGCATCCTATTTAATGTAAAATAGCTACTATATATAAATCATCTGATTAAATTAATTCATTTTTTTATCCCACACGCGGGTGGTGTACTTACGAGAGCATATGCATAAATATGGATGCCATTAGGTAATTTACCGGTTAAGGTAGGTTTTTGGATGGACATAATTACTAATTAAATATTTTGTGACTCCTAACAAAACACAAAATCCAGCATCCTACTCTATATTAGGTCCCTCTTCATCTCTGAGTACTTCCTTCCTCCATTCATCCCGTCCAATATCCCTATCCTGTTCCTTCCCTTTCCTCTTTTGCCTAACATCCTCCCCTCTATCACAGTCTTCAAAATCCCACTGTCGGTCAATACTCCCTTCATCCACTTTTCCTGCCTCCATAGGATTTCTCCCAACAAAACCCTCTCCTCGCCCACCATACCAAGTACTTCCTCATTTGTTTTCTTCACTGTCCATTTCACCTTCTCCATTCTTCTCCACACCCACATTTCAAAAGCCTCCAGTCTACGTCCATCCTCCTGCTTCAATGACCACGTTTACGCGCCGCACATAGCTACGCTCCATATCAAAGTTTTTCCGAGTCTTTTCTTAACATCCTTACTCAAAGTCCCCGTCATCAACTCCCTCCTACTCGTGAAAGCCTCTTTGCCTAGCGCAATTCTTCTCCTTGCGTCCCTACTACTTTGACCGTGTTGGTCCAAATATGGATATTATGATATAAAACTACATGTTCATTGATGAAATGTATTACGATCGAATGATATATTAAAGAATTGAATGGGTCCTTTTTTTTAAATTTCATCTCTTCGTCGAGCTCTATCCGTGCACTACTTTGGGGGGAAAAATCGGGAAATATTTCCCGATTTTTCCCCCGATTTCTCCTCCTCGCCTCTCGTACGCACACACTCGAGGCGATGCGTTCGACATTGATTGATTGTCCTTTTTCATTTTTCCATCCCTCAATTATTGCGTTTAGCCATTGTTGGGACGCGGCCAGCGGGAGGACTGGGAGGTCACACCATTCCTCGATAAAACGGCTCATTTGAAACTACGAGAATTTTAATACTTCATCGCTAAAAACATACATTTTGAAAACCATATTTTTTTGCATATTTTAAAACTTTCCGTGCTTTCAAAAATATCTCATGATCTACCTGGTTATTTCTTATATGATTCCCTCTCACTCAGTCAATGGTCTTTGAGCTTAAGATGGCCTGTTTGTGGGAAGAAGGTGATCGAAAATGCTTCATGTCATTCGACACAGGCAGCGAGCGGTTTTGTGTGCGGAAACGTGCTAGCAGTTGGACGAAAATCCGACTCCATCGAGGAAAAATTCAATTTTCAAAAAGTTGTCAGCAACCCCTCATTCCTCGTCCTTTCCTGGTTCGTGCCACGAATCCACCTCGACCACCTTTTCCTGCGTCCTAAGTGACGCTTTGCGTAGTCATCATCCGCAAGCTATAAATACGTCTCCTGCATTGCGCTCCGCGTGAAATGAGGTTATAACTCCTTTGAATTCATGCGGATCAAAGGAATCCAGCGTCCTCGAAGCGGAAGTCGAGGAATATACCACAGTGAGCAATAGTTTATTCTTTGATCGACTGCCTGCATTTTTGTATGCTTTCCAGAACCTTATTCTTCTTTCTCTTTATTCATCACAGATGCCTCTCGTAATATTTATGTTTGTTGATCATTTCAGCAGGTACCATTTCACTTTGAACTTATTGTACAGCTGTGATCGTGAATAAAATTATTCAAATAGTTTATTTCTCTCATATTGATGACAAATCTTTTGGAAATTTCTCCTGGTAATTGCATAATATGATTCAATGATGTACATCTATGCGATTAAACTATCATAGAGTGGCCGAATATTAAGTACTCACGACATACAATGTCTATTATAACCCACGGAGAACCTTTTTTCAAGTTTTAGATCCATCCATCGTGGTGTTTGCCACACTGCGGAATTAGAGGAAGCGAAAACAATGAATGCGGGAAATGTTTGTTCTGTCTAAGTTGCGTCGGGTTGGATTATGAGGTATCGAGTGAAGGGAGGCCGAATGACGATATGCCGCCTTCTTTATCAGCCTCCAGTTATATCGAGACTCTGAAGTCCACCCACCGCTTGCATGTATGTGTTGGTAAATAGCACTGGACGCTTTTCTGGAAATCCAGGTTCATCATTATTTCGGCTCTCTTCTAGTGAAAGAGATAAACCGACCCCTTTATGGTGCCTCCACGCAGTGAAAAGATGCATATTTGAAATAACTATGCCAACTTAGTTGCGAGAATGCTACTTTAGAGCTTTGTTTGTTGAACTTACACCTGAAGTAACTCAACGACCTTAGTACCTGGACCATGCTGATATTTCGAAATTATTAATCAAATTAAATATTAATTACGATTAAATTAATATTATTACGATTAAAATCTCGCCGTTTGCATACGAATTGAAATTTTATCATTTTCTCGCCGTGTATTATACCATTTCCATTATTTGATGATAAGTGCACTTGAAATTCATTTTACAGTGCCACTTTCAATCTCCATTTCTTAACTTGAGCTTTTGAATCAATGGCGTAGTTTCAGGCGTGACTTGGTGGAATTCTATCATAGTGAACAAATAATCGCACTTTTCCATGGGATAAAAAGTTACCATTGGCCAGATTTCGATTTATTACATAATGTTCCGGTGGCCGTTCACCTGAAGATGTTGTATTGCATCGAAACCTAGTAAGAAATAAATTTTTGTCAGTGGAAAAGTGCTCTTATTTGGGGGTCTTGATGGCCTATTCCAGGGACAGATTTATATCTGTGCAGTGAAATTCATTCGATATACATGTGGTCATTTTAAGAACGTAGAGCTCTTTGATAGATCAGATGACACGCTCAAACTAAAAACTGCCACTGTCGAGTGAAACATGGTATCAATTCAGTTAGCCTTTCAATCGGCCGCTTCTGTTCTTAATATACATTGATGACTTAAGCTCACACGCTAGTAGCAATCTGAGGTTCTTTGCTGCCACCTCGGTGCTATGCAGGGTAATAAGGAGCAACTAGATCGCGAGCTACTCTCTAGAGACCTAGACTCAATCTCGGATTGGTGTAAGGAATGGGGATTTATGCTTAATACAGGCACATTCGCAGTTTTGAAATTTTGGAACAAAGGAAGTGGAAAAGTTAGTTGGTAGTTTGTGGTGTGTCTGCATGTGTGTGTGGGATGTAAGGGTTTTTGCATAAATGCATACCATATTTTGTTTGTGGATTGTATTAATTTGTGGCTTTTGCATGCGGTTTTTTCTCAATTGCGTGTGGTACTCTCTAACACCCCCCGCCACACGCCCTTGCGGCGGCTCGATGCGGGTATTAAGTAGATGTAGATGTAGAGTGGTACATTCTAGCCAAGTGTTGAAACTTTCAATCAGCCAGTTTGTTGCAAAGGATGGCCAAAACTTGCGAAAAAAGCAACCCGAGAGAAAGATTCCATGGTGCTAATTCCTAATATGCCTTTGTCCAAACTTGTGGCATCATCCGAAATCCCCCCTCCTCTTTTTCTTGCAGTGGATTGGAACCAGAGCAAGCAGCACCATCCCTCCCTCATGGGTAGGCAGGCAGACCATAAGTCCTGCCTCGCGGCACATTTAATGAATGGTAGAAGGCCGCGGGAGCGATTTCCACACATCCCCACGTGGAACACCGAAGGTTTTAGAAATTACGCGTTGGTGCAATTAGGAATACTCCTCTGCAAGAAATTTAACCTTGCTAATAACAACCTCTTTCACTCTCCTTTCCTCCCTCCCCTCTCCTTTGGTACTTCCCTGCGCTTCCGTCCTCCAACCTGAGCATAAATAAAACGCGACCCAAGCCCTCTTTACCTGCGCCCCCCCCTCCTGTGGCACCCATCCCCCTGTACGGACACTCATCCCCTGCGTTCGACGAGATCTGTATCACGTTTTTCAAACTTTTTTGTTTTCTTGTTTTTTAGGATGGGTTAGCGTGGATATGATGGCACATTGAGGAGAGTGTTGAGTGACCCATCGGGAAGGTCCATGCTCGAATCCGGGCGACTCTCAGCTCTATGCACACATGGTGTGTGAGTTTTGGGGAACCAGATTTCTCTGTGTAACCGCAGGCGACACGGGGAAGGGAACTGGCAAATACTATTGTTCAAACGAAATATTATACTGCAACTCATTACTACGCAGAAGTGAGAAAGGTATTGCGACGTCAAAGGCTATGTCACGCCAAGATGAAAAATACTAGTGATCTCTAGTGAAAAAAGCAATGAGAGATTACAAGATGTCTAGGGCAAATGCCAAGAAGGAATTTCGGAAAGCGTTCAGCGAATTGAAAAGGAAAAGGTTGGCGGAAAATTTGAAACACAATTCGTAAACGTTTCGGTCGCACGTTATACACGCTCAGGGAAGGAAATAAGTCAATGGTCAATTCAGTGAAAAATGAAAACGGCGAAAGAGTCACCATCGGTTTTCAAAAGGTTAACTTATTAAATTCCTTCTCTCAAAGCGTCTTCACCAATGTCTCACCAAATGTCTCCAACCTTGCTGACCAACCGATTCCCAAAGTTGAAATCGCATATAATGGAATAGAGCATTTACTGAAAAATATTAAACCTAATAAATCCTCCGGGCCCGATGAAATACCCGCTCGTATATTTCAGGATCTAGCTCCGGAAATTACGCCATATCTAGAAAAAATACTGAAGAAGTCGCTAAGTAGATCACAAGGTTCGCAGAGATTGGAAAACGGCTGACGTAACACCAATATTTAAAAACGGAGACAGGGAGGAACCGAGCGATTATATATTCATTTTCCTGGCATCCATTTTGTGCAAGATTATGGAACAGAGACGAGGATAGATTGAAAACTAATACGCACATGCTTAGACTACAAATAGAATGACATTCAGAAGCAATCTTCGTGGTATTTGGAAGTAACATTCACCCCCAACACGCATGCGCAGGTTTAAGGTCGTTACATTCATCCAGTGTATTTTTAAAAGTAGAAGTATGGAGACGTGTTCTAGTGCTATGTCAACGCGAGTTAAACATTGTGCTGTTATTGAATTTTATAACTGCTGAAAAAGTGACTCTTATTGAGATTAATCGCCGTTTAAAGGCTGTTTATGGTGACCATGCTGTTGATAGGTCTACTGTAAATCGATGGGTAGTAAAATGTCGTGGTTGCGAGCCTGTAAAAGCCATAATTGTCGATGAAACACACAGCGGACGTGAGATCACTGCCACAGACGATAAACATCGCAAACTTGTCGAAGATTTGATTCAAAATGCACGGCGAATCACTAAAAACCGTATCGAAAACCATATCGTAATATCCAAGGAGCGTGTCGGCTTAATTATTGAACATTTGGAATGCCGTATAATTTTATGCACGATGGGTACCACGCCGTTTTAAACCGATTCTACACCCTCCTTACTCCCCCTATCTTGCGCCTCGCGATTTTTGTTTTTCCCTTTAACTCAAGAGACATCTCATGGGTATTCATTGCACCTCGGAAGATGAGGGGAAGGCAGCTGTCAAGTCCTGGATTTGAGAAAAGTCGTGTGGAGGTACTCGTGTGGAGGTACTCGTGGCACTAGAACACGTCTCCAAACTTCCGCTTCTCGAAATACACTGGAACAATGTAACGACATCAAACCTGCGTATGCGTGCTGAGGGGGAATGTTACTTCCACATGCTACCAGGAGAGATTCTGAAGGTCATTTCATTTGTGGTCTACGAGCATGTGTGCATTAGTTTTGAACCTACCCTCGTAGTTGTTGGTTCGGTCGCGAGACACCTCGATAATCAGGAGTTGTCAATGAAAAATCAGCACGATTTCCGTAAATGTAGATACTGCGAGATTCAACTTGCGCTTTTTGATCAAAATGTTCTTGCTTCAGAAGAAAGTCTTTGACCTCACACTAAACTACTCGCAAAACTAGAAGCATATGGCATAGATAAAAATATCCGGAGTTGGATCAAAGATATTTCTAATGGTCGGGTTCAGAGAATAGTCATAGATGGCGTTGGCTCAAATGCAGTTGAAGTTACTTCAGGTATTCCCGAGAGACGTTTTTGGCCTCTTTTATTCCTAAATTCCGTGAACGACATTGACTCCGTAGTCATTAGTAAGACAACGTTTATTTGCTGATGGTGCAGGGATTGCCGTGATATCCGTGATCCTGAGGAAACAGCAGCTTTGTCAGATGACCGTAATGCTATACAACGCTGGTGCGACACATTATCATTAGAATTAAACTTGAAAAAGTTCTTAGCGATGAATTTTTGGAAAAAGAGCACTTCCCTCCCGAACGCCCACTGTATTGGGAACACCGAAATGGAATGCGTAGACTCGATTAAATAGCTAGGCGTTACCCTCACTCACGATCTCTCCTGGGTGGAACACATACTAGGGGGAATATAAGGGCAAGCTAACAAAATATTAGGATAAATTAGAAGAGTTCTGGGTCAATGTGATGAAAATGTCTAAGAGAAATGTTATCTTTCCCTGGTTGGGCCTCATTTATGTGTACAATATACTGATAGTATATGGGATCCTCACGAAGTTGGCTTGAATGCCGAATTGGATCGCATGCAGCGTAGAGGAGCTAGATTGGCTAAACGTTGTTGTAATGAACTTAGTAGCATATCCAAAATATTAGAGGAGCCAGGCTGGGAATCACTCAATAGAGCGAAGGTTGAATTACAGATTACATCTCTCTTGCATGAATTGGAAGGTGGTCTCTTTGGCAGTGATATTGAAAATGTATTATTACCCGTATCGTACTGCGGCAGGAGAGATCATATCAATATATTAGAGAGATTAGGTGTAGAACAGATTTAAGATGTCATTTTTTCCACGAACGATAGGGGATCATAATAACATTGCTCTACTGCGGTAGGGTCATACTATATTCGGGTAAAATTATTCTGGTGTGTATTCACCCACTACCACACACCCTAACGGTGGCTTGCCGGATACTAAAATACCTCAAATACCTTTGAAAACGTAGATAATATTGATTTTATTATCGGGAAAGTAACGGTTTTCTGAATGTAAATATGGAAGAAAATACTATAAAAAGTGCTTTCCAAGAAATTGGATGTCGCGGAATCTTATGTTAGCCTTCAATCAACGGCGAGAGTCACGAATTGTCGAATGACCCTCTCACGGCAAGAAAGAGAGTGCTTTAAGGACTGAGAGCGCGATGCATCTCTCAAGTACCAACTATATAGTGTGGATAATGGTCTGAAAAGACGAACCATTGGCTCTGAATCTGGCGAATATTATTATTCGGTAGTCAACCGTTTACGGTTTGTTTTGTGTGAACATAAACTATATACCCTCGCCCTAGCACAACCTGATCCCACAGTAAAATACACTCCCCATTCAATTCTGCATGCATTCTACCACCTTGCATACAGTCCAACAACTCGGTGAGACATTTTAGAAAAAATAATGGAATGGCTGGTGTATGTTTGTCGTAATTATAAAAAACATTTATAAAATCTGAATTATCAAACTTAACTTTGGCTGCAAAAACGTAAACGCCCAAAGGAAACGTATGCGTCGGTGTTTAATGGGGCAATTTTTGTTTTATATTTTCAGTCTTTTGAGTAGGTATGCGGTGTTGTACTAGCGTTCATCATGGTGTACAGTAAGGAATTACACAAATTGCTGCAAGCCGTTATGAGAAAATCTTTTTCATTTGTAAAAAAAAAGTAGAAATAGCGTTTGTAAAAAACACGTGATGATGACCGCCAATCCTCTCCGAGAGGCCGGTGCGAGGCGGCGGATTGCCGAGGAGAAATTCCCCCGGGCTCGACTGCATGCAATCGACGGGATCCCCCTCTTCGAGCGCCCGCCGGAACTCGGCGCCGCCCCTCCCGCTGGAGATTCCGGCGCAATTGTCGAGCCGGCTTTCCGCTCGGCCAAGTGGGCGTGGAGGGGGGCGGAAAGAAGGTCGCAACCTTGTCTGCCGTAGAAGTTGACCCGCTGTATGCTACCCGTGCCAGACCAGCTGCAACTGACACGAGTAAGAAGGGAGATTAACTCCGTGATCATGCGAGGCCGGGGATTTTAGAGGAAGACCTCTTCTTTGTTTAAGTAACTCTCCCCAAGGACATACTTGTATTTTTGGAAGTGATAAACCGAGAAGCTTTTGGTGCTGAGAAACATAAGCGGGGGAGACTCATCGAAAAGGAATTTGCGGAGGTAGGATAGTTAGTTACAAATCCCTGATTTCCCCTTTCCTCCTCAACCAACTTCAATCGGCCTCTCTTTTCACTCCACGCTCATTGGTCAGTGGGTGTGGAAGGTCGCTGAGTCTTGACGAATGGTGTTCAATCCTTGTACGATGATTCTACAATACCTTGTATCCAAACGCCCCGAAATGGCAGAAGGGTCGCACACTGGAAAAATACGATTGTACTGCTTACTCTGTGTCTAAAAGAACTTCTGTAAATTGAAGAAGTGGACCATGCCCGGACATTTTATTCCCTCCATTTAGCCAGTCGACGGAAAGAGGTGGAGGGGGTCATCCGCTCCTTCGCGCTGAACGCTCGGGAATCTTTGGAATCAGGGGCCCACGGAGACCCTCATTAGGGTGCAGAGGAATATTTTACCGCAGAGTATTATTATGACCCCTCCCCTTCCACTAAGGGGTACGTTTAAATGGTAGGCAACAGCAAAAACCAATTGACAAACGTTTTTGGCTTTATCGTGTCTGATCGCCAGTTGAACTTCAATCTGCCTCTCCCCTCTATCACAGTCTTCAACATCCCACTACCGGTTAATATCCCCTTCATCCACTTTTCCTGCCTCCATAGGATTTCTCCCAACAAAACCCTTTCCTCGCCCACCATACCAAGTACTTCCTCATTTGTTTTCTTCTCTGTCCATTTCACCTTCTCCATTCTTCTCCAAACCCAAATTTCAAAAGCCTCCAGTCTACGTCTTCCCTCCTGCTTCAATGACCACGTTTCCGCGCCGTACATAGCTACGCTCCATATCAAAGTTTTTACGAGTCTTTTCTTAACATCCTTACTCAAAGTCCCTGTCATCAACTCCCTCCTCCTTGTGAAAGCCTCTTTGCCTAGCGCAATTCTTCTCCTTACGTCCCTACTACTTTGACCGTGTTGGTCCAAAACACTACCGAGATACGTAAACTGTTCTACCTGCTCTAGTTTTTGTCCTCCTATTTTAATGTTAAGCTTGGCCTTTTTCTTTCTAGAAAATCGCATAACCTTTTTTTTATTATTATTGATTCTCATCCCATACCTGTCGCACTGAATTTCCAATTCACGCAGCAATGCTTGCAGCCCCTTGGCTGACTGACAGACTAAAGCTTGGTCATCAGCGAACCTAACTGATTTTATGAATTCCCCACCCGCTTTCATTCCTACCTCCAGTTCTTCCCATGCCTCTTTGATCATATCCTCTGCATACAGGTTGAACAGCAACGGTGATAATGGGCAACCCTGCCTTTCACCTCTTCCTAACACTGCCCATCCGGACTCCCCGTTCCCAAAATCCAGCAACCAACTCTACATGTCTCAGACTGCACAGGTGCGGGTGGGAAATTGTCATTTCCTTTGCCCAAGTGAGGCCATTTTTTCTTGGTTTCTTTGCTCGACCGGTGCAATAAAGGCACAAAATACTTTGTGCAATTAATTAATAGAGATAATTCCGCGTGCATCCCAAAAAACGGTGGTCATCACCTTGTCGGTCGACTTCACCGTCTTCGCCTTCTTCGGGGCCGCATCGCCTTTAGAAACCCACTTTGTCGACTCTCCCTTTTGCTCTGTAGTGTAGTTCGTAGTGTACCCGTGTTTCGTCCACAGGTATACATGTATATCAATGGAGGAACGGGTGAGGATGGCGACGGAAAAGCGCCAAACCAGCCTCCGAATGGACCACACGAATGCGCTCATTCTCTCCTCTCGAGAGCAAACGCAGCACCCATCTTCCCGGGTTTTTTTTTCACGCCCGATTTTTCGTAAAAAAATGGAAACCTTCGCTAACTTTAATTCGTCGATGGCTGAAAACCGTATCGTGGGATTTGTCGGTCATTTCGGGGAAAGTCCCTTCCGATGGACGGTGCTCATCATTCATCATTGGATGCTCGATCCAGTGTTTCTCTATTTACCCAATTGTAAACAGCTGCAAACACAGGATCAGATGTGTCGTGAACTTCATCCAACTCGCCTCTTCCTTTGTTAGGGCTTTCACAAAAGAAGTGTTTAATCAACTAACGAAACTCATTTTTTCCATTTTTCTAAATAAACAGATGCTTGTTGCTTCAATCGACTATGAAAATGAAACCACGAGAGGGATATAGCTGAAACTTAACAGCAGTCTATTTAGGGATGAAACCAACCAAAAGCAAATATATTCCGATGCTACAGGCGCCACATCTTGTATTTTCTGATGTGTTATTGAACGGCCACGTAGGTTTTAATGATGTTCTACGTTATTTCCAGGTTTAATTAGTTGATGCTATCAAACTTTTCTGCTGGTAAAATAACTGTTTCCCTGGGGCAAATCGGCTTTTCACAATCTATAGTTTAGCGCCATTATTACTTCTGCTTTTGTCTCTCCAGTTGTAATCTTCCACATATTCAATCAAATTTTTTCAATTCTAATTTCAAGTTTTCCCGCCCACTCTCTTTGTTTCCTTCTGCTCGTCTACAATTGGGCAAATCGTCGTCTTGATTTCTTTCATCTTCCTATCTCTTCATTACCTTCTTTAACGTGAATGATCTTCTGCAAATGATCGTCCAAGAGTAAGAAAATTAGCGCTCCTTCAGCGTAATAATGCATCATCACTGAACTTGAAGACAAAACATACACGTGGCTAAAGACGGAGTGACCACGAAACTGGACGACCTCCGGCTCGATTTACGTTCATTCTCCATTCAATGTCAAAGCGAACACTTTACGCTAAAGTTAAATTTTAATTGATGTATCCGTTACGTTAACCTTGATTTGTTCTCAAGGTGTTTTTTGACAAACTTAAGTCCATCGCCTAATTACATCCTCTAAAATTGCAACGAAACTGTATTTCCAGCGCTTTCATTTTCTCACCAGCAGCAACTCGCTGGAGTTTGTCCTTCGCTGATCTTTGGATTGGGTGTGGAGGGGAGGTCGTGGCTTCAATCGCTCCACTCGTTGAACAGCACCACATGCGCCCGCGGAAATCTCAGCGCTCGCTCGTGTTTCGTGTTTGGAGACTTATTTCGTTTTTTTGTGACGCGCGAAGAGCATCGATCCTTGAATTCATGGAAAAAGGGAACGGAAAAATGCTCGATTAAAAACCTGAAACACACCTTGAATTGCACAGAAATGCCTCTAATAGGCGAGAAATTGAAATCGCGAGCCCTTGAAGTCAAAGCGAAGTTTACACTTCAACGCTTTCTTGTCCTTGGAATCGTTGCGGTGGACCCATTTGTGGTTTTGGGAACTTGAAGCTGTCTGTTGCGAAAGCCGCCTTGCCAATTGCTGATGATCTCGGTCGTGTGTAGCAAGAATTGGAGTAACATCTTAATAGTAGCTTAAGGAACCCATATATATGTGGAAGCCTTACTAAACGCACAGTAAGAAAGCTTTTAGAGTTGATCTTTAATGCGTTCCTATCAAGTGTAGTTACCACGGCGTACCCGTTTCAAAACTCACCATCCCTTTTTGAATATTGTCGACACTTCTGCCGAAAAATTAGTGTAGAGTGGAATATGAACCATTTTCACTTCTTCCTCTCCCTCAATAAAATGCCAGGAGTGCACAATGGAACTATTTAGTCACTTCAAATGCGCTACACTTTGTATAACGATTCCTACGATGAAAATTACATGAATTCAAACAAGAAAAAAAAAATATATTCTATTGTTTCAGGCTTCACTTCGTGGAAGTAATTGATATCCATTATTGAAATAGAAAGAAAGACTCGTACTTTTCCACAGATTTTATTATACGGTACAACGCGTTTCACCGACTTGCGGCATCATCAGGTACCCAAGTCGGTGAAACGCGTTGTACCGTATAATAAAATCTGTGGAAAAGTACGAGTCTTTCTTTCTATTTCAATAATGGATAAAGAAAAAAACAGTTTAAACTTTGCAAATTATCGAAATTTATCTTCGAAGCTGCTCTTCAAATACGATGCTCAAGAAGGGATCAAAACGCATACTTCGCGTTTCCTTAGAATAATCCTTTCCGCTAGCCCATTGAATCACAAAGAATTTGGCGCTTCTCTGCGAAATCACAAACTACTTTGATTCGTCCTTGTTCATTGCTATGAAATTCCACAAAGTATCGGCCTTAACTCTCTCTTTCACAAGTTTGTAAACGATATTTTTATTCAAAAATCAACTTTTTCCTCGCAAAACCGGAAAACGTTGAATCATGAAAAAATAAATGCTGGTCACACTGCTGGTAATTCCCAAGAAAATAATTTCATTTTAACCGAGTCATTCTCAATGCGTGACGCGGTTGATGATTCTTAACCGCTGTTGATTTTTTTGGAATTGCTTCACGCGGAGAAATAGAAATGGGTGTGGATAGATGAATGATGCCATTCCTCGCGAAATAGATCGAAGAAAAAAACTCGGGTGAAGCCCCCAGCCATAATCCCACACCGAGTTTGGACGTTGAAGTGTGATATAATGTTTGCGCGATATTAGCTCCCCTTGCGGAGGTTAAAAAAAATCAAGTCATCTGTTTGGTGAGGTGGTCCACGCATTGGGTTCGCCCACGGACGGACAGCGTTAGTTCGAATACCGGCGGATTTTACATTCTATTAAAATCTCTGCTATGTGTACTCCAAACAGTACTCTTCATTTCGGACATGGTGTAACACTTTGGATTCCCTTGGTGCAATTTCGTGCGGAATAGGCCATTGCTGTTGCCGCTTTTCACTCCTAAGTACGAACTAATACACAAAATACTGGGGAACAGATATGTAGGAAACTCATCAGTCCTTCCAATCGGCCGTCTTCCGCCTGCAAACAGAAATGCGCATGAAGTGATACTCATATTTATCTTCCTCTCTTGCTAACTTGATTCGATGGGCCCGCGCCATGGCTAGGTCAAGCTGAGTTGTACGGACACTAATAAGCCGTCTCTTCCCAAGGTGATTACGAGCTATTGAGTGGATGGGGAAAGGTTTTCCCGCATCTTTTACCTTCATGTTCATGTTTACATTCATATTTGTAAGTGAATAAAAAGCCAGAGATCCCAAATTTTTCGGTTCTACAATCTATGGCCAACATAAATGATACTTCATCTAGTTCAGATAAAAATCATCTAAGCGACATAATGGAAATAAATAATAGAATTACCTAAAATATATTATTATTATAATTATTATAAGGTAATCTACCGGCTAAGGTAGGTTTTTGGATGGACGTAATTACTAATTAAATAAATAATTTGTGGCCCCTAGCAAAACACAACCTCCTACTCTACATCAGGTCCCTCTCCAGTTCTGAGTACTTTCTTACTCCCTTCATCCCGTCCAACATCCCCATCCTGTTCCTTCCCTTTCCTCGTTTGCCTAACGTTCTCCCCTCTATCACAGTCTTCAACATCCCACTGCCGGTCAATACCCTCTTCATCCACTTTTACTGCCTCCATAGGATTTCTCCCAACAAACCCCTCTCTGTTCGCCCACCATACCAAGTACTTCCTCAATTGTTTTATTCTCGGTCCATTTCACCTTCTCCATTCTTCTCCACACCCACATTTCAAAAGCCTCCAGTCTACGTCTATCCTCCTGTTTCAATGACTACGTTTCCGCGCCGTACATAGCTACGCTCCATATAAAAAATTTTACGAGTCTTTTCTTAACATCCTTACTCAACTCCCCCGCCATCAACTCCCTCCTCCTTGTGAAAGCCTCTTTGCCTAGCGCAATTTTTCTCCTTACGTCCCTACTACTTTGACCGTGTTGGTCCAAAACACTACCGAGATACGTAAACTGTTCTACCTGCTCTAGTTTTTGCCCTCCTATTTTAATGTTAAGCTTGGCCTTTTTCTTTCTAGAAATTCGCATAACCTTTGTTTTATTAATATTGATTCTCATCCCATACCTGTCGCACTGAATTTCCAATTCACTAAGATGTGCTTGCAGCCCCTTGGCTGACTGACAAACTGAAGCTTAGTCATTAGCAAACGTAACTGATTTTACGAATTCCCCGCCCATTTTCATTCCTACCTCCAGTTCTTCCCATGCCTCTTTAATCACTTCCTCTGCATACAGGTTGAACAGTAACGGTGATAATGGGCAACCCTGCCTTACACCCCTTCCTAACACTGCCCATCCTGACTCCTTGTTCCCCACCCGCACCTGAGCAGTCTGAGACATGTACAGGTTGCGGATTAGCCTCATGTCCCTCCAATCTATTCCTATTTTCTGCAATATACTCATTAGTTTTTCCCAATTCACTCTATCAAACGCTTTTTCGAAATCTACGAAACAGGCAAATACCTCCTGGTTGTGTTCTATATTCCTCTCGATTAATAATCTCATTACTGCATTGGCATCACGCGTACCTCTCCCCTTTCTAAACCCAAACGGATCATCCCCTAAGTAATCATTTGCCCCACTCTCTATCCTTTTGTTTATGATCCTGAGAACAACTTAAGCTGCGTGGGATATCAAACTTATTGTCCTGTAGTACTCACATGATGTAGCCTTTACCCTTTTCGGAATAGGAACTAAAACTGATCTCACCAAGTCTTCCTACCAGATTCCGTCTTCATAAATACTACGAATGAGCCTATACAGCATCTTCCTCCCACATTTTCCTAAACATTTCACAAGTTCCACGGGAATGTTATCCACCCCGACGGCCTTACTTAACTTCATCTCCCTTAATGCCCTTTCTATATCATTGTCTAATATGCCTGGGCCTAAGCTATCTTCCTCTACGTCCTATTTTTTTTCAACGTCCAACTTTGTTTTGTCGAAGTTCTTTACTATGCAGTTCTTCTATATACTCCTTCCATCTCTCTTGGATCTTCCCTGTTTCAACTATTACCTTACCCGCCTTATCTCTAACAGTTAGCATAGATCTCCCTCTCTTACTTCCCGATAACGATTTAACTTTGCTGTACAGCGCACCAATGTCACCTTTCCTCTGCAAACATTCCATACCCTCGCACTGGGTCTTCCATCATGCTTCTCTGGCTTTATTTGTTGCCCGCCTCAATTTATTGTTTTTATTCTTTGTACTTCATTTTGCCTAACTCTGTATTTACATTCTTCCATTTTCTCCTTTCATCCATCTTTGTAATCATCTCATCCGTGATCCATGGTTTCCTAGTCCGTTTAGCGTTAACTGTTCCAATAGTGTCTTTTGCGGCTTTAGACAACCCTTTCTTGATCCTTCCCCATTTTTCTTCGATAGTACTTGGCTCTTTACCATCCCCATGATTTCCTCTACCGCCTGTTTGTACTCCTTCCTTTTCAAACCATTTAATGCTTCTACATTCCATTTTCAAACCCGCCGCCCCTGCCTTATCTTTTTGAAACGGACGCTACAGTTAATAACAACTAAATTGTGGTCAGAGTCCGCATCCGCTCCCGGGAAGCTGTGCTAATTTATCAACTGTTCCTAAACCTGTGCCTTACCAGAATGTAATCTAGCTGATATCTTTCAGAGTCACCTGGGGTTTACCATGTATACCTGCGTCTTTTGTGGTGTCCAAACCAAATGTTGGTGATGAATAATCCCTGTCTCCTGCAGAACTCAACTGCTCTCTCCCCGCGGTCATTCCTCGTGCCTAAACCGTAGTCACCCACCTCATCACCATCTCTTCCTTCGCCTACCGTCGCATTCCAATCCCCCATCACTATCAAATGTTTCCCAGCGGGAACACACGCAATTATTTCCTCTAACTGATCGTATATCCTATCGACCTATTCTTCCTTATGGTTGCTCGGTGGCATGTATACATGAATAATAATCAAGTTCGTCGGTTTTTCTTTTATATCTACTAGTAATAATCTATCCGTTACCTGCTCTATGTTGACTACGCTTCTTCCTGCCTCTTCTTTTAATGCAACCCCTCGTTGGCTCTCTTCCCCGCCGCTGTATATTATTCTAATTATCACTCCAGTAATCCCCGCTATCCTTCCATCTCACCTCGCATAGACATAACATATCTATATTTCCCCTTTCCATCTCTCGCTTAATATTCTCCAGTTTCCCTGTCCTCATCATTGTCCTAACATTCCAAGTTCCTATTCTAACTAATTTGGTCTTCTTCTCCTGCGTCTTCTGTCCTGCTGCTGCTGGTTTTCCCTTGCAAGTGTTTTGTTAGATGACGACCGCGGAAGCCTTGCCTCCCCCGCTGCCGGGCACGGCACACGGCCGATTGGGCCGAGCCCCGTCGTTGCCATGACTCAAAATCTCTGTATAGTCCATCATGTTAATCTTGGGAATGATAATTGAGGTGGTTTCCCGTTGCCTTCCTCAATAGTGTTTTTAATGTGACACCATCACTTACTGGCTGCCCCACTGGGGTCAGACGCCATTGCAACCGCCTCACTGAGGAACAGACGCTGCGTGGACTACCTTTTGTCTGGCTCCTAACCTTCGACCGATCTGGCATGGTGACCCTACCAGGAGCAATAATTATTACTCCCACCAGCACAGCTCTAGGGGTCATCGGAACGCACAAGCCCTTCCACCACGTCAAGGTTGTAGTCCGGGGAGGGGCTTATATATATATATATATATATATATATATATATATATATATATATATATAATGTATAACACTTAGCACTAGTGGACAGAACTGCCCCTCTCTTCCTTGATAAAGGTGGTAACGACCACCGAAAATTCGAAAAATAGTGAGTCTCTTTTTTGTGTGTTTCTGTGTTTTTGTCTGTGTCCACTATATATATATATATATATATATATATATATATATATATATATATATATATATATATAACACTTTTTGAAAGTCTCACGGACGTGAATAATAATGTATAACACTTAGCACTAGTGGACACAGACAAAAACACAGAAACACACAAAAAAGAGACTCACTATTTTTCGAATTTTCGGTTTTCGTTGCCACCTTTATCTATGAAAGCATATATATATATATATATATATATATATATATATATATATATATATATATATATATATATATATATATATATATATACGCACACACATACGTAAACTTATATTGAGGATCATGATGTGTTTTATTGAATTTCAGCTACAAATCCTGAACTATTTAATTTTTGCTATTTACTGGAAATATAATATCAAATTGTAGTGACTTTGTACCTATTGTATCATATTGTCTGACCCTATAATATTCCCTTGTTTTCGCATAGATGAGAGATGACTTTTTTGGAAATCTTTTCTTAGCAAATTAACTGATGATGATGGGGAAAAATTATTCTTTCGTTTAAGTCTGTAAATGTCATTATTATCTATAATTATTCAATGTTAATATCTGTTTTACAGCTTTTGCTCAATGTGTTCATGCCTCTTAATTATATCTGGAAATTGATTTTTCTTAAAAATGTAATGTTTAAGTACAATTTTACAAGCAGCGGTTAATTTTATCCTTAATCCGCGAAAACTAGGTGAAAACATCCTTCGGAATGGAAAATAATTGGAGATATTTTATTTCTATTCCACGTAATCATGTTAAATAAGTCATTAGGACCCCAATGGTCCCGTGCATTGCATCAAACGCCAAGGAACTGTGAATATGTGCACGTCCGGGATGTGCATATATTAAGGCCAGGATGACCTTCAACCACCTGTGTTAACGACAACATTGATCGTGTGCGGTCCCTTGTCCTTACCGATCAACGAAAAACTGTCCGAATGATATCTGATCCACTGATTTTAGGAAAATCAACAGTGCCCACACTATTTTAATGGAACATGATGGATGGATCCTTCACCATGACAACGGACCTGCACACTCAGCGTCAGTTTCTGGCAAAATATTCAATCACCTTGATCCTAGATCATCCTCCTTATTCACCAGATCTCGCCCACTGCGACTTCCGATTCCTATTCCCGAAATGCAAAAATGCGATGAGAGGACATCACTGGGAAGATGTGGAGGACACAATAAAGCGAGAAAGGGCGAGACAACTAAAAAGCCCAACTGCCGGGGAGGACTTCCAAGGATGCTTTAAAGAAGATGGAAAAGAAGATGGAATAAGCGCATAGCCACAAATGGAGAGTACTTTGAAGAAGGGGACAAAATCGACGTATAGACTAAATTTTGCAAAATAAAGTATTTATTGCCTCGGTTCGCGTATTTATTGGACAGAGTAGTATACGAATTTCGGCCCACCGGCATGGACGCAGTCCCTAACAATGGAAGGGGTGTTCGGGACCTTCTCCCTTGACTCTGCATTATCGATATTTTTTCCGCTTAAACTTGACGATTGGCCTCTCGCATTTAAATGAGAGTTCGGAGGTTGGGCTTGAAAAAAACGAAATCATTTGGAGTTCGAGCGGTTGAATCGAATAATCCCGCTGCTCGCTGCGTTGAGGACGACGCCCTGAGAAGCTAGCTCACATGAGAGCACCCGATCAGCCGCGCGTGACCTCTATAAGTCGTCCTTGTGTGCAAATGGACTGAAATTATCTCAGACAAGGTGAGGGAGTTCTCTTTCGCCGACTATTCCCTTGAAGTTCACCTCTATGGCTCTGAAAAGTGGCCGGGCTTTGTAGCGGCGCTCATACATTCGCTTCACTCGCACTAGCAATTTTCTGTTTACTCCGATAAATATAATATTTCAAAAGTTTCAATCTTTATTTTATTACTTTAAGAAGTGAAGAAAGGATTGGGCGGTGAGAGGCAGTAACAGTGTATTTTCCCTATCCTTCTAATCCTCATCATTTCGATCGCTGATTCTAACGTATTTTAATGTCATCAAACGCCGTCGGATATCTCCTTATAAGATGCGAGTTGTAATGCCGAAAAAAATTGACCTCAACCACATTCCGATGTTCATGCTTGGGTTATTCCACCTATAACGTTTTTAAAAAGCGACTCTCGGTTTTGGATTCGTCTTGTTATGATTTTTTATAAGTTGTTTTACCGCAGATTTATTTAATTGTTACAATAATGCATTAAGATTTTTAAGAGAAAGTTAATGGTTATTTCATTGCGTGTTTCGGGTTGGATTCGACGAGTGATGCAATAGACACCGAGGGCTTGAATATAAATTTCGTCGGTGGCGAATATTTGAGTATTGCTTCCCTTCGTGTGCATCATACCCTACAATCCGCCCTGAGGGCGTGTGGCAGGTGTTAGATCACCAGCCCACAGTAATTAGGATAATTGAAGGTGATAAATGGCATAATTTTACTTTCGGGAAATTCAAATTGTACGAGTTGTTTTCTGAGGTTGTGATAATAATATAGTAAAAGGCTTTAATGAGTTTTATTTAGAAAGTTTCCCTCAATTTCTCGCTTTGGGTTCGTCTACCAGTAAAATGTGTCGCTAAAATCATTCCGCCTTTGTGTCCGCCTTTAACTCGGGTGATAAAACTTTTAAGTTGCGAGTGGCAATTACCTTCGTGCTTTCAGTGTCTCGTAATCCAGGCTATTTTATACAAGTATGGCGACGCTTTCTGTTCGTCCATAAGCGGTCCTTCATATGGATTTTTCTCGGTCTCCCATTTAATTTCTAAAATCTCCGATACCTATTCAAAATTTCTAACCTGCACTAAGTAACATATCCGCTTAACTTTTTCATTCGAATATTTCAGCCTTATTTTTTTCATTTAATGAATTTCTCTATCGGAGCTCCATTGATGACAGTTGTATCCCATGTCAACTCCGATGCGTATTAGGGTGGCTCCCCGGAGCATTACTTATTTTAATATTCTCACGTTTACCCCTCCGGATCGATAGATGCTGGGTGTATGGATTTTTTTCGAGAAATTCACTGTTCCGCAGTTTCCAGGTTTTATTGGAGATCTATGTGCCTAGCACTTTGCATAATACTGCTGAGAGTCCGTTGCATTTCTTATACTATCTCGGTGGATGGCCAAGACCTATGTCAAATAATCTGACATTTCTGGTTACTCATAACTAATGTTATTGATTTCAATGAGTGAAAGGAAGGGACAGATCATTCTTCCCTCTGGAACGCTAGACGCTTTATTTAAAAAAATAGGAACTACTACCACCACGTCTAATGCTAGCATATCCATCAATGGCTGAAGTTTCTTTGTATTAAAGAAGAAAATCGCGAACCCAATGTTCTCCTTTGCCGTGAGTGTCGTTAAGGAGAGAGCATCAACTGGAGTAAATAGTCCCTTGAATGAATGCAATGCACCCTGGACCCCCGCAAGATTTCGTAAATAGTAGGTTAGTCCCAACTCTCTCTCTCTCTTGCTCTCCGTCCTTTCCCTCTTAGCAAAAATTAAACTTTCCTCTAAATTAGGCGAACGCCAACCTGTCTATTGACTCCTTCGATCTCGACCCCTACTGCTATTTCCCGTTAAATTTACATTGGCAGTCTTTTTATGTTTCAGTTCTAAAATAAGGGAATTCCCCTGCACTCGGACGAGCATACGATTTTATATGTGAGTGTACTGCACCTAATTCATGAACGCAGTTTGATTTTAACAGACTTGCTTTATTCGTCAATTCGTCGTCGAAAATTTGCAAACCTGGCGCAAGCATGGGAGGTTCTGCAGAGGTCGCATGGCCCTAAGAGTTCCCCTCAGGCTTTTCATCGATGCTTACCCTGTTCATTAGTCGTGAGTCCAATCCCTTTAGTCATGGCACCAATCAGCCTCGTGCTGAGGGAAATCCGACTGGAACATTCCGAGGGTAAACCTGCCATTCTGCAAAAACATCTTCAATTGTCCTCCCACGATCCTCCTCGAGAATGACCGCACGTACTTCTGAGACGTTTTCTGGGTTAGTGCTGATTGAGGCTTGCTACCTGTCGACGTCTGCCCTCAGTCGACGTTCGTTCGTTTTTCTTAAGATCAAACCGGCGTTTTTTTCCCGTGTCACATCCGCTGCTTTTTAAAATTATTTTTTCAGCATTTAATGAGTTCTCACGCGGTGTGCCATTTTTCAAATATACGAGGTGTGTTAAAAAAATAACGGGAATTTTTAAATTTAGTAGGTTTGGAGAGTCCTATTATCAAATTATTTTTATTATGCTGGTATACTTGTCCCTAAAGTATGATAACGGTTTTCAGCCGTGTATTCATTGTTTATACTTTGTCCGGTGGTAGCCGCCGCTCTAAGGTTAGACGTGTTTCTATGAGCTCGGCGATTTTCGTTTGCTATAAAAAATGGATCAAAGAATTTGTATCAAGCTTTAGTTTCGACGTCATATCCGTAAACACATATTCCCTCACCTGTTTCTATAACACGTTTCAGTAATTCTGAATCGTCGTTGACTTCATTTAGCGACTCCTGAGCAACCTCCATTCAACAATTTTGGAACAAATTTTGCTGTCACGCGTTTCATACCCAAAACATTCGAAAATATTTCATGGCATGAGCCAATTCCACATGCCAACATCATCAGCAACTTCTCCGATTGTGATTCGGCGATCATTCATAACCATTTCTTTCACTTCTTCCACGTTTTCATCGGTTGTTGACGTGCTGTGGCGTTCGTCCTCTTCAACGTCTTCACGGCCATCTTGAAAACTCCTTCCACACCACTCGCAAACTCTTGTTTTACTCATGTAGCAGGCTCACCATTTTGGCCTTTGTTAACATTTCCCCCACTTTGTTACACTTTATTTAATTTTTTACGCAAAATTTGATACAAATTCTTTGATCCATTTTTTACAGCAAACGAAAATCGCCGAGCTCATAGAAACACGTCTAACCTTAGAGCGGCGCCTGCCACGGGACAAAGAATAAGCAATGAATACACGGCTGGAAATCGTTATCATACTATAGGGACATGTATACCAGCATAATAAAAATAATTTGATAATAGGACTCTCCAAACCTACGAAATTTAAAAATTCCCGTTATTTTCTGAACACACCTCGTAAGTAGGTAAACGTTAACTAGTTATTATAGTGGATCTCATTCGGAGCATTTTGAAATGAAATACTTTGTAATTCCACACACTTTATTTTAAAAACACGACCCAGGTTTCGACGCTGAACGTCATCATCAGGTGGTCCTCATAGAAGCAAACTTGCTATATATGTATTTATGTATACCTTCTGATCAAGGGAGGGGGGGGGATTGGTCAGAGAGTGGGTGGAGGGGTGCAGGTGGAGGGACAGAAAGGTTAAAATGTAGCTGGGAGGAAAAGAGAATTAAATCTTTCGGTGTCAATCGTTGACTTAGAAGAGTGGTCGGTCTAGGAGTGGGGAGTGGGAGGGATGCAAAATTTCGTTGGCAAGTTCATCTTTCCAACGGACACATTTCAAAATTTCCAACTGCTCCAAAGACCAGAACAGACCAGAATCCCTATTGACTGGGCTTTTGCCCTTCGTTTAAATGCTGCTTCGGTACGACAACGTCCACCCCTTCAGCGACAATGTGTGTGCAATCGGCACATAGGAAACAATGACAAACGAAAGTGTAACTTCGAGCCTTTGACCTTTATTTTCAAAATGAATAATTTTAGCCACAAAGACACTTTTTGTGGTCGCTTTCGATGAGGTGCTTTGCAAAGAGGGATGTTATGTTCTTATTTTTTACACATATTTGGTGTTCTTTAATTCTTTCTTTAAATTTCCGTCCTGTTTGCCCAATATACTTTGTGCTACATTCTGAGCACTTTAACTCATACACTCCACTCCTCTCGTTTTTGGGGACTTTGTCTTTAGTGTGAGAGATCAGGTTCTTAAGGCATGAACCACTGTAAAAAGGCACATTTAATTTTTTCTTTAGGAAAACTGTTAATTACTTTTTGATAAATAATCCCAAGATATATTATTCGTCGCCATTGGGCAGAGGGATCTTTTAAATATTCGGGGTTTTAAATGTGGCTTAAGGCTATTTTTGTAAGTTTATTGCGGTAAATTTTATTAATTAGATCTTCTGAATAGCCATTGTTTACTGCTAACGTATTAATTACATTACGTTCCTTAATCATTCAATTAATCACTCAATTATTTCATTTCAATGTGTTAGGCAAATTCCATAATGTTCCGCCTGAGACAACAAATTCCGAGCATTATTTTGTCGTAGCTCTCCAAACCGCTTCTCTTTGCACTGACATTTGCTATTGACTCTCATAGTCAATCCTTGGCCTTCCTCCCTCATAAAATTCCTCCCTTCTCTGTTTACTTCAATTGGGGCATTTCTTAAGCTATCGTGCCTCGGGATATGTGAAGTTAATTTTACTCTTCTTTTGGCAAAAAAGTGTCCTTCGCGAGCTTATGTCCTTACCCGCTCTTTGAAGTATTTTTTCATTGGTTTTTCTCTCCACCCAGTTTATTCCCATCATTATTGAGCGGCGCCACATTTCCGCAGTCTCCGGCCAGCTTCTCTCTGCGGTCCCCCATCGTCCGCGTCTCATATCCACAGAAAGGGGGACTTCACGTACAAGTTGGAATGAATTACTTCCTTGTGCCTATGCTAGTTATATTTACCGTTAGTAGTTTCCTCTTCTGATGGAAAGCCTTCGCCACTCTAGTTCTGGTGACCTCTTGCTACCTGATTGTTGCTGGCCTTGTTTCTGCCACACACTTAGGCAGACATTGTTCCATTGCATCTTGACATTGTCGAACTTATCTTGAGGTCGTTACTTTCTCATCCCCTTCTTCTTATCGGATACCATCCTTGTAAGGACTTCTTTATTCTTTGCGTGAATACTTCGCACTCATGTCATACGCAAATCGCAGCGTACTTACAGGGTTCGTCCGGAAAATAAGTGTACTGAGCTCAGGAAAAAAAATTTATTACACTTTTACATATCTTAAGCTAATATTCCTCAAAATAGGACCCTTGTGAGTCGATACACTTGTTCCAGCGGCGTTCCCATTCCTGGAACGCTCCCGCGAAGGCATCATCGGGAACCTCTCGAAGACTCGTCGTCGACCTCTTCTCTGCCCTCCACGAACATCTTGTGCCACCGAAAGATCATGTTTCTGGACATGGCTGACTCCCCGTAAGCCTGGTTAATCATACCGACAGTTTCGGTAGACGATTTCCCAAGCTTCACCGCAAATTTGATGGAATAACGCTGCTCCAAAAACTTCGGCATCGCGTTCCGTGACGTGGGTCGAGCGTGGAGGCTCGCGTTAACAGAGCTCCTCACTACACCACAGCTCAGAGCCGACTGCCTTTTTCAGCGTCGCTTGCCAACATACCCCCCTCCAATCGCAGCCCGTCAGAGCGGTGCTGGGCGCGCCTGGAGCGGCGCGCCCAGCCCAGGAGTCAGTACACTTATTTTCCGGACGAACCCTGTATCCTTTTCTCCTTGAATCCTAATTCTTGTCTTTTCCTTAGGTGCAACTTGGCATAACTTGTCGTACGCATGCTTTATCTCTCAAAAAATTCAGAAATTTCGAGTTGTTTCAGTTAAAAAAAAATGAAAGTGCACGAAAAATTAAACGAGGTGGTATAAAAAAAATATGGACGTACGTAAGTGGTAAAGAAGCAGGGAATGGGAGATCGAGTGACAGAGGGTGATGCGTTACAGCGGCATTCACGATGTAGATACTGAACCGTGTTCCCAGAAAAATGAAAGTTCCATTTCGGAAAGCACCCAATTAATTCGTTTGTCGCGTTTACTATTTATGTTTCACCTCGTGAAGGTATATTTGCACATGAGAGGCGCTGGAGTGGGTGAGGAACAGGAAATTGCATCCGGGTTGTGTTACGGTGTTGCTCCATTTGACAGCGAGAGCATGATTTACTATGCCATTCGAAATATGATCAGTCTTGCGTCGTCATGTGCCCTTGATGAAGGTGGTAACTGAACATCGGAGCTGCCTTCTTCTCCCCTCTCTCACCAACCCCTGTTAAATATTGAAGACGTATCTATGTTTGCACTCTCCGATTCCCTCGGTGGACTATGGATTGAGAAGAATTGGCTCGGCCATTTGAAAATTACGAAAATGATGTTCCAGTCACAACTTAGGCATGAAGCTGCCAGTGGCGTGGTCTCTATTTTTTATTTAGTCATTGATCTACAATTCTTTAAAATTGCACTTTCTCGCTTGCCTGACTCCGTTTTGCTTGTGCCCTAATGAGTTGATTCGGAAAATGATTCAAGAGGTCATTACTTCGTTTCTAAGTGACATTTAAAATAAAGTGTCGTCTTCCATTTTGTGTTATATCAAACCTACAGCCCACAGCTAGCGTCATTTCGCTCGTTCCGCCGTCATTCATGCTTAAGAGGACAATATTTTTAAATTTATAATACTAAACAGTGCTTCGTGTAAAGAGCTTCTTTCCAAGCCGAAACTTAAGTAATATTATTAACATTATCGAAATGTTGTATTTTTATGCGTCTCTGATCGATATCTCGATAGTCGTGCTGAACTGCGCATCACTTAACAAATGTCTATCGTCGTTAAGACGTATCACAATATTGTTGAAGTTCTTCTAGCCCTGAGATTTATTGATGCTGATAGCGAACGCTAAGAAAGAAGTGGGTGGCATAAATTAATCGTATATTAATTTCCTCATTTATTCCATATCGGGCGTTTTCACCCATACATTCTCAAAAAATGATATGGATGGCTAAGTTGGTGCTTCTAATTGAGCTGAATGCTGGGAAATTTTGGAATATTATGTAAAAATTCTCGCAATTTTGATTCAAAAGCAAAATTGGATGATAAAAACAAGAAAGTTAGTTCATGTTTATATCTTGTAGAACTTATCTAAAGTTCGCACGGCCATTATTTCTAACTTAATTTCGCAAAATTATTAAAACCTAAAAGAAATAAAAACGGACTTTACGTGCATTTTTGGTGGACGTTTATGTGAAGTGGAAATTGAGACTATGCATGATCAAAAATTAGCCTGTTACATAAGACGTGGTGACATTTATTATTATCATTAAAAGTTTGAAATTTGTTCAAATTCTGGTTTAGAATAAAATTGATCGTTGCATGAAAACGTTGCAGTTTTAGGTTTATCTTTTCGTAGAGCATCGACACTTCTCCTTAAAAAAATTATAAAAGATCAATTGTTATAAGTAGTGGTCATCATCTCAACTAACCGATGCAAGAGCATTGTTGAGCGGTTAAGTTTTGATAAAAAAAACAGCTCGTAGATAATGATAATGATACTCCTTAAATGAAATCTCTAATTTGATAAGAATTTATGCGAAAAATAGGAAAAAATCACAATCTGAAAGCATCATTTCAGATTTTAAATCCGAGCATGCCGACGGCCTTTGAGCCTCGCCACTGTTCCTCCTCGGCGCCCTTTTTAGATTTGAAATTCATTCGCCAGGAAATGAATTAAGGAAGCCTCAAACCGTGAAAATTTCAATTAATGTGGCATGTGTTGGCGTTGCATAACGAAGTTTCTCTCGACCGAATCTCACATTCTGTATGCCATCGTAGTCCCAATGAATTGTCCTTTCTCAAGTTTCTCTACGAGATAAAAGAGAAGGACGTAGGATCTCATTTTGCTCACCCAAGTTGAGTCGGTGATAACAATCTATGACCGCGTTACAAAACATTTTTAAATATAAACGTTGGATTGCTGCAAAAATGCATTTGAAGTTTAGTGTATTTTTAGTGGGCTAATTTTGTCCGGCGTAAATAAATATTTTTGTCCTGCAATAAGCCAAAAATATTTTGAAACGGCGTCTGTCAAATGAATGACCGAGATTTTATTAACTTAAGATATTTCAGTACCCAACAAGCCACAGCTAGGGTGTGTGGCAGGAAGGAAATACGTAACAGAATAAAGTATTTAAGTACTATTTGATCGATTATTCGTCCGATTGCGCATAGTAAATCATATTCGGTACGTACAGGTAAATCGCCTTAATAAGTGTGTGTGTATAATAAGTATTTATGTGTATATATATATATGTGTGTGTATATATATATGTGTGTATATATATATGTGTGTATATATATATATATATATATATATATATATATATATATATATATATATATATATATACATTCAAACACGAAATCCCGCCAAACGGCGAATAAATACTCATATATACAGAAACAGATATAAGGAAAAGGGATAGGAACACACATAAAGGACGAACACAATAGAGGTGGGGAAGGCGGAATCGAACGGATCACAAGAGTAAAAATATTTCCTTGACCGGGATTCGAACACCGGATCTTTCCACTTGCCGGGCGGATGCTCTTAACCACTTGAGCTATCGAGGAAACGTAATTTACCCTGAGATCCGTGGGTCTAATATGTCGCCAACGCCCCGATTCTTTAGCCAAGAGATGGCGTCAGGGGGCTGTTTCACCCACCAAAGGAGAAGTACAACACACACAAGGGGAAAAGACAGTAGCTTAGAATTCATACAACATCATACAGGAAAGGAACAGTGCGTTTCGTGGCACGCATAGCCAGAAGAAAGAGATGAGCCACATTGGCCAAATACACATTCAAACACGAAATCCCGCCAAACGGCGAATAAATACTCATATATACAGAAACAGATATAAGGAAAAGGGATAGGAACACACATAAAGGACGAACACAATAGAGGTGGGGAAGGCGGAATCGAACGGATCACAAGAGTAAAAATATTTCCTTGACCGGGATTCGAACACCGGATCTTTCCACTTGCCGGGCGGATGCTCTTAACCACTTGAGCTATCGAGGAAACGTAATTTACCCTGAGATCCGTGGGTCTAATATGTCGCCAACGCCCCGATTCTTTAGCCAAGAGATGGCGTCAGGGGGCTGTTTCACCCACCAAAGGAGAAGTACAACACACACAAGGGGAAAAGACAGTAGCTTAGAATTCATACAACATCATACAGGAAAGGAACAGTGCGTTTCGTGGCACGCATAGCCAGAAGAAAGAGATGAGCCACATTGGCCAAATACACATTCAAACACGAAATCCCGCCAAACGGCGAATAAATACTCATATATACAGAAACAGATATAAGGAAAAGGGATAGGAACACACATAAAGGACGAACACAATAGAGGTGGGGAAGGCGGAATCGAACGGATCACAAGAGTAAAAATATTTCCTTGACCGGGATTCGAACACCGGATCTTTCCACTTGCCGGGCGGATGCTCTTAACCACTTGAGCTATCGAGGAAACGTAATTTACCCTGAGATCCGTGGGTCTAATATGTCGCCAACGCCCCGATTCTTTAGCCAAGAGATGGCGTCAGGGGGCTGTTTCACCCACCAAAGGAGAAGTACAACACACACAAGGGGAAAAGACAGTAGCTTAGAATTCATACAACATCATACAGGAAAGGAACAGTGCGTTTCGTGGCACGCATAGCCAGAAGAAAGAGATGAGCCACATTGGCCAAATACACATTCAAACACGAAATCCCGCCAAACGGCGAATAAATACTCATATATACAGAAACAGATATAAGGAAAAGGGATAGGAACACACATAAAGGACGAACACAATAGAGGTGGGGAAGGCGGAATCGAACGGATCACAAGAGTAAAAATCCGTTCGATTCCGCCTTCCCCACCTCTATTGTGTTCGTCCTTTATGTGTGTTCCTATCCCTTTTCCTTATATCTGTTTCTGTATATATGAGTATTTATTCGCCGTTTGGCGGGATTTCGTGTTTGAATGTGTATTTGGCCAATGTGGCTCATCTCTTTCTTCTGGCTATGCGTGCCACGAAACGCACTGTTCCTTTCCTGTATGATGTTGTATGAATTCTAAGCTACTGTCTTTTCCCCTTGTGTGTGTTGTACTTCTCCTTTGGTGGGTGAAACAGCCCCCTGACGCCATCTCTTGGCTAAAGAATCGGGGCGTTGGCGACATATTAGACCCACGGATCTCAGGGTAAATTACGTTTCCTCGATAGCTCAAGTGGTTAAGAGCATCCGCCCGGCAAGTGGAAAGATCCGGTGTTCGAATCCCGGTCAAGGAAATATTTTTACTCTTGTGATCCGTTCGATTCCGCCTTCCCCACCTCTATTGTGTTCGTCCTTTATGTGTGTTCCTATCCCTTTTCCTTATATCTGTTTCTGTATATATGAGTATTTATTCGCCGTTTGGCGGGATTTCGTGTTTGAATGTGTATTTGGCCAATGTGGCTCATCTCTTTCTTCTGGCTATGCGTGCCACGAAACGCACTGTTCCTTTCCTGTATGATGTTGTATGAATTCTAAGCTACTGTCTTTTCCCCTTGTGTGTGTTGTACTTCTCCTTTGGTGGGTGAAACAGCCCCCTGACGCCATCTCTTGGCTAAAGAATCGGGGCGTTGGCGACATATTAGACCCACGGATCTCAGGGTAAATTACGTTTCCTCGATAGCTCAAGTGGTTAAGAGCATCCGCCCGGCAAGTGGAAAGATCCGGTGTTCGAATCCCGGTCAAGGAAATATTTTTACTCTTGTGATCCGTTCGATTCCGCCTTCCCCACCTCTATTGTGTTCGTCCTTTATGTGTGTTCCTATCCCTTTTCCTTATATCTGTTTCTGTATATATGAGTATATATATATATATATATATATATATATATATATATATATATATATATATATATATATATATATATATATATATATATATATATATATATACACACACACACATATAAGTCTCTCTTGAAGAAGGCCTCTGAGAGGGCCGAAAGCTCGAACAATTTACCGTGTGAGTGTTCTTTTAAATGTGTCTATTCTTTTCTATTTGTGTTATATTGTGTCAGCCCATTATATATATATATATATATATATATATATATATATATATATATATATATATATATATCGATTGTACGGAAAAACTTACACGAGTGGCACAATAATGGGACGGCACAATATATCATAAATACAATTACAACATTTAAAAGGACACTCACACGGTAAATTGTTCGAGCTTTCGGCCCTCTCAGAGGCCTTCTTCAAGTCTTGAAGAAGGCCTCTGAGAGGGCGTACGTAAGGCTGTTCAGGTGCGGGTGGGGAACGGGGAGTCCGGATGGGCAGTGTTAGGAAGAGGTGTAAGGCAGGATTGTCCATTATCACCGTTGCTGTTCAACCTGTATGCAGAGGAAATGATCAAAGAGGCATGGGAAGAACTGGAGGTAGGAATGAAAGTGGGCGGGGAATTCGTAAAATCAGCTTGGTTCACTGATGACCAAGCTTTAGTTTGTCAGTCAGCCAAGGGGTTGCAAGCACTGCTGAGTCAATTGGAAATTCAGTGCGACAGGTATGGGATGAGAATCAATAATAATAATAAAAAGGTTATGCGATTTTCCAAAAAGAAAAAGGCTAAGCTTAACATTAAAATAGGACCGCAAAAACTAGAGCAGGTAGAACAGTTTACGTATCTCGGTAGTGTTTTGGACCAGCACGGTCAAAGTAGTAAGGACGTAAGGAGAATAGTTGCGCTGGGCAAAGAGGATTTCACAAGGAGAAGGGAGTTGATGACAGGGACGTTGAGTAAGGATGTTAAGAAAAGACTCGTAAAAACTTTGATATGGAGCGTAGCTATGTACGGCGCGGAAACGTAGTCATTGAAACAGGAGGATAGACGTAGACTGGAGGCTTTTGAAATGTGGGTGTGGAGAAGAATGGAGAAGGTGAAATGGACCGAGAATAAAACAATTGAGGAAGTACTTGGTATGGTGGGCGAACAGAGAGGGGTTTGTTGGGAGAAATCATATGGAGGCAGGAAAAGTGGATGAAGGGGGTGTTGACCGGCAGTGGGATGTTGAAACTGTAATAGAGGGGAGAATGTTAGGCAAACGAGGAAAGGGAAAGAACAGGATGGGGATGTTGGACGGGATGAAGGGAGGAAGAAGGTACTCAGAGAGGAAGAGGGACCTGATGTAGAGTAGGATGTTGTGTTTTGCCAGGAGTCACAAAATATTTATTTAGGAGCTGTGTCCATCCAAAAACCTACCTTAACCGGTAGATTACCTTATAATGATATATATATATATATAGAATATATATATATATATATATATATATATATATATATATATACACACATACGATATATATATATATATATATAGATATATTCATTTATATAGAAAACGATATAAGGAAAAGGGATAGGAACACACACAAAGGACGAACACAGGAGAGGTGGGGAAGGCGGAATCCAGCAGATCACGAATGTAAAAATATTTCCTAGACCGGGATTTGAACTCCGAATCTTTCCACTTGCCGGGCGGATGCTCTTAACCTCTTGAGCCATCTAATTTACACTGAGATCTGAGATGATTTATGCAACCAAGTGCCCCGATTCTTTGGCCATGAGGTGGCGTTAGGGAGCTGTTCCACCCACCAAAGGAGAAATAGACAAGACACACAAGAGGAAAGGATAGTGGTATAGCAATCATACAATAATAATCATACAATACATACATACACACTGAATATTCTTTATTTCGTGACGACCTGGGTTTCGACGTTTAACGTCATCTGACGTTGTCATGACGTTCCAAGTCATGTTGTCACCCGAATATGACGTTGAACGTCGAAACCCGGGTCGTCTCGTAATAAAAACTTTTTCAGTGGAATCACAAAGTAACTATTTTTCATTTCCAGATAAATATAGATTAACTTGTGCCACGTTTCGGAGTTCTTTTTCTTTCAAGCGCTGGAACCTAATTTATTTGCAGTGCACGTATTTTAGAAAAACTGCAAAATTTGAATTTTATGTACTTGTTGAAATGTATTGCTGCAATCCGAAGTATCAATTAGCTCGAGGTTACATCATCTAAATTTCAAAAAGAATCATCAATGATCAGAAGTTCCTGGAAGGGTAACTGGACTCCGTCGACCAAGACCGAGAAATACGAGTATGCTTTGTCCTGCGGGATGTAAAAGTCGGATAACACATGAATCAGGTGATGCGCCACGTCAGCGGGATGCGGTCGTTTGGCAGCGTCGCCGGAGGCTTCTTGACCAGTTTCATTTCTTGTACCGGCTTAGAAATCTTAACTGCCTTATTTCAATCATATTTGCCCAACGGATTCTATCTTCTCAAGAAAATGACCACAGCTGGAAATTCTAACATGCTCATACTTAATCCCAAGATAAAGTTCAGTCATAAGTACGCGCACTGGAGTTAAAGAACTCTAAAGGAAGAAATATCTTATGCAAACTATCTGGACATCTCCTAGCCCAGCTGTGTTTTAGGGCCAGGGTTTGAATTGATGCCATTTTGAAAGTTACATTAACGGTTCACTTTTATTTACATCTTGCGTTGTTTAAAGCTTCCTTCCCGAGATTGCAATATTTTAATGAAGCTGAGCCCACGGCCGAGGAGGGATTCCCGTCATGATCAAAATTGATTTGAGGAAATGTGCTCGATGATTCTCATTCCGCAATGCATGTGCATTCAAAATCATTCTTAAAATACAGTCGCCATGGATAAACAGTTCATAATCTCTCCCGACCCCCGCGCCATCATCTCTTGTCGCCGCCGAGGACACGACGAACATGAACGATATCAACTTTTAAAAATTAACTGTGTAAAACAGCCTCAAAGGATTTCGAAGGCTATGCAAAAACATTCGGCTTATTATAGCGCTACTGTTTTCTTTCAATGAATGTGTTTTTACTCCGGTTAACCACAACACTCGCACAACCAGAAAAGTGAGGAATATTAACTTTCAACTCTGCGTGTCACTTTGGACTCGCGTGCCGTAGGTTCGCCACCCCCATTCTAGTGTTTTCCATACACTTTCATGGTTGTTTCATGATCGCCTCTTAATTCGTCTTTTTGTGTATGTAACTCGATCCATCCGTTTAATCTTCATTTGCTGAAACCTCATTTTTCACTCTTTTCAATCTTCTCGTCTCTGCTGCTATGACCACCGTCAATGTCTATCATCCATAGAGAAACGCGCCCCATTTACACGTCTTTATGCTTTGTTCTCCACTTCCAAGGCATGCGTGATGTGTTCTGAATCGAACTTGTCTTGTACAATGCCTTCTCCTCCACCCTCGGTATTTTTTGTTGCCACGCAGTCTTGCATCCAAAAATAAAAGAGCAAAACCAAAAGCAATTCTCTTCCATTCATTTCTTTTCGAAGAGAATGAGACTTTTTGGATAAAAAATGCTGCAGTCCCCGAATATCCTTGAGAAATAGAAAATGACAGAAAATTGGGAACTAACGAGCTAGTTCCTCCCCTCAAGTTTCATGTCTCGAACCGAGAGCGGAGGGGAATTTGACCCGTCAAATTCCGTCATCAGCCACGCCCAGCGCAGATGGCGTCGCAATACCTCATGTTCAATTCACGAGACGACAGATTTTTATTTTTTACCTTTTGCCCTTCAGGTATCTCAGGTGACCTCTGCGCCCGCGAGATCCACATGAGCTTTAAATTAGAGTTTCCAGGAGCCAAGAATGCCGGGTCTTGGGTGTTGGGACGGACGAAATCAACGAAATTTCCCCATAGATCGTTGTCTTCCCAATCCTAGCGCACTGCTTTCCTCACGAGTAATGTCTCTTACTTCCAGATGATATCATTGATTGACTGAAATGGCTAAGTTAGCGAAATAAATTACAGTGCACCTGAAATCAATAAGAGAATCAAAAACTTAGACTTAAAACGGTGAGGCCCAACATTGATCGCTAACTTTTTGAAGAGTTTTGATGATTCTAATCATGATGAAAAAAGGGTTGTACATGACGGCGAAATTAGCGTTTATTAATTCGTCCCTGAAGACATTGGTTGCCGCGCGAGAGTAACTTGGGGCCGAACAGCATGCGCGCCACTAGCGGCCATCCTCAAAATCCACCGAAGTGAACACGAAATCCTTCTCGTGGCCGAATGCGTTAGAAACATCTTGACGGTACAAAGTCATCTTTTACTCAATATGAGCAAGAAAACAATTATAATCCAGTTTTTTCAATGAATAACAAAGGCATTAACGGCTATCTCTGTAACAAGGAAATGATTTTCGAATAAAATCAATAATGAAAATAAGATACGAGTAAGAAAATAGCGAGGATGATGGCGAAGAAGGCAATTGTCAGAGGAATTAAAAACTAATGACAAATGGTAAGGAAGTGTATGTGTTCAACTTTATTTTTGGGGTCGTATGTTCTACGTCTACGAGACGACGGCAATCAGAGCAGCTTGATAAGGTTGAAAACGATGGAATAATGGTGGAGTAAAGAGGATTGGAAGCGATGTAAATATGGTGAATGAAGAACTCTAATACAAATGGATAAACCGAATAGCAAATGGAAGGTGATCATGTATTCAGAGGGTGGATGAAGTGAGAAGCTTATGAGAGACCGCGGTATAATATGTCCAACCATTGGACACTTGAGGAGGCAAAACAGGGTGGTGAACACTCAAGCAGGGAAGAGAGGATGGCTAGAGAGGAAGTCAAAGGATGTACGAGAAGCAATAAGACGTCAGCTTAAAGAATTGTGAAGTGGCGGGGAGGTAAGCAACGAGATAAAGTTTCACAATTACGCCGTAAACCTACCGTAGGACTGATAACCAGTTATTTATTATAAAAATATCAAGCCGACGTAATACGGTAAAGATCCATAAAAATGGTATTGGTAATGACAGAAAAAGGACCACCCGTTGTGTCGTGTTAAGTGACGCGCCTGTCCCTGCTCTTTTGCCAGTGAATATGTCAAAACCGTCATGTAATTGACTAACTCTTCCGAAACCGGTTTTAAAATTTTTCTGCTTCCATTGTATGCTATTTGGTCCTCATATTTAATTTATATTTCGTCGCCAACAGAACTCATCTCTCCCTAACCACGGACTTATATATCCCATTCGACTGTTTATTACTGAGTACGAGTGGATTCATGAAATGGGGAATCAGCGTTACAAATGAAATCGCGACTGTTGTTGTTTTTTTCTGAGGAGGATCTCATTTCGCAGTCAGACTTAATCTTGGGCTTAGTCCTTATCCTAATCCAGACTTAATCCAGGGTTCAGATTCTCGCATGCTTTGTGGTTCATTTCTCCTTTTGTAGTTCGTAATTCTCCGTGAGGACTTGCTACCCACCTTAAAATCCACGTTCAATTGTTCCCACTTTGCTGAAAACAATGCGTCGTGGCCGGTCAGGTTAGTCCGACATGCAACGCAATCCGCCCAAGGGTCCCAGGGAGGTCAAGTCCCAGCTGGGACAAAAGTGTCACGTAAACTCTGATGATTCGGACCCTGGGAAACCTGATCACGAGCCATACCTGGGCATATAACGGCATCCCAGAGACCTGGAAAGCATCCGATAATCTATTCTCCCGTAGAAGGAGTTGCTCGGGGGAAAATACGCTGTAAAGGTGAGCTGAACAAATATCAAGAGCGTTCGCAATACCGTTCTGCCTACGGATGCGGCGATAGATACGGACGGTTAAAGTAGCGAAATAAATTACGATGATTATCGAGAACTAATGTAGTTTTCCAGTAATTTTGTGTTTTAAATACGCACTTCTACAGTAATGTGTAATAAGGAATTCTAATAGCAACTGAAAAAGTACAAAAACCTTGAACTCTCCAGAGTTCTGTTGCAATCGATTTAAAACGTGTAAAAAGAAAGAGAATCAAATTAGAATTAGGAAATTGTGTTCAAATGGTACTCCAATGCACATTATGGAGTGGCTCTTCAACTATTTTCCCTAATCATTAATAAGGAAGTAAGTGTACATGCACTACAATTGTATTGAATATTTACGATTTTTGAAGGAATTAATTAAAATATTTTCTGATCCATCGATGGCCTTCCTTAAAATTGTTCAGTACTGGGAAGGATCACAAGGAAACATAGGATTGTAGTTTGAATGAATTTCTTATATGTAGTAAAAATAGGTGAGTATAAATAAAATTAACAATGGCCGAGATTAAAGATGTCGCCATAAAGGGGTTGGCCGACTGAAGAATTGCGTGTAGAGCTGCTTCAAACCAATCTTAAGATTTGATGACCGGTTTTGATGATGTAAGGATATATGTGAAGGTTTATTAGAGTTAAGTCCGTATATATAATGTGCGGATGGCTTCTCCTTAATGTTACCGATAACGGCGACAATTCACGGGGCTTGTTATGTAATATTATGAAAATCGCCATGGCAATTTGCGAAAATTACTCCGTTAATATTCAAGGTGACCCATCTTACAGAGTGACAAAAGCACTCCGATTGTAGCGGGGAGGGGAACTCGCTCGCTTCGTGCAAACCTGGAGTATTTGCCGGACCCTGTCGAAACGCCGAGCGCCGGACCTCCGTGCGCCCCGCCATCCCCCACGTCGCCACCGATCCGATAGTCACCTCAAGGGTCGGTTTGATGGGCTCATACGGTTCAACTCTTGATTACGTCCCATGGTGCCATTAAATTCACACTTAGGAGTCGGGGATGATCTTACTTAGCCAAATGCGAATTCCGCATAAGATCTGGATCCTAAAAAATCAAAACGAACGAACGCGGGAATGCCGAATGAGTTTCGGTTTTTTTCGTAATACACCTTTCAACTCAGTGTTAAGTTTCGAAGGAAGGAATTCGAGTGATTTTCGTATGACGTCGCAATTTTATTCCCTTATTCAGTAAATTACATCTTCACGCTTTGTCTCACTTCTTTCTCGTGTTGATGGTCAAATACCTAATATATGGATACCCACATATCGGAAAACTGTTTTAAACTGAAAATCAAATTTTGCGTTAAAAATCAATCATGCGCAATTCATATGAATCTCAAGTTTCTGCGAAGCAATGAATGGCAATGTAGAAAACATTTTTCCACTTTTTGATAAAAAATGTCCTTAAGTTTCTCGGTTAAGGTGACGTAATGCCGAAAGTGACGCCAAAAAGAGAAATTAAAAAACTTGTGTGCATGGTAAAGCAGAATGGACTCCCTAGTGTCAAAAAATCACTGAAGAGCACGCAGGTGAATTAGCGGAGTGGGAGTCGTAGAGTTAGCTGGGAAAAACGACGCCATTTTCCGTATTTACCATGAAGTGGTCTGGTAAGCATCGAGGCTTTTTCGTGGAAATGATCTTAAAGAACAACGGTAGTATGGTGGCGACGCTGAGGGTGATGTGGTCTAGCAATGAAACGCATTTTCACCCCTCCGGCTCAGCAAATATGCAAAATGTCTGAGATGAGTTTTCGAAAACTTTTTAAACAACTCAAATTACGTATGCATCGCTCACCAAGGTCGTCACCTGGATGAAATAATTTTCAAAGCCAAGAGAAAAAAGTGACATTGAATGCAGTATTCAGAAATGAAAACCTTTTTTAATTATCTTAGTTGGTTTTCTTACAATTTACCCATCAAATCAGGGAGTCTATTCTGCTTCACCCTGTATTTCGTAGTTTCGACTGATAAATCAGTTTTTTTAAACTCATGTAATGGTTTAAAGAGCCAATCTCGCCGTGGGACCACTTAAAATGACCCGTTTCTCGGTTCACCTTCCGTGGAATGAGAGCCTTTGCAGCTGGCGTATGAATATTCTTTTAAACTTAAAGACATCTGGCATTGCAGTAATTATCCTTCGCCTGAATTTCACATTATGTCATTTAGGAAGTTCCGTAAAATGTCGATGACTGTTTCCACAGTATTTTTGCAAATTTTCTTTCAACTTTCAGGAAACGACTCTCGGGCTGAATACCTGAGTTATTTGCAATGTGGAGGGACAGCGGGTGAATTCTCGAGTATCGCCCGCGTCTTCTGGAGGATTGTGCGTAGATGCTCACTCCGCCGCCAAGTTCAAAGACCCCGCCACTTCCTGCCTCATTTCCTCCGGTTTAAAATGGGTCGCGGGCGGACTTCGTCGGGCAATTACCCCCGGGGAGGTGCTATTGCCCGTTCCCACTCGACCGGCGGACGTAGCCGACCCTCCGATGAGATAAGGCACTGGGGGCGTGTGTCGAGGCATCGAACCCCTTTCCTCCCTCCCTCTCTCCCCCCTTATCAGCCCAATGGTTGGCTTTGAATGACGACCTCACGTGCGACTAATGCCCGAGGGGGTTGCAAGCTCAGGGCGCCGTTACCATTTGTCACCATTTGGTTTCCCACACACCTCTAGCAACCATGACGTTCCCGCATCACCCGGGACCATGCGATCACCAGCTCCCTGATCACGAGCACTCGTCCCTGGATGAACTCCTACGGTTATGCCATCTCACTCGCAGCTTCGATTAACGTCTTTCTCCAAGCATAACTGATTGGAATGCCTTTATAATTAGTTAAGGCTCATTAAATGCCCATTTCACGCGAGTTCTATCGTCAGATAGAAGTTCGCTTGTATATTCCGTGCCTGCGTTTATTATATGGACGCTTGCATCCGTACGGGTCGCATACCAATGTTAACGTGTTGCTTTGTTTCCCCTTCGATTGTTTCATCCTGTGAAAAAGGCGTTGTTTCTTATTACATTACATCGCCATCATTTTATTTAGGAAATTTTGTTCAAGTTTTTTTTACATACCTACTTAGAAAATATCAATAATATTGGCGTTGATGTCAACTGAAACGATTGCTAGCACGAAATAACAATATTTTACATGAAATGGCATCAGTTTTAAAACGCCCGCATTGTGGAAATAATGTTAAGGGGGCATTTTTATGAGATAACTATTGAAAAGCTAATTTCTTTTTGTAAAACGTTCTTCAATAATAAGCATTGTTCACGGGGTTATCTGGAATGTAATAATTAAATAAATGATTATCAGTGATTGATTTTGTAGTGTTTCCATACATTGCGTTTTAATGGAGTTTTTATTGCACTTCACTGAATGATAGTTTCTGTACGGTGACAATATCGTAATTATCCATTTTGCATCAAGTTGACTATTTGAATCCATTTGACCCACACGAAAATTCCCGTTATTGAAATTCACATCCATTTCATATCGGTTTTTTGCATTATTATGCTAAAATGATTGCAATTTAACAAAAATATGGCGAATAGTTATTTTCATTTTGAGGAGTTGTGAAGTTTCACTCCTCGTCACTAGAATTGTTCTCAGTGGAAAGCTGTCGGGGATATCCAACCATTTTGATTGCCAGGCGTTCTCATCAAGAATAGACCGACATTTCGATTTTTGAGATGAGTCATTCAATGAAGAATATTTCAGATGCATTCGTCTTTTCATCCGAGAATAAATCATTTGAATTCCGTTTAACAGTGGAAGGAGGAAGTATTTGAATGGAATACAAAAGCACGGCTTCACCATATTGCACTACATATATTTTTCGTTTGATCAGAAATAAATGGATATGTTAAAAAAAACCCATTCATCGAGGTTGAATAACGATCGTTAATATAACGGGTCGATGGAGTAACCTTTTGCGACGTACAAGTATTCAACTTCCCTTGTGAGTACATTGGATGTGGGCCTTCTTTGTAGTAGTTATATAATTATTTTATCGATGGAAAACATTACCGATATCCGATTAGGACTACTAGCATACTCATATGCGAGTACAAGTACACGTATTAAATGAAGAGAGAAGCTTATGGAGGGTACTTGCAAGATGAGCTAATTGGACAGGTGCGCGATGGCCTCGTGAAGACCACGATTGAAGAGGGGAAGAACGCGAGACGAGGGCTTAGGAGAAGGCTAGGGAAAATGTCGGTGCGAGGAGCTACGAGGGAACGAAGAGATTGACAAGGAACAGGGTAGTTCGAAGAGTTGCCGCAAACCAGTCCTAGCGTTGATAAACTACTGTTGTCAGCTGTTTTTTTCAATACGAGCAAATAAGCTCGCACAGCAAGATAGCTCGTACACCCTATAATTACCGCATATCGATATATCGTCGCCACCTAGACATTTAGTTTGTATTTTCGGTAAATATTTGAATATAACTTCCATTAATATTAAAGCTATATGCAGCCAATGCGTTGCTTTTGAAAAAAACCTTTAAAATGGCATCACATTCAAATCGCGTTCCTCCAGAAATGATGACTCTACTTCCAGCTCGCGAAAACAATCACAAGAACAGAGATGCGGTTTGCGAGAAACAGATGGTCGATTAGCTGAGGGACTCCAGAAGGTGAGGAGGGTACTGGAACAGATTGAAGTAGGCTCCCGCCACCAAGCGACCACAGCGCTTTCGATGCGGATTTGCGTACACGCGATAACACAACGGGATATGGCCGCCTAGATTTTCCTCAACGCGAGTTGTCCATCCGCGTGCCTTGCTCCGCTTCCTGGAGATGGTGGAGGGGGGGGGGCAGGGCAGCTTAGTAAACCGAGCTCAAAGCGGCGTTGCAACCACTCTATCTATGATGCCGGCTGGCGCATGAAAAAGTCATCGCTTGGCTTGGCTCTAGGGTGAAGCGAGGCGTACGCTTCATAGCTTCAAGCTCGAGCCTCGCCCGTGCCGGAGAAGTCGATATGGAAGGCCTTTGGTCCGAAAGAACGAACTACCTCAATCGGTTCGTGCGGTGAAAATGATTAAGAAGAACGAAGGAGAGCGAAAATATGCCATTCCTTGGACCGAAAAGGTTATCTTTCAATAATTTGCGATGAGAGTTAAGGGGAAATTGCTTCTACAAAACATATGAAAGTTCACCTGAATGTCTCATTGATAATTTTTTCTTAATCAGCTTTAATTGACTCCATCGGCTTATTCCAAATAAACTGCTTAATCGGCTTAATTGGTGTTTCGCGTGCCTGAAGTGCATAACCTTAAGAAAAGAAATATGTTTTCTCCCTCTTTGTTAACTAATCCCACACCTCGGATCAGTTTTATCAAAACAAAAAGTCGGCTAAAGTATTGTGATATTATGATAAAACTGAATTCCGTTTTCAGCAGCTTATTTCATCCGATTCCACGCACTTACTATTCACGTACATTCCTCTTTATATATATATATATATATACCCATGCCAGATAGCTCGAAGGTTAGGAGCCAGACGAAAGGTAGTCCACGCAGCGTCTGTTCCTCAGTGAGGCGGCTGCAATGGCGTCTGACCCCAGTGGGGCGGCCAGTAAGTGATGGTGTCACGTTAAAAACACTATTGAGGAAGGCAACGGGAAACCACCGCAATTATCATTCCCAAGATTTAAATGATGGACTATACGGAGATTTTGAGTCCTGGCAACTACGGGGCTCGGCCCAATCGGCCGTGTGTCGTGCCCGGCAGCGGGGGACGCAAGGCTTCCGCGGTCGTCATCCCACGAAACGCTTGCAAGGGAAAACCAGCAGCAGCAGGACAGAAGACCCAGGAGAAGAAGACCACATTAGTTAGAATAGGAACGTGGAATGTTAGGACAATGATGAAGACAGGGAAATTGGAGAATATTAAGCGAGAGATGGAAAGGGGAAATATAGATATTTTAGGTCTATGCGAGGTGAGATGGAAAGATAGCGGGGATGACTGGAGTGATAAGTATAGAATAATATACAGCGGCGGGGACGAGAGTCAACGAGGGGTTGCCATAGTATTAAAAAAAGAGGTAGGAAGAAGCGTAGTCAACATAGAGCAGGTAACGGACAGAATTACACTAGTAGAGATAAAAGCAGAAACGACGAACTTGGTTATTATTCAGGTATACATGCCACCGAGCAACCATAAGGAAGAAGAGGTCGATAGGATATACGATCATTTAGAGGACATAATCGCGTGTGTTCCTGTAGGAAAACATTTGATAGTGATGGGAGATTGGAATGCGACGGTAGGCGAAGGAAGAGATGGTGATGAGGAGGGGGACTATGGTTTAGGCACGAGGAATGACCGCGGGGAGAAAGCAGTTGAGTTCTGCAAGAGACGGGGGTTAGCCATCACCAACACTTGGTTTAGAAACCATAAAAGACGCAGGTATACATGGAAAATGCCAGGTGACTCAGGAAGATATCAGCTAGATTATATCCTGGTTAGACACAGGTTTAGGAACAGTGTGATAAATTCGCACAGCTTCCCGGGAGCGGATGCGGACTCTGACCACAATTTGGTTGTTATGAAATGTAGCCTCTGTTTCACAAAGATAAGGCAGTGGCGGCGGGTTGGAAAATGGAATGTAGAAGCATTAAATGGTTTGAAAAGGAAGGAATACAAACAGGCGGTAGGGAAAATCATGGAGAATGGTAAAGAGATAAGTACTATCGAAGAAAGATGGGAAAGTATCAAGAAAGGGTTATCGAAAGCCGCAAAAGACACTATTGGAACCGTTAATGCGAAAAGGACTATGAAACCATGGATGAGATGATTACAAAGATGGATGAGCGGCGAAAATGGAAGAATGTAAATACAGAGTTAGGCAAAATTAAGTACAAAGAATTAAACAATAAATTGAGTCGGGCAACAAATAAAGCCAGAGAATCATGATGGAAGACCTAGTGCGAGGATATGGAATATTTGCAGAGGATGGGTGAAATTGGTGCGCTGTACAGTAAAGTTAAATCGTTATCGGGAAGTAAGAGAGGGAGATCTATGCTAACCGTTAGAGATAAGGCGGGTAAGGTAAAGGTTGACACAGGAAAGATCCAAGAGAGATGGAAGGAATATATAGAGGAACGTATAGTAAAGAACTTCGACGAACAAAGTTAGACATTGCAAAAGAACATGACGTAGAGAAACATAGCTTAGGTCCAGGCATGCTCGACGATGAGGTAGAGAGGGGATTAAGGGAGACGAAACTAAATAAGGCCGTGGGAGTGGATAACATTCCCGCGGAACTGTTGAAATGTTAGGGAAAATGTGGGAGGAAGAGGCTATATGGGCTGATTCGTAGTATTGATGAAGAAGGAATATGGTCGGAAGACTTGGTGAGATCAGTTTTAGTTCCTATTCCGAAAAAGGTAAAGGCTACATCATGTGAGGACTACAGGACGATAAGTTTGATATCTCACGCAGCTAAAGTTGTTCTCAGGATCATAAACAAAACGATAGAGATTAGGGTAAATGATTACTTAGTGGATGATCAGTTTGGGTTCAGGAAGGGGAGAGGTACGCGTGATGCCAATGCAGTAATGAGATTATTAATCGAGAGGAAAATAGAACACAACCAGGAGGTATTTGCCTGTTTCGTAGATTTCGAAAAGGCGTTTGACAGAGTGAATTGGAAAAAAACTAATGAGTATTCTGCAGAAAATAAGATAGATTGGAGGGAAAGGAGACTAATCCGCAACCTATACATGTCTCAGACTGCTCAGGTACGAGTGGGGAACGGGGAGTCCGGTTGGGCAGTGTTAGGAAGAGGTGTAAGGCAGGGTTTACCATTATCACCGTTGATGTTCAACCTGTATGCAGAGGAAATGATCAAAGAGGCATGGGAAGAACTGGAGGTAGAAATTAATGTGGGCGGGGAATTCGTAAAATCAGTTAGATTTGCTGATGACCAAGCTTTACTTTTTCAGTCAGCCAAGGGGTTGCAAGCATTTCTGAGTGAATTGGAAATTCAGTGCAACAGGTATGGGATGAGAATTATTTATTTATTTACACAATTACGTTGCAATTAGGCAAATTTCCTGGTGGCAACGGTCAGGTTAGGTCAAAGATAACTACTAACAACGAAAATTACTTACGAACACATAAAAACAGATAAGAGACAAAATATTTTTACAAATCAATATCAATAAAACAAAGGTTATGCGATTTTCTAGAAAGAAAAAGGCTAAGCTAAACATTAAAATAGGAGGGCAAAAACTAGAGTAGGTGGAACAGTTTACGTATCTCGGTAGTGTTTTGGACCAACACGGTCAAAGTAGTAGGGACGTAAGGAGAAGAATTGCGCTAGGCAAAGAGGCTTTCACGAGGAGAAGGGAGTTGATGACGGGGACTTTGAGTAAGGATGTTAAGAAAAGACTCGTAAAAACTTTGATATGGAGCGTAGCTATGTACGGCGCGGAAACGTGGTCATTGAAGCAGGAGGATAGACGTAGACTGGAGGCTTTTGAAATGTGGGTGTGGAGAAGAATGGAGAAGGTGAAATGGACAGAGAAGAAAACAAATGAGGAAGTACTTGTTATGGTGGGCGAAGAGAGGGGTTTGTTGGGAGCAATCCTATGGAGGCAGGAAAAGGGGATGAAGGGGGTATTGACCGGCAGTGGGATGTGTAAGACTGTGATAGAGGGCACAATGTTGGGCAAAAGAGGAAAGGGGAGGAACAGGATAGGGATGATGGATGGGATGAAGGGAGGAAGAAGGTCCTGATGTAGAGTAGGATGTTGTGTTCTGCTAGGGATCACAAATTATTTATTTAGTAATTATGTCCATCCAAAAACCTTCCGTAACCGGTAGATTACCTAATATAAGCATATATATATAATACGGGTCGCGGTATTCCAGGGGGTAGAGCGTGGGACTGCTGACCGGAGAGGGTTCGATTACCGGGCAAGGCACTCTGGGCACCTGCAGCTCCACCCAAGCTATGTGATTTTTCGGGTACCAGGTCTTCCTGGGAAACCATAACCGGCACAGGGAAAGGAACTGGCCCCCCTACCCTGATGTGTTAATTACACACGCCTTTGGGCTCAGTACTGGGTGAACTCTGCCATCACCTACCAAACTGACCTTCGGGTTGATTACTGTGTTTATGGTTATATGTATATAAAATTATCCAAGAAGTTCTTTTTTAACCTCCGCCACTTTAATTCTTAGTTTAGTCTTTTTAAACGCTGGAAATAATCGTTGCATTTTTCTTTTGATATTTTCGTATTCCGCATTGATTTGGGGAGAGTAGCTGCAATCCCTAGGCTGAGAGGCTGGCTGAGTCGGTATCCATTTCAATACTAATATAATACAATAATAATTCCACTTCCGCCGCCCAAATGTTTGTATTATTATTGTGTGCTCATATTATTGAATCCACTCTCGTTAAAAATCATGCTCCATGACGTTATCTATAAATAAGTTGAAGAAGTAAGTTATAAATAAGTTATGTAGCATGTTTTAGTTCATTTATTGGCCTTCCGAGAACAATTCCTGATTTATATTATTTCTTTGGCCACCTACTTAATTAGAAATTAACAGTAAATTGCTTTTCAAATTTGAATTATTAAATCTATTTCCCGGAACCTGCAAATTAGAGAAACCTTTGGGCAATCGTTAGTTAACTATTATTTAAGAAATTGGAGTACAAGTTTGAAAATATGTGTTGGAAAAACTATTTGGGAGAGTCTCCGTTCCCTTGATTTTTGCAAATGTAATTTGAAAGCAATACTTAATTAGGGCACCGTATTGTATCCTCAGATTGAACACTCCCTCCGAATCAGGGGACCATGAGCGAAAGTGTTTTCGTGTACTTTGCTTTATTGAACAGACCTCTTCTTACTGGAGAGGACTCAACATTTTTGAATCTGGAGTAACGTTTTTAATTTGACACCCTGTATTGTGTGTTACTAAAAAGCAGTCATAACGGTTGAGCCGCTTGGGAATGTGGCCAGGGGATCGTGCATTATTCATGAAACTCAATTTTGGAGTAAAACAGGATTTTTGGAAAAATTATAATTTTTGTACTAGGAGGATTCATGCCGTAGTCCGGGGTCAAAATTTATTTCCACGGTCGAAGATTTAAACGCGCAGTCAGATCTTGACATTTCAGCAGTTCCGTTGTATTTCCATGTATTGACACATCATTCATTTGATAATATTAATTGCTATCAGTTAATGCATAAGGTTAAACGGCGAAATGAATAAACCAATGGATGGCTTTATCCATTTTTGTTTGTTTCGTGAAATATGGTATGGGCAGGTGGACAGATTGAAAACATGCGAATGTCGGCAGAATGGCAGTCGGTAGTATGTGGAGAATATGGGAAGAATTACTTTGCCTAAGGCAGCGCGAATCGCCGGAAGCACGGACGATTGAATACTTGAGGAGTACTAGCGGAGAAAAAAGGAGGTATGGGGTGAGGAATGCGTGGCCAATTAGAGAGTGTTGCTCGGATGCACTCGTAATAGCTGAGAGCTGAAGAAGCTTCCCTGGATTGAGAGAATGGATGAGAGTTGAATCACCAAACAGGTATGGAGTGAGGAGTAAACATGTAGCTAGCGTGAGGAAGGGCTATTCGGAGAAATTCTCGGTTGACTGTGGTTGAAAAGACTCTTCAAGACCAGAGTATAGTAAAAGTCTCGGGAACAGTTGAGCGTGAGCGACGCACGAATCTGATGGGGGCGAAAGAAGTTTGTATCGGGCCAGTAATGGGAATAATTAGTAAAACGGATTATTTCTTCGGATATAAACTAGAATCAAGTTTTTTTTACTATGCCTGTTCCATAAAAGGAACACTTTCAATGATGTTTATGTACGTGAATGCAGGCCGGAGGAATTAGGGACGATGGGAAAACGCCGCGTAGCGCAATGTCACGGGGGCGGGGGGTCGGCCGAGATTAGTGGCAACGGGTGGAGAGGGGGGGGGGGAGTCTGAGGGAGACCCGAAAAATCTCGGTGTTGAGTTAGAAGACAGGAATCCCTCAGGTGCCCCTCTCAGGAATCCATTGAGCATGAAATTGAATTTTTTCTTCGGTCCAGTTACAGTGCGGCATAAACGCAACACACGGGAGCATCTTGAAGACGGCCGTTTTTCATTCTAAACAGTTGCCCATTGTTCCAATTATCTCCGAATGAAAATTTCACTTAAATCACATTTTATGGACTTTTTACATGACCTTAATCGAGGTTGCCATGACGGTTGAGTGCCAGGACCACCGAGAGAGGATACCATCGTCGAATCGAAATAAATGGTCGAGAAAGATTTATCTACCTCGAATCTGATGGCGATTGCGTCATTTCCCTTCGCTCGTACCAATTACGATACGATCATAAACGAGGAAGCGAATGCACGATGAGTTAATAAAACTGTCGAAGCCTCCTCTAGTTGCTTCGCCAGCTCTTCCTTTGGCAAGGATCGCCTGGAAACGGGAATCCAGTGGATCTTGGCGAACGAGCGGGTCGTCCTCCGCCCCTGAACCACGCCGCGGCCCCCGTTATTTCCCTGCCCCGCTCCGATGCTCTCTCGACACTCCGCGAGAGTTTTTCTTCGCTTATCGTGTCTCTTTTTTTCTTGGTTTCGCGGAGTGAGGTCGGCGCACCTCCCTTCCAAAGTTCTCTGGATTCTCCTCACCTCGTTCTTCCTCCCCCTCGCCCCTGACTGGATAAAGGACCTTCCCCCCCTCTCCCCCCCCCACTACCTCCTCCCCCAGTCATATCCTGTTGCCCTCTTACCTGGAAGATGAGTTCTTATTCTCCCGTGGCGAGCCATCTCATTTGTGCGGGTTTAGACGTGTTCTCGGAAAATTGCTGCATTCGCTCTGGTGGCTCCCGACGAGACTGCTGTTTGGAGAGTCTCTCGGTTGACCTCTTCATCCTCGGGTTGACGCCGCCCAGAAGGTCGTAGGGTTAAAATAGAAGCCCGCGCACGAAGTTTTATATTGGGCGTACATACATTTTATATTTACAAATATATGGTAGTTCGGATTTAATCTGCCATGAATTCAGTTATAGAATCGGGAAATGTTAAAGTTGGTAAAAAATTAACGCGGATCGAACTGAATCTCTTCTGTTTTCCACCGTTCGCCAATTCCACTGACGTTTCGAAGACCGATTTGCTCGTTGACTTTAAGACTACTGAATTTAAGGTTCTAGATCTGTCGAAAATAGTTGTGTTCCCCCCTAATACGATAGGAGAGCACCACTCTTAACGACCGAGTTTTATATATGGCAGGAGTCCAGTCGCTGTACCTAATAATGCTTTTTTAAACTGTCGGAAAACCGGTGAAAATGCATGTATGTTAAGTTTATTTCATCGCATTGGATGTTTTGGTATGTTTAAAATTTTGAAAATTTGATACTGAGTGTTTGCACAAAGGCAAAACAAGTATGACGTAATATAGTCAAAATTTCAAATATTTTCAGTGGTGAATTTAAGTACCGGAAGATGACTGATACAATTTTGAAAATTCCTGAGTTATCCGTTTTCTCAGATGTAACACAAAATACCTAAACTATATGTATTATTATATGGTAGTCTACCATTAAAGTTGGATATTAGATGGACGCACGGATAACCATCGCTTTATTTCGTATCCTCACCGGCACAAGGCACAATATGACATCACACACTGTAATTAACGGTTATTCAATTCCATTTTCTCTCTCTTCATTTCGTTCAACGTGGCTGTATCATTTTCCTACCCCTTCCGTCTTTCAGCATTCCATCAGTAATTGAAAATATTCATAATTTATCTTTCCTGTCTTCTTTGATTTTTTTCCAATCATGTTTCTCATATTTTAAAAAGTGGTTCGCGGTAGTCCAGTGGGTAGAGCGTTGGAATACTGACCGGAGGGTCCCGGGTTTGAGTCCCGGGCAAGCCTCTCTGGGCACCTGCAGCTCCACACAAGGTATATGATTTTTCGGGTACCAGATCTTCCTGGGAAACCATAGCCGGGACAGGGAAAGGAACTGGCCCCCCTACCCTGCTGGTGTGTGAATTTATTTTATTTATTTATTTATTAAAAATTGTGCACATACAGCAGGATTGCCAATTTACAGTGACACGTATAACAGCAACATATAAGGACACAAACATACAAACATCAACAAGACTATACTATTGAGGAAGGTGTGAGAGATGTGTCAGAGAAAGGTTTATAAATGTGTTGGCTGGGAGTGAGAGGGGGTCAATACTTTCGGGAAGGGAATTCAGTAAAGCGGGGAGACGGAAGAAAAGGGACCGTTTGGTGAGGGACAATCTGGGAACGGGTTGGTGGAATAAAGAGTGATCGCGGGTAACTCGGGGGGGAACTCTGAAATTGATAAGGGAAATTAGTTCAGGACAGTCGTTAATGGAGTTAAGGGTGTTATGCATGAGTTTTAAATCGGATTTTAGACGTAGAGTGGAGAGATTACAAATCGAGAGCGAGGAAAGAAGTGATTCAGTTGGCGAGTCCCGAAGATGGGGGACTCTGTACTTGACAATTTTACTGAAAAAATTTGTTATCGTGTTAAGGGTATTAAGGTTAGATAGGGCAGACATGGACCATATAGGGGAGCAGTAGGTAATTAATGGTAAGATAATGGTTGAGAAATATGCGGTTAGAGATTGTACATCTTTTATTTCTGTGTAGCGGTAAAGTAGACCTAGAAGAGACATGGCTTTGCATTTAACTGCTTTGATATGACAATCACACGCCGTATAGGGCTTAGTACTGGGTGAACTCTACCATCACATACCAAACCGACCTTCGGGGGTAATTACTGTGTCTATGGTTTTCTTTAATTAAAAAGAAAGGCATTGGTCATTATCTTTTTTTACCTTGGAGGTAGTCACCCTTCTTGCCCCCGAATTCAATTTCTCTTTTGCCGTGCCAGCTTATCTTTCTTTCGCCTCTTCAATGCAGTTTGCCACATTCGCGACTTGACATGTGGTCACTCGATCTTTCTAATGAGACTTTCACTTCTATTTTCCCTCCCATTACATTTCTGATGGTGTCACGGGATGTCTCAGTGCTCACTTGATCCATCCTGGTCTCCATCTCCGTTCATCTCATCATTTGGCCCTCATATATTCTCGCTTCTCATTTCATGTCCATTTTATCGTCAGTGTTCGACTCCAGGATTGGGTTTGCAGGATTCGTATCCTGTTTTTGTTTGCTGTCCCGCGCTTCACAAAATTGTTCTCACAATATTGTGCTCCTGAAATTAAATACTTTGGCCATCAAATTTTGGTTACTAAGGACTAAATATTTACTCCTTCGTTTTTAATTCTACAATCCTATCACAGAGAGTGCCAAAGCATTGCTTGCTGATTTGCATTTGTCATTTAATTCAGCAAAAATGCACTGCCTTACCCTGTACTATGTATTTCTTTGACGTAAATCCAGTGATTAGTTTTTTCAAAAACAGAATCTTTCCTTGCTCTCATTTATAGCATCTATGTAGTGCTCAAAAAATGATCTGCATACATTATATTTAGTCATTTTTTACTGGTCTTGTGGCCCTTTTAAATTCGGCTTAAAATTTGAAATGCTACTGATCACACAGTGCCGTCATTTCTTCGTTAACAATTTCAGTAGCAGTATTTAGGGGAGGCGACCGACAGCTGAGGTCATTTGCGCCATAGGGGATGGACAGGAAAGGATGAAGGGTGGAGAGAAACCCGGCGTCGGCATTAGCCTACTCTTTACGAAAGGCGCCAAGGGGTCGGTAGCATAACGTCCCATCCGACGGACGGCGTACTCACTCAAAGTGCCCTCCACAAAGCACCTCAAGTAGGGATCGAGATACCTCTGAAAAGTATTCAACACCGCCGGGATTTGAACCCGATCCCTCAGAGTGGGAAGCCAGCACGTTAGCCCCCGCACCATCTCGATCCCCGTGACCATCTTCAGCAAGCTTATCTTCCAACTATGAACAATCCGCCGTCTCACCAGCAAACGGTATTCTCTTCTCTCATTATTCTCTTCGTTAACGGTCCAGCACACACACACACGTTTGCAGCATTTCAAGATGGTTTGAAAAAACTAGAGAAGTACACTCATCCCCTCGTTCGCGATTAGAGCCGAGAATCGCTCAGTTGGCTAAGCACGAGGGTTGCTATACATATTCTCAGCCTAATGATGAAAAGGCAGTAATTTATTGCTGAAAATGACTTAATTGTTTTTCGAAGTATTCTCCATGATGATCAATAGACTTTTGCATACACTCGAACCAATTGTCGAAACTCTTTTTCCACTCTGATTGAGATACCTCCAAAACATGGTTTTCGAATACATAAACGTTTTCTTCAGGCACCGAAATACGTTGGCCACGCAATTGTTCCTCGATAGTTGGCTATACTACCTATTTAATATTATATTTATTCAGAGAGCAAGGGAAAAAACGAGTGAAGTTTTTTTTGCAAAGTTTTTATCAGAGGAAGGCTAATGGGATAATTTTGTGCTCCCATGTATTTGCTATAAGGTGCACAGTTTAATCCTTCCGATTTTGAAATGGCAGTAAAAAGTGTCCAGGCAGTGTAAAATAGTACTTAAAATACTTCACGTCAGATACTTTATCGTGACGATTGAGATGGATTTCAGTAAAAAGGACAAAATTAGAATTTATTAAACCTACATCATATTGAAGTCATTTAAAACCGAACCATCCAGAAAATCGGCTGTCTGAAGAAGTCATCTTGGCTCTAAAGAGGATTGCATCGTCTGCATAATTATTCCTATATGTCAGAAACACATAGTCAGTCATCTCTCTTACTTTAAATAAATATGCATCCATGTGTTGCAATAAAAAGATCGAGGCTTCACTTTTTATATTAAGTGTGTGGTATTCATTTTTCATCTTAAAGATATGTGCCAACAAAACGTACTTGTTTATGGTAAGTTCTGATTTTTTTCTTAGAAGTGAGTTTGTTTCAAGGATGATCCTGGCTTTATGATGCTTTATATACGTATAACAGAGGTATTCAGGTTAATTTCATAGAAATTAAGTTTTATTAGTATTCCACGCATAAACTCTTAAACATATTTCAGTTTTTCATTTAGCTGTGTAAGTGATCCTGGATACTTGAGTCGTCAAACTGTCCCTCAAAGCAAAGAGTTGACGGGATTCGAACTTCTCTTTGGCGATATGAGGAGACGACAGTGTGGTCGTTGCCTCGATGCTAAGCCCGAAGTGATGTTATATGGTATTTGAGAAACAGGTTAAGCTTGTAACAACGTTAATAGTTTGGGGGATCTGATCGTCGAACATTCTGCGAATTAACAGAAATATATATATGATGACGGAAAAATTGAAAAGGGCTGAGTGATGTAATAAATAATTTATTATTGAGAAGTGGCACAATGTCCACAGTCAGAGAATTCTTGAATGTATAACTGATCGAAGCACTTTTCCACTGGATAAAATGTATTTACAACCGGGTTTCGATGTGTTACTACATCATCAAATCCATGATGGCATGATGATGTAGTAACACATCGAAACTCGGTCGCATAATACATTTTATCAAGTGGAAAAGTGCTTCGATCAGTTGTTCATTGCGTTCGTTTTCCACCACGTCACGCGTCAAACTACTCAATTTGAATTCTTGAATACATGGAATAATTTACATGATCTTTCAAAAAGATGTATTTTTTCATAAAATATATATGACAATGTTTACGAACTGAGAGCTACCACTCCGAGAGAAGGCGAAAATTTACATCAAGGTTGAGATTGAATAATTAGTAACTAAAATGTAAGAGTAGAGGTTCAGTAATACACACAATACCTTACACATTAAATTCAAATTTCTCTTTATGACTGATCTGTTCTGATCGATTTCCTTTGAGTTTTTTTTATTTTATTATTTTTTTACAATTACGTTGCAATTAGGCAATTTTCCTGGTGGCAACGGTCAAGAGCCAACTAATCTATTATCATTTTGAATTGTGTTATCTGCTGCATATGCTTAGTACTTATTGTGAATATTTCTCCGAAAATATTTTAATTATAAATAAATACACTTTCGTTTCTCTGCATTAGTCACCCTTTCCCTAAAATATTATTATGAGAGTCTTTAAAAAAAATATTTTTGCTGAAAGGAGACGCTCAGCAGTCTGTAGAAATCCCTGAAGTTAGACAGTAAAAAATCGTTATCTTATGCGCGCGAACTCTAGCTTTACGGAGGCTGCTTCTGGAAAGTGGGACTAGCTATCTCATAAAAAATTCTCTCGTTCCAGTGACGGAGCTCTTCCATTGTTAAGTGCGAGTCGTTCAGAATTCAGCGAATAGGTTTTGGCTTTCATTTTTTTCTCCTGGCGACCACAGCGCATCTCTAGACACTTTGCCCGCTTACTACAGTGCAATTACGAGTACTTCTTCCCAGGCAGGAGTCTGTAAATTCTGAATTTATAGCGTGCATTGCGAAGTTTACCCTCTACGCTTAACTTCATGGCTACTGCACTCGGTCTGCTATACCATTTCATTCGGTCCGCCTCGGAGTTCGTAGCAGTAGAAGTATTTAGGGGAGGCGACCGACAGCTGAGGTATTTTGCGCCATTAGGAATGGAAAGGATGAAGGGTGGAGAGAAACCCGGCGTCGAAGGGGTCCGCAGTTTAAATTCCCATCCGACGGACGTCGTACTCACTCAAAGTGCTCTCCACAAAGTACCTCAAGTAGGGATCTGGATACCACTGAAAAATATCTGTCTTCTCCGGGATTCGAACCTGGGCCCTGTGGGTGGGAAGCCACCCACCGCACAAGTACATTAGCCACCGCACCATCCCGATCCCCTAGGCGTTCGTGTGCGCGGAAAATGTATTGACTTCGGATTTCATCGAAGTCATCACAGTTCTGTTGCGCCAAGGTGTGTTGAAATTCCTATTTCTGCTGTTCCCTCAAATAAGGATCCAAGCCACAAGAAATTAAAAATCAGTACAGTATTCATATGTAAGACGAAGTAGGATATAGGTAAATGGAATGTGTACCTCTACCACAGTCCGTTAATCCATTGGTCTTTAAAGATAGTTTAAATTAATTGACACTGCGAACTTTTGAAGTTAAGTTGGGAACTGAAAAGAAAATTTAATTGCTCCGAAATACGAATCACTTCAAATATTCACTTAAAAATCGTATTCTTGGCAGGGTTTTAGATATAGTTGTGTTTGGCATGAAATGGAAGGGCTTAAATAAAAGAAAAGGGCACAAAGGATGTGAGTTGATGGCTCAGTTTGGGTAGTATTACATTTGAAAATATCGACTCGGCAACTATCCATTCTGGGAAAATGTAACCCTCAATTCAATGTAAGGCCTACGAAAGTTTTTAAGCGATATTTCAAGGATACACAATTGTAATGCCTGTTTCAAAATTTCAATACTTGGTTTGACTGTGATATCCCAAGTTTTTAAGAGTAATGGTCCCAATATCGACTGCCTAGTAAAATATAGAAACGGTTCGAAACGTCAATTGAGAGTTGTTCCTTGTCTTGAATTGATCGCTGGCCTTTTTGACGAAATACGAATGAGAATCAAGTGGAAGCTCAAATATGCGACCTCTTGAAATGTTTGAATTCTCTGAGTACAATTTTTTTCATTTTTTATCGGCCCAGTTTTTAGTGAAAAATTATCAATTACCACAGAGAATTGTTTTGTAACAGTTTCTCTGTTAGAATGGCCCAGTGACGTGTACACGAATGCATCAAGTTGGGCACAGCTGCTGTGTCAAGTGATTTTTCCGAATAATACCAGTGTGTATGGTGTCTGCAGTTGTTGCTGGGCTCCCCGCGGAGATGATTTAATTATTGATACCTCTCACGATCGCCAATTGATCCACCCTGATCGGTGATGTCTCCTCGTTGGAGTCTCCAGTTAAACCTCGGGCTCTTCCGATGAAAATCGCAACTCGCAGCAGCGGGGACACGTCCCACCGGTTCAGCGTCGCTGGTCTAGGTCACGGGCCAGGAGGTTTCTCTCGGCCATCTGATGTCTGAAGACGAGATTCATTATCTAGAATGCCAGCGGTCAATTTTTTCAGCCGCGAGTGGCGCGAGTTCAAGAAGGCATTAATCCCAGATGAACGGTTACGTAAATATCAGCCATAAATAATCATTGGACTGTGAGCGAAGTATATTTGAGCTAATCGGGATTCGAGATATATATTCTTCTCGACCATGTTACGGTTGATTTATTTCAGAAAATAATCCATTAACGCAGCAAATATTTCTTCAGTGTTGCTTGACGATTCCCTCAGTATGGAAAATGCTCGCATTGAATCAAGCACTTCCCAAACTAACAATATGGATATCCATTATTGAAATAGAAAGAAAGACTCGTACTTTTCCACAGAGTACGAGTCTTTCTTTCTATTTCAATAATGGATATCAATTACTTCCACGAAGTGAAGCCTGAAACAATAGAATATAACAATATGGAGTTGTTGAGTAATGTTGCGCTTTCAAATATGACTGACTAACTATTGTTGAATGTTCGAATTGGATTTTAATTCATGGCTAAGGCATCAATACAGTCATGTTGTATGATACGCTATCGAAAGACGACCGTGTAAAGGTTGAAGGTCGAACGAATTAGGGAGCATATCGATGTAAATGCACATTAGCGAAGGCTTACGCCATAATAAAATAATGGAAATGTTTTTCCAGTGAATGTTGTTTCTTCCTTCAGATACACAGGTATGTTGCTTCCGATAAGAAGGTAATCTATGCAAAATCTTTTTGTATTCTTTATCAATTAAATTGTTAACAGAGTGAAAATTGCAAATATTTTAAGACGAATTCGCCCTGAAACATGATCATTCTTAGAAGAGTCACTTGCCTCAACTTGATGTGTCGCTAAGATCTGGGAAACTATGATGACACGCCTCCAAGAGGGAGCTTTCTTAGAAAGTAACCGTGGGTTGCATGCTGTCCTTTGAGTGATGTTCCTACCAACGCACTATTGCGATTTATGAGGTTCTTTAACCCCGTCCCACTTAATGTGTCACTTCCCTTAATATACCCCGAATGGGCCGGGCTATTCATATTATAAGCCAAGAGGCATCCTCTGTCTTTGACCACTTTCGGCACTCATTACTTGCCTGCATCTCACAGTGGCTATTTTTTTTAGTTTTCGAAGGTTTTTAAAAGTTTAATGTTGGGGTGCATGGTTTTTATCAGATGCTTGTCGATTTGACTAATGGTCGATTTGAGAATCGGGTTCCTGACATCCCAAATTCGAAGTTCCTCCAAGATCAGCCTTTGCTTCCTACAAAAGTTCAAAAAAGTAAATAATTATTCTATCCGACCCTATTCATTCTTGTTCTGTTGCCTTACACGCCAACGTGTACGTGTGAAACACACATTGGATGGACCTTCGTCTTTTCCGCTTTAAGGGAACGAAACGACTTCAAAATCGTCTTTAATTTCGTTCCATCTTCATGCGTTAGAATTACGAACTTTTTGAATGAGATTCACCCAGTGCATGATGCACAGTAAGAACTTGAATTCGGTCGCTACCTTGAGGGAGGCAGATGCTCGGAACCTCTGCACGTGGGAACGATATGAATTCTGCGGCCTCCCATGATCTCCGTTGCGGGGAGCCTTCTTCCACACGGATGATTTGTCAAAGCTCCCGCCCCGGATTCAGGATGCAAGCTGACTCAACACCGTTCTCGGTATTTGCTCAATCCAGCGGGGAATATAAATAATTTTCTCAAGGGCCCATAGCTTCTTTTTTGGTATTTTTCGCCTCTTAACGGTCTTAATTTTACACCGAACTCATTAATACTTATCGGTTCCGCTAAATGATTCCATTTGATAATGCAACTCCCAGATCGCCTTCTGTTCGTAATCAATTGACCCCTGGGACCTGTTCCTTTGGCGCTTCTTTTAACTTCCGAATTTCGGAATTTACTGTTACAATTTTAAGATTACTTACTATTGAAATATATCTTCGATAATTTTAGAGGAAAATAGCCCAAGTTCAACATTATGATGAAACTGGAAATATAATCTTCGGCAAACAACTACTGTTTCTTACTGAAATCGCCATTCAATTAACAGTTTTGTCAAAATTTTGTTGATCTGTCTTGTATTCTTAATGCTCTTAGAGCATCGCGTGCTGTTATAAAATGTTTTATAACAGCACGCGGACGTTTTCCCAAGTCCTCTGGAGTAAAATGTGGCGTCTTAGCTCGTACAATACCGCCGAGGGCGATATCTTGATGACCCTTTGCTGAAATCGCCCTTTCTTTTTCACGCCGTTCAGCCACGCATAGCATACGCGCCTTTTGACTATCTCTATATTATTCCCTTTTAGGTCTCTCCCTTGGGATCCCACGTATGTCCCTTATGGAACTCTTCAGTCGCCTGGCGTGGTATTTCTGAGTGTTATGAAAACCACTCACACTTCAATTTTGCAATTCGTAAAAATAACTGTCTTATTTTAGATTAAGTTCATGATAAATTATGGATTCATCATCAACGGACAGAAAATCTCAAAGCTGATTTTGTTAAATATCTTATTTTCCTATTTTATGTGGAATATTTTCTTGCTTGTTTTATGTTTAATTTTCGCATGTAAAATGTGATTTTAAGATATCGCTCATCAGTTGAACTACATTCCTCTTTCATAGACGTGGTGCAAGTAGAAACATGGAGCCTTTTAAGATAGAATATTTTTAATGATAAATAGGCTAGAATATAAAGAATAAATTTTAAATTATACATATAATTCCTATATTTTTATTCCGTAATTATTTGCATACTTTAGCTGAAGTACAATTCACATATTCCTTTAAAAAGGAATTGCAATTTGAAAATTTACGGTAATTGACATACAATTCAATCGAAGGACGTAAGCTGGCCAAATGTCATCGTCCTTTAAAAGTCAGGCAAAGATAAACAACCTAAACGTAAACCACTTCTCGTATTCAGTCGTCCATTTACGTAAGTTTAGGCGGGAGGCTCCATGCCAACGGGAAACTAACCAAATGAAACGAAATACAGGTAATGGGCAAGACGATCGCCGGTGAACCTTAAAGTGTCCTCGACCTTATCTTTGAAGGGAATTTCCTTGAGCGTGGTCGATCCTTGTGTCAACTAATAATTTTCTCTCGTTAAGACTGATATGTGTTTTCATTTTGCAGCTCCACTTTGATTTCTAATTTTGAGTACACTAGATCTGAGAGATCATCTATCTCGTCATTCTGAGTGACTTTTGAAATCGTGGGACAAACTCTGGACATTTCGAAATCACTTTGACCTTGTTTTTATCTCCTTCCATGTGATTTCCACTCGTATGTTAATAACCCCCGAAATTTTGCTTTGTTTGTTAAAATAGCACTCGGCATCGACTCACATACGTATACTATATAGATTCTTTTTTCACAAGTTCATAGTAATTTTCTATGATAGACTTGTATGCATCGATCTAACAAAATTCGATGCAAGTCTTTCTGGACTCAATTTGGTCAGTTCAAGCCACACATTTTAGACTGCCCGTTGACGCGCCCTTATGGCGTTCTTTCACCATTACGGGCGACAAGAGTTATTCAAAATTTTCAAGTAAACTTGACTTAGAAAAATCTGCCGTCACATAAACCAAAATTACTGGACGCCCTTGGAGGATGTTAGTAAGTTTTAATAGCCAAGGTTGATAATTATCCTACATATGCTATGAAACATGAAAGTAAACTTTTAGCTCTTCCATTTGAATTTCAAATCTTTTTTAATAATTTTACTCATGTTTTCGCAAAAAAGTTCTTATAAATGAACAAATTCATATTTGCTCATTTGTAGTCAATCATAGGATTTAAATTCTCTCCGAAGAGATCCAAAAAGCCATTCGCGCAGACATCCGTCCATCCACACGCTCGCCTGGGTCTTTTTTAAGTCTCTTGAACGCCTTGCGGAATTCATTACTCATTCATATTTGGTGGGGATTGGGTTGGTGCGGTGGCTAATGTGCTGGCTTTCCATCGAGAGGACCCAGGTTCGATTCCTGGAGACGGCAGATCGTTTTCAGTGGTATCCCCATCCCTACTAGCACAGGTGCTTTGTGGAGAGAGTAATTTCAGTGAGTACGCCGTCGTCAGGTGGGACAGTTAAACTGCGAAATCCTTGTCGCTTTTCGTTGTTAAGTTAAGGACTAATTCCGATCGACTCAGGGTTTCTCTCCACCCTTCCTCCTTCCCCATTCATCTCTAACGCCGCGTACGAGGCGCAGTTTCTTCCTTATAGATTTTCACAGAAAATCATTCTTCATCTCACATGGTCACTGTCCAGGTCAGTTTTAGCCCAAGGGCCTCTAGAATTCATTTGCAGTACAATTTGCTTAGCGTTCATACGGGCAAGACCGACCAGATTTTGCTGTCACGCGTGTCGTTCTTCATCTGTGCTAGTATGAGGAAGATTGGAAGCAGTTATTTAAACTTTGAGTTGAACCAATGCCGTCACCACAATGATGACTCCGAAATATCCCGTACTGCTTTGATTATAATATTAGCACTCGAAGGGCTTTTTTTGTATTTGTTCCTAAATGCGCCACCTCTGCCGTCAGACTGGGATCGGATTGGGCAGTGGTTGGCAGGGGAGCGGTGGGCAGGTGGCGTGCTATTGCCAGTACTTTTCAATGCGCATAGGATGGGGGTATGTTAATGGCATGGGCTACGAATACAATTGGACGGTGAGATGATTAAATCAGTTAGATTTTCAGATGACCAAAAACAAGCGTGAGTCAGACAGCGAAGGGATTGGAGTTATTAGGAAGTGCTTTGCAGGAAAAATGCGAAAGGTGTGGAATGAGGATTGACCACAATAAAACAAAAAGTAGTGAGTTTCTCGAGAAGTAGGAAAACTAAGAGCACTCAGGTGGATTAGTCCTTGAACTTGGGCAGTATTTTAGAGGCATAGTGGTGTGGGTCGACATGAAGAGTATTTTGTTTGCTAAAAGAGGTATTTGCAATGAGAAGAGATTTGATGACGGGCTCGCTGAGTAAAAATGAGAAAATAATCTTTATTAAAGGCTTTAATATGGAGCTTAGTGCTTTATAGATGTCAGACCTGTGCTTTTAGGCAAGAGATTGAATGAAGATTGGAGGCTTTCGAGATGTGGATGTGGCGGAGAATGGAGGAAATAAGTTGAACGGAGAGAGGTTTTTGAACAGGGTGGCCGGAGGGAGGAAGCCACCTCGGTTACTGGGAGAAATCCGGAACGGGCAGAGAAATCGGACGGAGGGAATATTGAGAGGCAGCGAGTGAGATGTCGAAGACTATGGATACGTCAAGAGAAGACGAGTAGAAGTAAGAACGATAAGTAAGGGCAAGGGTGGGGGAAGGAAGGAGAGTGGGATTTGTAGACAGCATGAAGGCAGGCAGGAGTTACGAATAAACGAAGAAAAAAATACTTAATCGCAAATAAAAGGAAATTTCTCGGCAATAAATAGTTTTCATAGATAGTCTGAAACCTGCCTTTAAATGGTATATTAAATGCCAAGAGTGAATGGTCAACCAGAGAGCATCTTATTTTTCCGTGTGTCTTGTATCCCAGAAAATTCGAACTTTGAATCTTTAGATATTTCTTTTGGAAGGCGAATAGATTAACGCTACGCCACTGGAAAAAACGGTGCACCTTAGTCATCGAGGGAAAACAGTCGCTGCGAGGGGAAGAGGCAGAAGTTCGAAAAATGTACTTGGGCTGGAAAACCGAAGCGTTCTCATTAATAATTTCTTTTTTTTCTTTCCCTCCACTCTTTCGTTAGAGATGTCAGTTTATTCAGGGTCAAAGTGTGTAAATGTTTTGAAGTTTTGAAATTTTGGAACAAAGGAAGCGAGGAACAGGATATAAACTACAAAATAGAGGGTTCAGTATTGAATTCGGCAAATCAAGTTAAATATTTAGGGGTGTTCTAACACCACGCCTTTCATGGGGAGCACATATCAGGACAATAATAGTATGCGGATCAGCTTTAAAGAAACTTGGCTTCATAAAACGGGTGGTGGGGAAATGTAATGAAAAAGTTAAAGAGAGGTGTTATTTTGCTCTAGTTAGACCTCATTTGGAATATGCCGCAAGTATTTTGGATCCGTGGGAGAAAATTTGGCAAAAAGAATTAGATAAAGTCCAGAGAAAATCCGCTAGATTCGTTAAAAATTGTTATGATAAGAACACAAGTGTGACAGGTCTCTTAGGGGATTTAGGCTGGGAACCACTTGAAGTGCGGAGAGAACAAGCGAGGCTTAGACTTTTAGAAAGATTCAGAACAAACGAGTTTAACTTGACACTGAAGGAATTATAATGGCCCCACACTACTTAGGTAGATCAGACCACAAAGATAAACTAAGGGAGATAGATTCCAGGACGGATAGGTACAAATACTCATTCTTTCCCCGAACAATCAGCAATCATAATAGTAAGAAACCGAAGTCACTTTAGAAATATTGAAAACATTGAATTTACAAGTCGGAGCAAAGTTAAACACTGCAAAGCTGTTAGGTATACTTTCAGGTGCATGTGTATGTAAGATGTAGATTGAGTGTTTGCATGTGTGTGGGGTGTGAGTGTTCATGCATGAATGTATGCCATTTTTTTGTGGATATATGATTTTGTGGTTATTGCATGCGGTTTTTTTTTCTTTTTCTTTTCTAAATTACGGGTGGTGTCCTAACACCCCCCGCCACACGCCCTTGCGGCGGCTTGCGGGGTATTAAGTAGATGTAGATGAAATGGCTTGACAAACGAGGAAATACATATTGTACCTGTTATTTGTGAGAGCAACTTTAATCTAAGGCGGATTCCTCTTTCTTCCCATCTATATCATTCTCCTCCCTCCAAACTATTGGCTTCACAAAGAAGATGATGGAAATGAATTTGTTTCCCTCCTAATCGGATAATATGAGAGTGCGGGAATTATTGTAATCCTGTCTTCCTTTACCATTTTGTGAAATTGGCTAGAATAAAATATTTCAAGCAGTGGAAGATTCATCCTGATTTCAGTTTAAATGGCATCGAGACGGTTGGAGTGCCGATCCTCGTTAAATCGTTTGGGTTTGACGTACCTTGTGATGCGGCCCTGAAGCGAGCCTAAGAACATCCGCACCTGAGTCTCCAGTCCAAGGGCCGGGGCGATTGATGTGCGCGTCAAAGCGAGGTCGCTGAAACGGAACAGAAATCTGACGCAGTGGCGCTTCAGAGCGCCAGAGGCGAGAATCGGAATGCACCCTTGGGTAATTCGATTGGTAGTTGTCAAAGGGTCACTCATGACGGCGAATAGTTCAAGGCCGTGCGTCCCTTCTCTTACAGAGACGTCAGCGCAGGAAACACATTGCTGATTACCTGGCAAGGTGAAGGCATTTTTATCGTAATATTTCGCAATCTCGTTAGGAAATCAGTCGCACCGAACATTATTTCTGTGTTAATATTGCTGAGTCAAATATAAGTCATGCTTCTTGGATAAATTAATGATCGAACCAACGAGTTATTCCATTCATCCTTAGTATCGACAGTTGGAAAGGTAGCTAGTCCCGGTGTGTGTTCTTTAAGTTATCCCTACGTTTTAGTTTTGTATCAATACTAGAATGGATTCACTTATTTAAATTCATTGATTTAACCTTCCACGGCTCATCAATGGCAGGAAGATTGTTTGATTTTCCCCGTCAGGATTAAAATTATACCAGCGTCCCTTTCCCCTATGCTGGAGACTTGGTCAGGAGTGAATGAGTGCCACGCCTTGAGCAACCCTTCAGGTGAAGTTACGGCCATCTTCCGCAACTGTCGACCAAGTGAAGATTTCATACGCACGTCAGGAAATTTGTGCCACCCCTTTTCACCCTGGGGCAAATATAGAGGAAATTCATATGAAGGAATACTGCAAAAATTAACAATTGCCAGAAAAAATATTATTGCACTCCCTCATCCTTGTGTGTTGTGGTTTAAAACGGTAAATGAGCATTTAATTGCTTCTCTCGTTTGAGGGCGTAACGCGAGCGATCTGTGATCCTAAAGACGAGAGTCGGCCTGCGCATTTGAGCTGCGAATTGAGTGTCATATCATCTAGGGTAAGGCGTCACGTTAATTTGGTCAGTGAGAGTGCGAGCGATCGTGTGCGTCATCGTCTTAGCGAGCGAACGCCCGGCGTTTCCTTGACGTTAACAACTCCTCCTCCGCCTGCCATCATCGACTTTGGAATAATACGTAGCCGTGGCGGTCCAGCTTCCAAGGCCTCCACCATGGACTATCAATGCGTTATCCATCATGCCATGATTTTTTGCACGTCCGCAGTCAACCTCCTGGAAGATCCCTCTTCTTAGTTTCTTGCGTAGTTAGCCGCGATGGGCTTGTTTACGAAAACAGAGGCGTGAAGTTTTCTCTATCCTCCACTCTGGCGATTTCCTCACAGTGAATCATCGCTCATTATATTTTCATATCGTTCCCGATTGAGTTTGAAAAATTGAACGTGAGATTATCCTCTATTTTTAATCCATCTCAAGTTTTCCATATTTTTTATGAAAATACCGAAAATACTAAAAGCAAAAAAGTAATAGCAAACATGTGCTCCTTCTGATTGAGAGTTTATGTCAGTATATTTTTATCTGTTTGTATATAACTTTTATCGATATATTATCCTGTGAGATATAACTCAGCAATAAGTATAGGGATTTATATAGTGTGTGCCAAGCATTCAGGCAATCCCCAATCATTACGTTGGGCCCCACTGACGCATACGAATAAAAGTGCTTCTGAAAAATTAGAGGCCAACTCTTGAAGACAAATACATTTGACAAATGGATTGATGAACAAATGCAGCAAATATCTCAGCACCATTAACCAACACAAATGTCATTATTAATTGTGATGACGCCCGGAGTAGCTAATTGTTTTTTTGCTTCTGCTCGAGTTCTCCGTACGGCGCTATTTGTCTCGAAGTCAGTCTCTATGGTCTCTCCTTAAATCGCGGAAATTTAACTTTATTGTCAGTCAGTTCCACTAAATACCTATATGAGCATTAACTTACAATATACTTATACCTGAAATGATTACACGTATTAGATTTCACGATTCCTATATGTGTATTTGTGTAGGGCCTTCATGAGTTAATTGGAAAAACGCACCGAGGTAAGGTCAGCATTATTATGCATTAAAATTAACGGAGACAAGCCATAATTAGTCCAAAGCGTCATCCTCACTCGGTAAATGAGTGCATTGCGATGTATAATAAATGCATTTATAAAAAGTATCGGTCAGCGGTGCGTGGCTATCTCAGTCAGGAAAACGCTTTTTGCTCCAATCGCCACTCAATCTGCTCTTGCTCGAAGAGGTTGTTGCCTCCCGTTTTCACATGCTTGCACAAATAAATATATTACTAGTACAAAAATAATATTACTAGTACATAGGTTCGTCCGGAAAATAAGTGTACTGACTCCTGGGCTGGGCGCGCCGCTCCAGGCGCGCCCAGCACCGCTCTGACGGGCTGCGATTGGAGGGGGGTATGTTGGCAAGCGACGCTGAAAAAGGCAGTCGGCTCTGAGCTGCGGTGTAGTGAGGAGCTCTGTTAACGCGAACCTCCACGCTTCGACCCACGTCACGGAACGCGATGCCGAAGTTTTTGGAGCAGCGTTATTCCATCAAATTTGCGGTAAAGCTTGGGAAATCGTCTACCGAAACTGTCGGTATGATTAACCAGGCTTACGGGGAGTCAGCCATGTCCAGAAACATGATCTTTCGGTGGCACAAGATGTTCGTGGAGGGCAGAGAAGAGGTCGACGACGTGTCTTCGAGAGGTTCCCGATGATGCCTTCGCGGGAGCGTTCCAGGAATGGGAACGCCGCTGGAACAAGTGTATCGACTCACAAGGGTCCTATTTTGAGGAATATTAGCTTAAGATATGTAAAAGTGTAATAAATTTTTTTTCCTGAGCTCAGTACACTTATTTTCCGGACGAACCCTGTATGTACATGTTGTATCATACTTGAACATGACCCTAACACACCGACATACGAGTCATGTTAGTTGATCGTTACATGGTATAGTTCACATTTATATCCCAATTATTTTCCGGCAAGAGAATTTTGAAACGCCCGTTTTTCGCGTCATCGATGCGTTGCAATCACATTATTCCAGTCCATAAGTCAGGCTACCGTGTCCTCTGAATTGTCCAGCTCATCTAATTATGGAAAGCATCGATTTACTGGAGCCCTGGTGTGATGAAAGCCTTCCAAAAACGTCGTCGGGTCCTGTTGCATTGATGATGACTACACAAGGCGATGGAATGGTCGCCGAATGCGATGCTCCGCGGCGATGATGCAGTTTCCTTGCCCTCTCCTTCCTCCGGTCATCACTCCCAGCTTCACTATCTCTCTCTCTCTCTCTCCCGTTTCCTCCTCGCGCTCTCCCGAGGAGTCCGTCCGCGACCTCCCCCCGTGGTGTTGCCAGTTCTCGTCGGCCCTTCAACGCCCGCCCTACTCCGACCCCACGTCATCCCCCTCCCGTCCAACCCACGAGGTTCCATTCCGCCGACCTCCCCCCCTCTCCGGCCATCGCCGAGCAATTATCGGGTCCCCAAAGCGAAGCGGGAGTTCCCGCCTGGCTGGTGACTCACGCCCTACTCAACGTCAGCGTGACGAGTCAAAGGGGTCGAGGTTTAAAGACCTGGGCATTCAACGAGCAATTTTGGATGACTCGGCGGTGGCGGATAATTTTGTCGTCCGTGATAAAATCCATTACATTCCATCGCAAAACATTCTGCCAATCTGCGGCCGCATGAACTTTGAACGAATTGGATCAAAGGCGGACTTGATATTTTTGCTTGAGAAGGGCTAATGTGTTGTTATTTGGGAATGATATGATTCGCTAAATTTAGGATTTTTTCCATTACCAGTCATAAAAATGAATGCTCATGTCCGAAAGTCAACTCTCACATTCAATCTTTATGTTTTACTCGGGAAAACAATCATTATTTCAAAAGAAAAGTATTAAGTAATTTGGAGTGTCACAGAAATTGAATTTCACCCCATTTTGCCTAAAAATATTTCTCCCTTATGTTCATATCGGTGCGGGGGGAGACGAGAGGCAGCGTCTGTATCCTGCCCGTGGAGCCGAAGGACGCTGGTTCGAGTCCCGTGATTGGCGGAAATTATTCGGCTTAGAAAATATTTGTAACCGGTTTTTCGGAACGAGGAAACTACACATCAACAGAAAATCCGCAATATCGGTACATTGGAAACATAGACCCCTTAAACCATGGTGAAAGGCAATAGTTTCACCATTAGGCACTGGTGGCAGGCAACGGGAAATCACCACATTAGTAGTTTCCCTAGAATATGCATTCTAGGGAGACCTCTTGCATTCAAAATACAGTAGAATGGAGAGATATGTGCTGCAGTAAACCAATCCTAGGATTGCAATAGTAAAAAAATAAGAAAATTAAAAATCCTCGAAAGTTAAATGATACCGTATTACATAAACGCAAAATCACTTACACTTATAGCAACACTCCAGTGACGAGACTCCAGCCACACGCCGTCAAGGAGGCTTTAAGAATAACATGAAGATGCATGGTTACTCGGACTGATTAACCCGAAACCATGTGAATGCGAGTAATCTCCATTTTAACGATCAAAACAGAATATGCATTACTAAACGTGGTGTTCATAAAAGGCGGAGCGATGACGAAGAAACTGGTGCGCCCCAACCGGCGACATAATGGAATGCGGTTAAAAAATTCAAAAGTGAATGAAGAGAGGAAAGAAGGCCAGACAAGGATATTAATCAGTAAGAGGATGAAAAAATACAATCTCAAGATAAGCTAGTTAGGTAATGGCCTGCAGTCGAAGTTGGTACGATAATGAGATCCACGTAAGACTAGGGATAGATACGCTGTGACGAGTGAGAGGTATTTTTTTTATATTCAGGCAGCGAGATTACCAGAGACAGAAGCTGAGGTAATGTGGAGGTAGAAGTAGAGGGGACGGAGAAAGCAGAATAGGAATGGGGAGGAAGGCTTCCTATCCGATGAGAAAATTACTAACGAAAGACACTTAATTTTCCCAACAACTCCTTCATGATATTTCGTTGTGTATTTACTTCGGATTAATGTCGAAACTATTGCATGTTAGGCGAAAAATCTTTAGTGGACGCAAACGTATTTGTGGGCCAGGACAATGAAAAATGACGAGGCTCTCACCAGAAATTATCTCTCGCCGATCGAACAAGCATTCGAACAACGTTCGTTGTCAAAGCGGGATTAATCGATGTAAAAAAATAAATCTAAAAAGTTTCGATTTGAACATTTTTTAAAGTATTTAAACCCTAGGCATCCGATTTATGTGACACTCCAAATTACTTAATGCTTATCTTTTTACAAAATGATTCTACCGAGTAAAACAAAAAGATTGAATGTGAGAGTTGACTTGCGGACTTGTGAGAAATCCTAAATTTAGCGAATCATATCATACCCAAATAACAACACATAAGCCCTTCTCAAGCAACAATATCAAGTCCGCATTTGATCCAATTCGTTCAAAGTTCATGCGGCCGCAGATTGGCAGAATGTTTTGCGATGGAATGTAATGGATTTTATCACGGACGACAAAATTATCCGCCACCGCCGAGTCATCCAAAATTGCTCGGAAAACAATTTCCTGTTTTTACGTTCATAAAATAGCCATTAAGGGCCTTAATTCCGTTCCCGAATTACGAATTCTGCTCAGATGATTTTTTTAATCTCTCACTGTGACTCATGTCATCACAACATTAAACTCAATCGCAAATAACCGAGTTATGCCATGCAAGTAGCAATCATTTTTGATTTAGAGTTCGAATAGGAATATCTTAACGCACCTCGTGTAAGACGTTTGCATACTCAGGTGTAATTAGAAAGTGGAATGGTTGTTTTCACCGAGAGAGAGAGCAATATGTTGGTAAATGCCTGTTTTTTTCGTATATCGTGACATGACTCCAGAATATTTAACGAGAGGTCACTTTTTCTTATTGTACGCCACACTGCGTCACGTTTTTCGTAGACGTCCCATCGGGGTAAAAAAGTTTTCGTCGTTGTTTAAATAAAATGCATACTTTGATTCTCTCTGAAAATCTTCCCATGATCTTTGGAAATCACTTGATATCAATCTGCATAATCCAAAAATAATAATAAAGTAATACTACCTTGATCAAAAATTTCCCGGAATTTATTCAGAAAATTAAAAATACAAGTTTATTCATCTAAATCTATATTGTCCCCTTCAAAGTAATCCCCATCGACTGCAACACACTTATGCCAGCGCTTGATCCAATCCTCGAAACATTTTTTATATTCGGTTTTCGGTATGTCCATCAGTGCTTCCTGCGATTTTTCCATTACTTCCTCTCGGCTGCTAAAACGCGTTCCCCGTAATGGTTTTTTAACTCGATTGAACAGAAAGAAGTCACAGGGAGCCAAATCAGGTGAATTCGGTGGCTGTTGGATGGTATTTGTCGCATTTTTCGTCAAAAAATTACGAATAATGATAGCACTGTGCGACGGTGCGTTATCATGGTGCAAAATCCACGAGTTTTCTGCCCACATTTCTGGTCTCTTTCGGCGAATTGCTTCACGCAAACGTCTCATAACGCCCAAATAATACTCTTTGTTTACTGTCTGGCCTTCTGGCAAAAATTCATGATGCACTACACCGTTGTAATCCATGAAAACCGTCAGCATTGCCTTCTTTTTTGACTGAAAACGACGTGGTTTTTTTGTCTCGGCTCATTTGGTGAACGCCATTCACTTGCCTGATGTCTGGATTGCGTGTCGTACTCATAAACCCACGTCTCGTCTCCAGTAATGATCCTTTTGATGAATGTGGGATCGGATTCAGCCTCGCAAATTATGTCTTTTGCGACGTCAACACGGTCTCTTTTTCGCATGAAATTGAGGTCTTTTGGAACCAACTTTGCTGCTACACGACGGAAACCCAAATCATTAACCACAATGTCTTGGGCGGATCCATAGGCAATGTTCAAGTCCTCCGCTATTTCTCTGATGGTTAATTTGCGGTTATTGACCAACATTTCTTTTACTTTATCAATTTTTTCACCGACTTTCGATGTCGATGGTCTGCCACTGCGTTCATCATCTTCGATTGACTCACGACCACTTCTGAACCGCTCGTGCCACTGGTAAACGACCGTTTTTTTAGAGAATCGTTGCCGAAACACTTTTCCAACATTTCCAACGTCCGTGCGCCACTAAATCCGTTTTTTACGCAAAATTTAATACAAGTTCGTTGTTGCAAATTTAAATCCATTTCTGAAATTGTAAAAAATCGCCAACACACACAGAGATAGATGTACTCTTGGCTACGTAACTTTTGCAAATGTCAAGTTATGACACTAAGATTTAAAGGGAATATCAACAACAGATGTACCAATTTAACAAAAAAAACAGAACTCAAATCGGAACGATGGGAGCGCCACACGGTGGTTATTCCGGGAACTTTTTGTTCAAGGTAGTATGCTTTATTTATTCAAAATTAAATGGCAAATCCACAATATATATGTCGTCAAGACAAGCGAAAACATAGTTTCATGCACCAATTTTCGAAATTGCGAAATCAAGACACAAAACATTTATTACAAACAAGCAAATGGTAGACAATTGAAATAAATTTGACAACAATATCTCATGGAAATTATATTGCCAATACCTTTTAATATTGTAAAAGTGGGTAGGAGACCATCGGGAGGAAAAGATACGCAACATTTTTGTCAGGAGAAAATTACCTTTTTTTTAATCGAGTAACACTAGTTGTTCTGCCTTTTTCTGGTAACTTGTTCAAAAATCTAATGCCTAAGATGAAAGTGAAAGAGATCAAATATTTAACCCTCAAATAACCTGCTGGAGTCAGAATTTTTAGTTTCCTTTATAGGTTCAAGCATTGAGATAACTTCAGTTAACTTCTGAAATGCGTGAGCACCATTTCAATTCAGAATCTTCTTCGATGTCCAATTAGCTTGCTTAGTTCTGATCCTCTCCCTGAGACTTCAAATTAAGTTTTGGCTTTTGCCTGTCTTCAGTCATCTGTCATCAATAAGAGACATCGCCCCAATATAATCGCAAGCTTCTTTGGGCAATCTGCGTGTTGTACCAGTTCAAATGTTACAGTCGATTTAGCTAAAAATAGAATAGGCCCTGATACTGAAACCGGAGGGACACCATATCTCACATTCAGTATGTTTCACTGCTAAATATAACAATCACGCTCTGTCTTCTGTCTCGCAGATCGCACTTAATGAGCACCAGTTACAGCCGTCGAACCCTATAGTTTATTTTTGGTTTTATAATGGCTAAGGTAGATTGCGAACTGCGATCGTTGAATAGGATTTTAACACTTTGTCTCAATCCATCAATCAATGACAATAGAACTTTCATAAGGAGCGAACTGATTTCGACTCAGGGTTTTTCCCCACCCTCGCTGCCCAACGAAATTCATACAGGAAATTGCACAACTATCCCCACCCCTCAAATGATCTCACCTCTCTCTCATCTCCCCCGATATCTGCTTCAATTTCAAGTTGAATGCGTGCAATTAATCCAGCGACTTGGACCCGAGCTCTACAAAGTCTGCCCCAAAAAAGTAGAATAAATCTGGGAAAAACTATTATTGCGGATCAAAGTACAAATTAGTGACATTCTTCATTGGAGCACATGTATCGACACACCAATACCAAGTGCACTCACCAGTTGTGGTCTACTTCCTGGAAGGCGTCGACGGGATTCTCGCTCTGGCACCTAGTCACGGCCTCTTCGGTTCCAAAATGGTACTCAAAGGGGTTAATACTTCGGCCGTACTCCATGACCCGTGTCTCGTCACCCGTAACCATATATTCTAAAAAATTCGCATCACTTTCACAGTGGTCCAAGAGGTCCAAGGCAAGATTGTCACACAAGTCACAGTCATCCGACAGCACCTTGGCACGCACCTTTCTCATGGACAAATATTCTGTAATAATGCAATGCACTGTGGTTTTCAGAATATTATATCTCTTCTACTAACATTCTGACACTCGGGGGTCAATCAGCATTGAGTCTCACTTTTTGCATGTTTTCATCGTAGTGGAAGGGCATTCATCATCGCCAACCTCCTCGTTACCCGTGTCCCAGAACATCCTGTGCAGAAGAAGAAAACCGTCACTTGGGACATTCCTCCATCCTCATAAGCACCCTTAGTCCATGGTCACCGAACCCAATTTTTCAATTTTAATTCACACTTGTATCGCATACATTTGCTCCGTGGAAAGCTCCATTACATTGCTCCATCGTGAATTCGTAAGCGCATATAATGGCTCCATCGTGAATTCGTGACGTGACCATCGAACGGGGGTCCAGCGACCCGCACGCTGTAAATGCCCACGGTTGGCAACCGATGAGGGTTGCGTTGCTTTCCCGAGATCTCCCATTACCTTTCCCACCCCAAATCACCCCACTCCAGCCATCTGGACCGGTGGCTAGTTCATCATCCTGCTTATTTTTGGTACTGTCCCTGGATGATAGAAAAAAGAGTGTTAAGTGTTTCGTCCATTGGGGCGGTTCCTCGGCATCGCTGCAAAAAGTAAACAAACTCCCACAGCGACGACACTCATGACTTAAGAAAATTCGATAGAAAAGATTGTTAACGAGGAAACGCAACAGTAGTCAAGGTTAGTACGTATCATCATGGCGAATGCCTTTTGTGCAGGCAAATGGGAATTTCCAGTCTTTCGAAACTTGGGCGGTGCGAGAGCAGAGATAGCGTGCATGTGAATGAAGGAAGGTGGGCGTAAGTGCCCTGGGAAGTTGATTCCAAGTACATATCGGATTGTATTCCTTCTCGATGTAACTCTCTTCCCTGTCTCTCTCTCTGCCCCTCGCAGGCCCATGAGGGACGACGCCCTCTCCCTTCTGGAGATACGATTACTCCTTTCAAACATTTTCCCCTTATCTTTATCTTATATGATGTGCTCACCGCAAATGCCCTTCGTGGACATATACGCGACCCTACTCAGGCAAATGGATCAACGGTAGAGTCCCTCAACGGAGATTTCAGTTCCTTCCAAAGGCAGGATGGACCTCGAAGGATTCCTCATCGGGGAAAAAAATCTTTGTTCCTCTCTGCGTTTGGTTAATTTCGTCGGAATTCGCGACGCTTTGAAGTTTAGCTGTGGTGTCCCACTGATGATGTAAAATTTCCCTCACGCACAACTCTTGAGCTTTTCAATTGTTTCTAAAACGGCCGACCCACTTCTCTCCTCGATTCTAACCCCACTCTTTTTGTGTTCAACACTTGTGCTGACGGGGAAACATTTCGGCCAATAGGAGACGCCGTATTGGGAAGGTTGGGGGGATCATGAAGGTGAGGTGAGCGATAAAGGGCGAGGGAGGGAGACAGGCTCGAACGACAAAGGCAGGAAACGCGAGCATTGAAAGAGGCCGCTGGTATAATGGGAAAGGCGTTAGGTAATCCTTCCTCATACTCTATTAGGAAGTGCGAGAGAATTTCTATTCATCGAAGCTCGAATGGGTAATAGTAGTTGTTAAATGTTTGACGCTTACTTCTTCATATTTTATTACCATTAAAATGCACCATTCCCTTTTAAAAGTGAGACTTGGATTCATGAAAAAATAACTACTCCACTGGCCTTGCCTTTACCGCTTGTACCTTTTCCAGTACACTGTTTAAATCTTTTTTGGCATATAAACCTGTAATGCAACCGTATCTCCTTTTTGCCCCAAACCTTAAAAGATGATAATTTGGGTAGATGATTTTAGTTTATCGGCGATGCGTTCTCTTTATTTACGGTTTTCCCTTGTTAATTTTAATTGCAGTTTTTTCTCATTTGTAACTCATAAAGCCACCAACCCGTTTTTCTTAATATCCAATCGCCAAGACTCGTTTCTGATACAGAGTTACACAGGCATCTAGTTATAGGCACGTCGCAGTCATTAGTGTTTAAAAGTTGGCTTTAACCTCGTGGACTGTGGCGCCTCGCGCACGACTACGAATGCCTGTGACATTGTATGTTGTGCGGTATTTCGTCACAACATCTTGTTCCTTTAAAAGCCACAAAAATTTCAAAGTTTAAGAGGACACCTCGCCTGGCTAAAGCACTTGACCGGATATTGAGGGATCTGGGTTCGAATCCCGGTCAAGGCAAATGATTTTTACACTCTGAAATTGTTGTATTAAACTTAAACTTTCCAGACAATGTTTTATTGTACTCCCCGCTTCGGAATACCAACCAACCGTCCTGGTGAAGTGCCGATGACCCAATAATTTAATCGTTGATGGAGAGTAACCTGAAATGGTTTATCAATTGAATGGCGGCTTACCTTTGTTCAACGTTTCAATATGGTGGCCATAATACGTTTAAGACAGCGTTCGTGACTGCTCTCCTCATTTTTACGATTGTCCTCGAACGACTTGCAGAAATCCACTTGACAATCGATAGTTTAAGTTTCTTAAGAATTAAGAATTCTCAACCCAGTACGTTTTTTTCTCTTTCGGAATACCAGAATGAGCTTCCGGCGACTCGGGAGAATTGTGCACGAGAAGGAGGTTTACAATCGCGGGAAACCGGTGTTCAATGCGGTGTTGGTCGGGCTGAGTCGTCGAAGGACTGCTCCGAAGGATCCCATTCCTTAAAGAAACTCACGAGCTTTAGTTTTTAGCACAGGACATTGTTTTAAAATACTTAAGCATTTAAAAGGAGTCCATGAAAATTCAGAATAATGACGAAATCTAATTAAATTTAAATAATAACGTAACACATAACTATGAAATTGGCCCAAAGATTGTGTAGTAAAATATTTAACAAAATTAAACATGCGGCAAAAAACTTCCCAGGGGTGAGAGAAAGGCTTACTTTTCCTATCCTTACGATAATTGATGGAGACGAAATTCAAGTATATCAATTAAGGTACCCTGACCGATCAAGTGGTCACCGCTAAACAGTACAGCTGAGGTACAATTTTGAATTTTAGAAAGGGAAAAATTGCAGGCATTGAGCAACTTATCACACTCAATTTCGTACACGATATGACTGAATTTTGTGCAAAATCAAACATACTGACAATAGTAACAGATATTTACATATTATGACTTTTTATGAATATGACTTTACGGACATCAGTAATAAATAAATCGTGTGAAATAATTGTTAAAATTGAACCCACGGAAATATTTTGATTTTGAGTTCTTCAGAACAATTTCCCTCCGGAAAACTCCCTCAAAACATAACAATCGCCGGATAACGTGGTTCGTTTTAGGATTGAGCCTTGGAATGTGAAGTCACTCTGGGAATTGGTCAGGTTGGATTTTTTTACGGGTAGATATGCGTAGAATGAGGTTATATATATATATATATATATATATATATATATATATATATATATATATATATATATATATATATATAGGTATATATATAGGTTATATATATATATATATATATATATATATATATATATATATATACTGCTGACTGGAGGGTCCCGGGTTCGATTCCCGGGCAACGCTGCAGCTCCACCGAAGCTAAAGTGATTTTTTGGGTACCAGGTCTTCCTGGGAAACCATAACTGGCCCCCCTACCCTGATGTGTGAATTTTCACACGCCGTATAGGGCTTAGTACTGGGTGATCTCTATCATCACCTACAATACCGACCTTCGGGTTGATTACTGTGTTTATGGTTTTATGGTTATATATATATATATATATATATATATATGATATTTATATATATATATAATAATACATATATATATATGTATATATATATATATATATATATATATATATATATATATATATATATATGTAACCTCAATGTGCGATGTGAGCGAAGAGAAATGCTTCCTGTGATGCAGTGAAAGGATCATGACGATATTTACACATTCTGGAGAGGAACAACCTATCCTAATGTAATCTAATGTAAGCATTGAAATAGCGTGATCCTTTTTAAAACGTGATATATAAAAAATAAATAATGATAATTTATGGCATAAAGTTAATTATCTCCTTAGGCTGCCTGAATATGCTAATTGCAGCAGAAACGAACCTCTTTTTTCGGCGATTCTTAGGAATTCGACCTTAAAAAGATCGGTTTGGTGATCGCAGGTTTTATGCTTAGCAAAATTTGGATTTAAAAAAATGAAAATGAGCCCGAACATACAGAGAGCGCATCACGAATAAACGAAACACATCGACCCGGATCATCATCTGCGAAGCTTAGGGACAAAACAGCAAGATACGATAGCAGTACAATTTTACATGCCAAAAAAAAGGCTTAAAAAAATGGAACTGTTAAATGTACGGGTGGTCAACACAAGACCAGTGCAGTAATTACTTTTTTTTACGAATCCAAGTTCTCTCTTTTCAAAAACTGAGAGAAAAAGTCAGTCCCTTGAAAAATTTTCCCGTTAATAGCTGTTGAGTTCGATCGGTTAAAATGAACTCAAAGGAAAACAAAGTTTATGAAAGTTGTAAATAAATCAGCACGATAGGATTGGAAATAAAACCGCTAAGCACGAAACAAGTCCTTCGTCATCATTTTTTATCTGGTGCGAAAGGAGACAAGCAGTGATACAGTGAGAAGATCCAGCGTCGAATTGCTAATCACTGCAGTAATCGAGAAGCTTCATCCATTGCAGATGATCGGAAACCCGCAGTTGGCGCATCCCGGTGCTTGAAGAACGATTAACCCTACTCCAGACTTTGACGATGCTTCTAAATGGCGATATAAATCAAATGACTGATTTTTCGCACAGCATCACAGCAAATGGCCACCGGGTTAGCAACGAAAAAGTTTCCATCTGATACTCGCGGTACCGTCCAGTTCCACCGACGATCAGTTTTGAATATTGCGGGACAATTTCAATTAGTCATCAGCCAATCGTGTCTTTAACTGCGGTTACTTGCAACATAATCACATATCTAGATGAGTAATGCGTAAAATCAATGAAAGAAACATTCATCAACCCTACCGTATCCGTTTGTGTGTGAATCGTATGGTAGATGGAAGTGGAGAACGAAGTAATTGGATAGATTAGCTTCCAATGAAAAGCGTATAATTCTTTTGGTTTAAAAAAAGTTTATGACGCCCGTAATTGAGTTTGATATTAATACAGGGTTCGTCCGGAAAATAAGTGTACTGAGCTCAGGAAAAAAAATTTATTACACTTTTACATATCTTAAGCTAATATTCCTCAAAATAGGACCCTTGTGAGTCGATACACTTGTTCCAGCGGCGTTCCCATTCCTGGAACGCTCCCGCGAAGGCATCATCGGGAACCTCTCGAAGACACGTCGTCGACCTCTTCTCTGCCCTCCACGAACATCTTGTGCCACCGAAAGATCATGTTTCTGGACATGGCTGACTCCCCGTAAGCCTGGTTAATCATACCGACAGTTTCGGTAGACGATTTCCCAAGCTTTACCGCAAATTTGATGGAATAACGCTGCTCCAAAAACTTCGGCATCGCGTTCCGTGACGTGGGTCGAAGCGTGGAGGTTCGCGTTAACAGAGCTCCTCACTACACCACAGCTCAGAGCCGACTGCCTTTTTCAGCGTCGCTTGCCAGCATACCCCCCTCCAATCGCAGCCCGTCAGAGCGGTGCTGGGCGCGCCTGGAGCGGCGGGAAAAAAATCAGTAGTCAGTACACTTATTTTCCGGACGAACCCTGTAGATCATGCGATTCTTCGGTAAATCCTCAGCGTAGCCTGTTTATCTTTGCTTCATTTGCTTCTGAATACGAGTGAACTCCACGAAACCCGAGGCAACCAAGCTTGAACTCGAGACAATAAGTTTAGGAGCATAAAACATATAATTTCTCATGGAGACCTAATATTTTTTAGACCAAAGCGCGCTCATTTATGTAACAATATGGGAATCACTCCCTACATAACATCCCATCGGGCCGATTGACAAACTGCATTGCGTGTGGAGAGCAAATTAGGATTTACTTTCCGAATTCCACCTATTGCCACCTAATTGATTTTTTTGTCACACAATGATGATTTTTTTCTTTCTTTCTGTGGACAAATAATGTCTTCTAAGGGCAAATATAAGATCAATGAGTGGAGTAAGGTCCGCCGTAGTCTGGTGAAGTGTGACGTGAGGTAGGGTGAAAGTTAAATCGAGAGACGTTCCCTCTGAAGGTGCGTGAATTTTGCGCAAAAAACGGAAAGAAATAAACAAAATAAGCAGCTCATAGCTTATGGATGCGTCGATGAATTCATTGACCTTTTGGCATTCATTTCAATATAACCTTGGAGGAAAACGTAGCGGTGGTGACAAATAATCGGGGGTTTGGTTGACAGTTTTGGGCAGAAGCGTGATATATTGGGGATTAAGGTTTGAAAAGACCAAAGCACAGGGGACGTAATATTTGGAAAGCACAGTTGTTAATCTTTCGGGGAAAGTCAGCAAAGGAAACAATACCTTATTATGGAAGAAAAAACAATTCACCAGTCCCACGCAGGACTGCAGTAATACGTAACTCACAAAGGAAGGAAAGTTTGACGAAACGAAGGTCATTTTTTTTCGTCAGTCGAGAATTGTCCGATCGAGGGGTGAAGTTTTCTAATTTAATTTTTTGCAGTTCGATTACACAATCACCACAAAGGTTAGTCAATCTCTCTCCGAAAGGCAAGCGATGAAGAGCTTTAACCTTCCGCTGTGGAGAAAAAAGATAAGCGATAGATGCGCTACCGGCAGGCGCAAAACTCGATGACACAGCGTCGCCTTCAAGAATAGAAGCACGAGGATTCACTGGATTCAAACATTAACTGTGTCGTGAGCTCGTAATGGTGTCATGGACGAATCGGCTAGAAAGCTGCTTTGGTTTTGAGTCTCGGTTCACGGTCAGGCAACCTGCCGCCACTCTTGCGCTTCGGAAATTCGCACTTCGCCCGAGAGACCCGGAGCATGCGAACGAACCCGGAATAGAGGCATCCTTTCACTCGTGTTCGGTCACTAACCGATCACCGTCCAGCTTCCATGGTCACGGCCAGTATAGCAGGAGAAGTATCACCTTTCCGAAAGGACTGAAGGCTTCTTTCTCGTTGCGTTGTCATATAAAGCCCATGAAAGAAAATGGTCGATTCATGTCGATAAATCAGAATAATCGAAGTCTTTAAAACTTGCCGTGCCGTTTCGGTTTTTTTCTCAAATTATGAAAAAATTGTATTGCAGTTTTTTGCCAATAACTTACGGGAAAATTCACAAACAGCTACTGGCTTCTAATTACCATGAAATCATTCTGGTGGAGAAATTAAAAATTTCAGCATTTCAGGGGAACCTATTAGAAATTTGATTTAAAGGTAGGAGATTGGTTTTCAAGTAAAATGACGTTTTCCCGAGGTAATACTGAGAGTCTGGTAATTAATCTTTGTGCCACAGTGGTATTTGGAGGTCTGATGACAAAAAAAAGAATGCAGTTTGAAAGGGAAGACTATTTCTCTTTGAAAGTCCTTACTTAGAAAATGACAATTCCACTTACATGGACTTTTCAATCAATCTAGTTCTAACGCGAAGTTTTTTTCACCCAATATGTAGTCTGATAGCCTTCACTGTTTGGCTCATCATTTCTGTTACCTTGATGGTTGTACAAGAAATATTAATTTTTTTAAATATTCCTTTAGTTTCTTTAAAGCGAGGGAGTAGCAGGAACAGGATAGAGGAGGTTGGACGGCATGGGGAGAGGAAGGAAGTACACGGAGATGAAGAGGCGCTTATTGTAAAATAGGATGTAGGGTTGGTTTTTTAGAAGAGGCAAGGGAATTTTTGCTGTACCGTTTGGTAGCCTATGCCCATCCAAAACCTACCTTAACCGGTAGATTACCTATAAAAATAATTTATTTAATTACTGCTAGAACTCGGTCAGCTATAGCGTCCTAGTTACGATGATTCATGCGTCAAATTCTCAATTTGCTACCGTTTTCTTCTCTTGTTAAATAATAATATCGGCAATATATTGCTATTGTTAATCTTAAGTAAAAATTTTGTCAAGATAAGAAGCTAATCAATTAATGTAAGTGATCAATTTAAGTGCATAATTTTGTAAAATTCTACTCTTTAAATAAAGATTTACCTTCTGAGGAAGGTGCCTTATGTGCATTCTATAAATTAACATTTCACTCCCACAGGGAGTCGACTTTGAACAAAAAGTGGGAGTTGGAGGTTGAAAGTTGAGGGGAGTCATGCTAAAATGAATGTGAAGGGGTGGCTGAGAAGGAAACAGGCTGGTTCCCTCTCAATAGCAGGCACCCCATTTACTAGTGGACAATATTTGTGCCACCATGAGCATTCACCGTTGGGAGGGGTTCTACCAGCAGATTCAATTGACCTTGAGCAGTCAAATGTCTTTATTTCTGGAATTCTTATTGAAGTTCAGGGTACATTTGAAAAGTTAAGCCTCAGTTGTCATTTGATCAGTATTTTATTTGCTCATTCTCTTCTCATACACCTCTGTAAGTACTATACAAGTGTAATGCATTAAATCTGAATTTAGGCATGGTTCGAGGGACTAGTTTCATCTTTTGATGGGAAAATGGCAGATTCACAGCTCCCCATATGCTACTGAACATACATGTATACAATATGTATGTCCATATTGAAGTCAACTACACTGTGGCAAACTTCTTGTGAGTGTAATCTCAAATACGAGAAATAATTTATAATGCCAAACTGGGCAAGAATTTGCCTTAATCTTATCATATAAATGATTTTGAATGGGATCGTTATTATTTAGGGGATGTGGTAGTCTAGTGGGTAGAGTGTCAGAGGCTCTGGGCACCCTCAGTTTCACCCAAGCGGTGTGATTTTTTGGGTACCATCTCTTCCTTCTCGGATTACTGCAGACAGCACAGGAAATAATAAACTGGCCCCTCTATCCTGATGTGCGAATTTCAAATTCTGTTGGGTTAAGTACTAGATTAGCTCTATCCTTACCTAGCAAATTGACTCTGGGATTAATAACTGTGATTGGTTGGGCCAGAAACAAAATTCAGTTGCAGAAAAATAAACTTTAAAATTTTATATTTTTTCCATGGTTATTTTGCTGCTTTGACGGTGATAATTTCATTGGCAATTTCATTTCAATTCATCATAATTTCATTCACAATAACACAAGAATATTAAGTAAATCCAATTAGGTCAAAATGAAGGAACCTAGAAAACCCTTGTGACATAAAAAAAGGAATACTGTAGACCATGAACTGTTAACCTTTATTATTCTCTAAATTTATGGTAAAAAATATTGTTTTCATTGGGATTTTGTTTCTTTTAAGGCCATAAACTCATCCTTCGAAACATCAGTGGAATATTTCGCTCTGGACAACTAACAGCCATTATTGGACCGTCTGGATCTGGAAAATCAACCCTGCTCAATGTTCTTGCTGGCTACAAGTATGTTGATGGCTCCTTTTCTATAGTCAGTATTTTCAAAGCTTTATTTTTTATCATTTGTATATTCTTGCGACATAGAGTAAAGATATTTTTCTGATCTGATTAGTGGCAGGATAACATTCTCACTAAATATACCGGAAGATGCCAGTTCAATTCCCACCTGGGAGGGTTCTCTTTCGCCAAGGGCCTGGTTGCTTGTGATTATCTTTTTTGTTTATAATTCTATACAACAGTCATAATTGTCTGGTTTTCAGTTATTTTTATGTAAATAAGTATATACGATGATATTTTTACTATCGCAATTCTGATACTTCATATTTGTGCAATTGGCATCTTCCTTGCTTTGGAACTAATTCTCAGTTGATTGAGTTAAATGCTCTTCGATATTGATAACCCTTCATTTGCATGTATAGATATCAATATTAGTTTCTTAGCAGTGTTGGTTGGTAATATTTTTATCAATGACCTGTTTTACCGACTGACCTTTTACTCATTACACTGTGGCTTGGCAGTGAAAGATTAGCTTTTTCTGTGCATTCCTACTAATAAAAAAATGACTTGTGTTAAGGTCTTATTTAAACAATTAAATACATATTTATTGATTGGTTTTATAAAGATTTGATGAGATCACTGGTTACACGATAATAATACAGAACCAGGACCGGGAGTACAATAATAACTATATCAAAAAAAGTGTCACTAGTGACTACAGAAATTCAATCAAAATACTCATTACAAATTAATTGCTTGATCTGAATTCCAATATGAGAAGGTAGTGATGTAACCCAATTATATGATCCTCATAATCCCTTTCAATTAAATTTTTGACCTTCAGGTGTGGAGGAGCAACGGGCTGTGTGAATACAAATGGTTATCCTCGAAATCTGAGCAAGTTCCGGAAGCTGTCTCGATATATTATGCAAGAAGATAAGCTGCAGTGCCATATATCAGTCTGGGAAGCTTTGAGAACTGCTGCAGATCTCAAGTTGGGAAGCCAACTCTCAAATTTAGAAAAGGATAGAACAGTGAGTACCTCTTCTCTTTATTTTCCCGATTATTGAGCATTTGCAATCTGTGATTTCATTCAGCCAAATGAAATTAAGTCAGTAAGAATACCTCAGCTTTGCGTCTTGCAACATTGAAATTTGAAGTGAAATAAGTGTATATCCTTAAACTTTTATATTCTAAAAAGTGTGGATTTCACATTTATATTCTTAAACTGTGATTTTGAGTTATAATTAGCCTTTAGTTGTAAAATTAAAAAAAGTAAATAAATATTTATTGAAATATTTATAAAAATAATGAATAAATATTTCTGTTGACCTATCTTTTCCATATAAGGAGAATATGTGTGTGTTTTTTTTGCAATTAATTACATATTCATATCTGTATGATAAGAGTAGATGAATTTTTACTTTTATCCCTAAAAATCAGGTAACTGTGATGGTTTATATATCATGCATAGGATTTCTAAGTGCTTAAAACTTTTGTAAAATAAATAGTCAAAAATTATCCAAAAAAGTGAAATTATGGTAAAAATAAAGGAATTTCCAATAAAATTACAATAAATTGTCAAGATAAAATATTGATTGAATGGTTATGACTAGAAGGGATTATTTAGTTTCGGAAACTGATAGCACATGAAATTAATGGTACCACACTTCAACATGGAGGTCTTCTTTCTTTGGAGTGTCCAATCAGCTTATAACAAAACAATTTAAAGAACCCAGGTGCAAGTGAAAATGATCACAGGACTCAGGCATGCTGAATGGATGGAGCTGATAAAATTCCCTTACCTTTCCCATCAATTTATCCAATGCCAGAAATTCATGAGTTTTCCCTTTTGAAAAATTATTTTTTTCCTTTGATCTATAAACAAAGCATATCCCTAATTTATCAAAATAGTTTTCTGCTTAAGTCCTGACAGTACATAAAGATGGAAATGTGACATTACAAATGGTCAGTATCTACTATACTCCTAGCATTTCAATTCAGATAACTTATTAATTTCTCTGCAATTTGACATGTCTGATTGTTGCAAAAGGTCAGTTACCATCAATTAAGTGATAAAGTCAATCCTTTCATATCATCATTCTTTCAATTTTAATCTAGACCTCAAATAAATTATCTCAAACCTAGAGAGGGGTTTTGAAGGTAAGGGCACTGGATTATTTCCAATTTCAAGGAACTATTTTGTATTTTCTCTGAATCAGCATATTCTTATAACTTCCCTGCTTTACTTATTATGACTTCTCTTCTCTTCTATGATCTTCAGGCTTCTGTAACCATTCTTCTATTCTCTACAGTGGACCATTTGAGAAGTTTTTCAACAGGCATCACTCATATGTATCCACAATTATTATCACAGGCAGAGACAATCTAATCATCCATGAATTCACTTTTTTCCTGGATGCCGTTGTTACTTGTTAGCACTTGCCTGACACCAATATTACAATTATGATTGGCATGGAAGTGGGAACAGATGTAAATGCCTATGACAGCCACACAATATGAGCCAGCCAACACCAATAATTCGCAATCTAATAGTCCTGGCTTAGAAGATGAGTGGATATATTTTAGAGAACAAAGCAATTAGAGCAATTAGGAAACAAGGTGCCTGCATTTGGCAGTTCAGGAGGAGATAAATTGGCCATAAGCTTATGGAAAGCCAAAAGAATTAAAAGTGTAAAATTCATCCGGATTGGATAGAGCTAACTCTCCTATGGATTGTAAAATTGAATTGATAGAATAACAATGATGATGTAATAGCTATTGGAAAAATTTAATCACCTCATGAAGATGAATTCAGTGGCATGGTGAGGCCCTAAAATCTATACATTCAGGCCTAACAATTTTGCTGCTCATTGCTAACTTAGTTGACACTTTTGCACACCCTCCTCCCTATATCCATCTCCTTCAGTTCTTCAGATTCCATGTTTTCCTCCGCTTCAGATTCCTCCTGTTCCTCCCTCTACAAAATTTCACATTTGTCATATTGCCATTTTCATGTTATGCTGAAATCTAATCAATGTATTTACCTTAAAAATTTCTCATTTGTCAGTAGATGGCATGTGTAATTTTTAGATGCAGCCCTGAGATATGTTCAAAGCCATCGTTAATTTAGGCGTAGTAAATTGAAATATAAGACTTTTTCTTTACTTTCAGCTGGATGAAATCATAATGTGCCTTCGACTGCAAAAATGCAGGGATACGCGAACTCAAAATTTGTCTGGTGGTGAGAGGAAGAGACTATCAATAGCACTAGAGCTGGTGGACAATCCTCCTGTTATCTTTTTGGATGAACCAACTACGTACGTTATCCTGCACTACAGAATTAGAAGTTTAAAGTCCTGAAATTATGGATGATTAATAGTTAACATGATATTATTATATATAGGCAATAAAATAAAAAAGTACTGATTTATTTTTCTTTGAAAATCCTCATACATCAATTTGAATCTCCAAATATACTGCTCATACTTATCCAAATTATATTCTAAATTGTGTTTTAGGCCCATATGACCACAATTTTAATGCAGTGAAAAATTAAAATATGTTTTAAAGCCTTAGAAGTCCATTTGGTTTTTGGCTAATCAAAGAATAATTTTGTTCCTGGAAAATTGTTTTAATCCAAAAAAATATGGGAGAAATCTGGTATCTGAATGCATCAAAATTCTGACCACAACATTAAAACATCCCCTTGCATTATTAATTCTTATATGCTACCAAAATGTATACTGTTTTAAATTCTTTATTTGGAACACCTATGTTTTTTATTTCTTAAAAAATTACTGTAGGAATGACACACTTCAACATGTACCTTGAATGAGCATACTCAATTTCAAGTATGATCATGGCTTTGTTAATTTTTAAGGCACTGCATTGATCTATTTTAGTTTGTAATGTAACAAAAATTATAATTACATGATTGCATCTTTAGTTATTTGTGAGGGCATGTGACCCTTGCAATTTTTACTGTCATTACTGCATGAGTGAAGATCCAAGGTGATCAAAAAACTTTTAGACTTCATTCCATAACTATATTTCCACTACAAATAATAAGATACTTGATTTTTGTGAAATGTGCTTTATATAATACTAATCTCATAAACTACTACAAGACCATGACTCCACCTTATTGAAAGTCTAGATTGCCCCTATACATGTGTGTGTGTGTGTGTGTGGATATTCATTAACTTGCAACTTGAAATTGGCATCTGTTACAGCCATGGTTGTTATAAATGAATAGAATTGTTCATTTATCATGGAATAGTTTCAGTAAGTGAAGTCTGAGACAAACCCATATACAGGGTGCGGTGCTTAGAACCGGACGAATTTCAATTTGAATTTCCCGCCATATTGTAGTTCGACTGGAGGTCACGATTGGCTTTCTTGAAATCCATAGGCATCTAGTAAATAGTGATAACTTTAAAATGGCCAAGATGTTTCGCACAAGTGCAGAGTACTAATTTAAGCACCACACCCTGTACACTAGCTTTTGAATATTTCTGCCATATTTATTAAAATGTTAACGACAAAATAAAGGTCATTAATGCAGCAGCTATCATGAATAAATGAGAAATTGAGAACAACTTCACATAAACGGCTGTAATGTGCCATCATATTATCATAATAATAATAATGATAATAATAATTTTATTGGACATTAAACAAAATAGTTTTGCAATAGTCTTCGTCATAGTGATACATAGTTTAGAGATTATGGTTACATAAACACATATTTAGATACAACGGGTAAATATCAACATTCTCAAAATACATTTGGTGAGACAAATGATTGTATGTCTATCATGGACCACACAATTTTTGACTCAAAAAACTCATTTACTGAGTAGAATGCTTTTTTAGTCAGCCAGTTCCAGATAACTTTCTTAAACTTGGGCACACTCACAACTTTAGCCTCAGAGGGCAATCTATTAAACAAACGAATTTTTAGAATATTGAAAGAATTGCATAGGATGAGACACTCCATCAGCTAGCTGCAACATAATTCACATTGATTGCCATTGCCTGTGAATTATTCTATACATTGGATAGGCTAATTTTTTAAAATTCAATTTTTTCATTGATTCATTCTCAATTATTATTTTTTCCTCAATTCAATATTAAAAAATAAACTCCTAAAAATTTTTGGTGTTAGTCATTCGTATTTTATTTTTTTTATTTTTTTAATTTTTTTTAATTTTTTTCCCCCTCCATGGAAAGGAGAATTCTCTTTTGAGTTGAGAAATGTTTGGTTTGCTTCCCCCAATGAATATACACTCATATTGAAAATTTGAGTTATTCTAGGGACATTTTTCATAATAATTTTTTCTATGCACTTCAGAGGGCTGGACGATTTGTCATCAGCGCAGTGCATCTCGCTCCTGCAGCAGCTCGCCAGAGGGGGACGCACCATCATATGTTCATTACACACACCAAGCGCACGTCTCTTTTCCACCTTTGACCATGTATACGTGGTTGCAGAAGGACAGTGTGCGTACACTGGTGCCCCTCAACAGATTGTTCCATTCCTGCAAAGAACACTATCTCTTGCCTGCCCTAAAACCTACAATCCAGCTGATTTTGGTAATTATAAATAACATGAATGTGACATCTTCATACATTGCTGGAGATGATTCAGATATATAATTATGTTACCTCCACTGCGGGTGTTCAATAAAGAGTAATCATATTTTTTTATCACCAAAATCTGACTTAATGCTATATTGTTTGCATAATTTTTAAAATATGGGTGGTACTAGTTTAATTGGTTGGACTCCATTACAGCAGCATCCATTTCATATTGAAGCATGTTCAGTTTTACAAAGAATTTGAAAATTTTAGATTATGTATGGTAACAAATTTCCAGCATTTTCTATTTCTTTGTTTTTTTTTTATAAATTTTTAGCCAGTTGATTAATTTTTCCATGCACATGGCATAGAAAGTTTTGCTAACAAGAAAAATCATATGATGTCAAAAAAGAATACTTGGTATTTCAACCCCACTAAGTTGAAAATAATATAAACCATCATATGCTGTGAGCAGCATCTGTCCACAGGATATTGCATATTTATTAGCATGCATTTCTTACAATATACCCGCAATAGGACTCCAAGCCATATCATGGTCCAGTGTTCCACAAACATTTAGTAAATATATTGAAATGAAATTATTGACTTTGGGCTCAGATGACCTGATTGTGTCTTGAAATAAATTGTGTGGAATTACAAAGTCAATAATTTAATTTCAAATTGTTTTGCAAATCATAAAGTTACTCCAGAGACAAAAAAATATGTATTTAACTTCAAAATTACTGAATCTGTAGATAGATTTGAGTATGGGCAACATTTTCTATCCTCCTTATTTGGCTGAAGATTTCTGCTGGCTCAACTATGCTCATAATGAGGCAGAAATGAAAATCTCTGAGACTTCAACTTTTCTATATAATCACCGGCATCATTTCACTTTTTGCATTCATTAATTCTTTCATTATGCTTTGATGCACTTATTACTAGATTCCAGGTATTTTAAGATGACTTCTATAATGCTATAATTTGAGTGAATGCAAATTAGGACATTCTAAGAAGAGTTGACTCTCAAAAAGAAAAAATTACAATCACTGGTGGCTTCAGCAAAGCAGAGATAGAGAGGATTGCCTTCAGAGGTTTAGGAGTAAGAATTGAGAGCCGGTATTAGCCCAGCAAATAAAATAAATGGTCTTTATGCATCCATATACCAATATTTGTCTCAAAGTAACATGCTTTAACACAGCTGGTTAATTTACATTCCCAAGTACAATGGCAGGTATCCACCATGCTTATAAGGATTGGAATCCAGATATTCCTCTATTTAGTGATATGGGTGAGAAATGCTAAAGTGGACCTTCTCACTCCAACCTATTGCTTATGGCTACATGTTGCAATACAAAGATATAACTTACCTTGCTAAGGGATATATTTTTAATAAAAATTTTATGGCATCAAGTTAGCCATTAGAGGAAGGATAAAGTAAGAACAGAAGATGAAAAACACAATATGATAAGTGAATATAAAATGAACGTACCTACGGCCGTGAAGCAATGGAAAAAAAATAGCTGAGACGGTAAACTTGATTGGCTCTGGGTTTGTTTAAAGGGGAGAGGAAGAGGTAAAAGAAAGTTATAAGCAAGGAAGGGGAGGATAGGCATCACACACTAGGACACTTCAGTGTGTTTGGGAAACGTGTGGTAAATGGGTCACTGGCATAGGAGGAATCCTCGTAAACCCTGAACAAGTGAGTGAGTGTGATTCAAGGGTCTAACAAACCCGAGTGATTGCGAATGTTAATTTGGGCCTTTTCCTTTTTGTTATTACTAATGTTTTTTATACCTGTGGGAGTGCAACAGGTCCCTGGCATAGGAGATATCCTTGCAAACCCTGAGTGCGGGTGTGTGAATGCAATTCAGGAGAGTGACTGTTATTCCTGTTCACTCCCTGGTGATCGAGTGGTTGTAGTTTGTTTTATTTTACATTGATTTGGTGTGTTTGTTCGTCATTGAGGTATACGTGGCTCACTGTTTCCCCAAACACACCGAAGCGTCCTAGTGTGTGTTGCCTATATTCCCCTTCCTTAACTTTGTTTTTATCTCCTCCCACCCCTTTAAACAAACCCAGAGCCAATCAAGTTTACGGTCTCGGCTATTTGTTTTTCACAATATACTACAATCAACAACCATTAGCTGATCGTATTATGCTGAAAGGTAGAATATCTTTGTCTCTACAATGTTAAAATTCAATCTTATGGATATATACCATACAAATTAAGTAAATAGACAGGGAAAAGGACACACTCATTCTAGAAGGAATGAAGGAAAGTAGGAAGGATGACATTGTGTAGGTTGGAAATTTATAAGACAAGCCCATATGATGTATGGTGATAAGATCATGTTAGTATTTCCCTTCCAAGATAGATACTTTCAAATGTGAAGATATCGTAGTTGGAAAATTAACATGCATAAAGTTTATGGATAAAATTCACTCCAAGTATTATTGAAAGCATAGCTTATGTAAGTTATGATATACTGGTAAAATGTAAATTTCATCTGGATTTGGCATAGGCATATGCACAGTATATTTTTCCAGGAGGGATACAAAGACACACCCAAGAAGTCTCAAGTCCCCATTTTCCACTTGTTTTGAGTCAACAAGTCTAAAGGAACCTAAATCTAGCTCTGATTGCAATGCAAATGAAAATTCAGGCTGTTGAAGGCAGTGAAAAAACAAGAGCAATCATATGAAGGGCGATTAAGTGCTTCAATTAATCATGCTTCATTTGTGCCTATTTTGCTTTAGTGATAGAAGTCTCAAGTGGGGAGTATGGAGACTTGACTGAACGTATGGTAATGGCTGTGGACAATGGCCGCAGTAGATGTTGGACAGAAGAATCTACTGACAGTAAAAGTATTGCACCAGAGCTCAAAAATGCTCAAGTTGATGTTCCTGGTGAGATATATTTTGCTTTTATTATGAATGCATCTTTTCCTCCCAGTGTGCATTTCAATGTAAATAACTAGAACTCATTAACCCATGTGACAGGTGAGGAAGCTTGCTTGAAACAAGACAGTGATACGAAAATGAAGAGGAATATTACCAGTGAATGTCAATTTGCAACGTCTAGCTGGACACAGTTTCGAATTCTGCTGTATCGAATGCTGTTGCAATCCTTCAGAGATTCTGTGAGTGCATTTTTCCATGCGGTGGCCCAAGAACTTATCCCATTTTTCAGTTAATTTAAGTGCAAATATGTCCAGTTTTTTTATCTCTCTTATTCCATCTTTGTCAACTTGACAACTCAATTAAAATAAGCACCTTGTGCACTGATTAATGTGAGGCTTACTGGGCTTCATTTACCTGAGGGTTAATTATGGCTGCTCAGTTGATGTTTTGAATTTTTGTATGTTAGTTTGCCCAACCGTTCTATATAATTTTTATTGTAGTTTTAAGTGGTTTTATTCCTTTACTAGATGCCATACACCTTAATCTTTGATAAACGCACCCCTTAAGAACATTACAAGGGAATATTAGGATATTAAACATGATGAAATGGGTAAAGCATTGAAGGAAACCCTTATACTGGGATCATACCAGAAGTATACCAACACAATGCATACACATTTATAATTATTTCGGTGAACCTTTTTTACATTTCATTTTTTATTACCCTTTATATTTGTCAATAATCTTTTTAATTCTGATAGCAATGAGAAATCTATTAATGTTGATACCTCATTAGTTTTCTTTTGCCAAAAAATAAGAAAATAAATTGAAAATACTTCTTTGCAAGGCCAAGAGTACGGACTTTTTGTATTACAAATAGAGAGTCTAATAATATCCAGAAGAGCATTTTGACCAAAATTCGTGGTACACATGTACAGAGTTTTGCCATTGATAGGAGTAGGAGATATTACAATCTGTTTAAGACAAGGGTAACTTGTAGTTTCTTGCTTTAAATTTGTCTGCCAATGCATTAATCCATATTTTTTCCATATATTTTTGGCCAATTTAGTAGGAATACTCCTTTATACATAGCAAATCAACTATTTACTTCATAGGTCATTTTAAATAGAATTCTATTGGACAGATAAACAGCATAATGATTTAACTGGCAAACATGAAATCAAACCATAATTTTTTTTTAATTTGATCTGCTTGAACCAAAATATCATGGGCCCTTGAATTAGAATTTAAAATGATCTGGTTTTACTGCATTCTTATTGAAAAGTCACAAAAATGATAAAATATACCAGAACATTTGAAAACATAGTTTTCTCCCAAAATTTTGGTTCAAGTGTCTTTAATGATCAAATAATTCAGTAAAATGAGATAAAACATTTTATAAAATGAGAAAGTGATTTAGCTACCTTATGGGTAAGAAATTATGTAAACTTTGAGCAACCTAAAATATAATTAAATCTGTTCATAAATGTAATTTCTTTGTTGACCCAAAAATTGCATCAAGATACTATGCATATCTAAAATACCATGAAGTGCGGTTTTCACTGCATTTAAATTTTCCTAGACAATTTTCAGTCAGTTTTCCCACACAATCTCTGTCTATCCATGTCAATTTTGAATTTAAGTACTTTGTAAAGTTAAACTATGCAGTCGAAATGCCAACTATATTTGTATTCTTCAAGCGTCTGACTAAATTAATTGAATGCACCTCTTCACTTTACAGAACTATCTGCTGCTGAGATTCACAATGCACATCGCTCTTGGTTTGATCATTGGAGGACTATTCTATGATGTCGGCAACGATGGTGCCAAGACCATTGTGAATTTCGGCTTCTGCTACACGTGCATTATTTTTTTTCTCTATATTCCTATGATGCCCATACTATTGGAATGTAAGTCTATTTATATGGAAACGTTTTATTCATCTCCTATCTTAATACTTATACAAATATATTATTTGTGGGTGATGTGATAGCCTAGGGATTGTATATTAACCAAATAGCCTGTGCTCAATTCTGGATGATACCACAGAGCATCTTATTCAAGCCATTTTTTGGGAATCAGATCTCTTTCTGGGAAAGGAACTTTGAACCCCCCACCCATGAATGAATTTCACATCAAATTGGACTTTAATTTGGTGAGCTCTTTCCTCTTTTATCAAAAACTTTTGGGTGGAACACTGCAGTGGTATAGGTCAAAGATATGCATAACTTCATAGATAAAAATGAAATTGGAGAACCACTGACATGTTTGCTCTATGTAATTTTATTGATGTACACATTCAATATACTTTATGAATGATGATGATTCACTGGACTTTGTGAACAGATATTTACCAGCTCTTAAAGAAAAAAGCACCTGAAAGCCTTGTTCTGATCATGGTGATATTAGTATATGCTTTTTTATATGCTATAGGCATCCATTTTCCAAGTTTGAAGCTATACCACCTCAAAGCACATTCCTCCATGTATATCATTGTACTCACCTGAGAATGGCAATATGCTGTGTACAAAAATATGGTGCGATATACCTAGTAATATGAATGCATTGTTTAGAATATCTATGAAGCCATTATGACCATAATCATCCATTTGCAGAGGTTTGGATACCACCTCATTTGTTAGCCCTTGCATCATGTTGAATAATGTGTCTTGTTATTTTATATTAAATCAATTTGTTGGCTAAATATTCTCCTTCTTCTCAGTTCCTGAAGAAGTGCAGCTGCTGAAAAGGGAGCATTTCAATCGTTGGTATGGTCTCAATGCATATTTTTGTGCATTTACAATAGCAAGATTACCTTCGCAGGTAGGCATTTATAATAGCAACAGTTTTTAACATACTAGCATAGTTTCATTTAGGAAATGGGATTCATTTAAGTTTTGACAGTGCAAATTCATAAGTTTCAATTGAGTATGTTTTATACTAGCTGATCTTTAACAATGTATATATATATATATATATATATATATATATATAAATATATATACTACCTTGATCAAAAATTTCCCGGAATTTATTCAGAAAATTAAAAATACAAGTTTATTCATCTAAATCTATATTGTCCCCTTCAAAGTAATCCCCATCGACTGCAACACACTTATGCCAGCGCTTGATCCAATCCTCGAAACATTTTTTATATTCGGTTTTCGGTATGTCCATCAGTGCTTCCTGCGATTTTTCCATTACTTCCTCTCGGCTGCTAAAACGCGTTCCCCGTAATGGTTTTTTAACTCGATTGAACAGAAAGAAGTCACAGGGAGCCAAATCAGGTGAATTCGGTGGCTGTTGGATGGTATTTGTTGCATTTTTCGTCAAAAAATTACGAATAATGATAGCACTGTGCGACGGTGCATTATCATGGTGCAAAATCCACGAGTTTTCTGCCCACATTTCTGGTCTCTTTCGGCGAATTGCTTCACGCAAACGTCTCATAACGCCCAAATAATACACTTTGTTTACTGTCTGGCCTTCTGGCAAAAATTCATGATGCACTACACCGTTGTAATCCATGAAAACCGTCAGCATTGCCTTCTTTTTTGACTGAAAACGACGTGGTTTTTTTGGTCTCGGCTCATTTGGTGAACGCCATTCACTTGCCTGATGTCTGGATTGCGTGTCGTACTCATAAACCCACGTCTCGTCTCCAGTAATGATCCTTTTGATGAATGTGGGATCGGATTCAGCCTCGCAAATCATGTCTTTTGCGACGTCAACACGGTCTCTTTTTTGCATGAAATTTTGAACCAACTTTGCTGCTACACGACGGAAACCCAAATCATTAACCACAATGTCTTGGGCGGATCCATAGGCAATGTTCAAGTCCTCCGCTATTTCTCTGATGGTTAATTTGCGGTTATTGACCAACATTTCTTTTACTTTATCAATTTTTTCACCGACTTTCGATGTCGATGGTCTGCCACTGCGTTCATCATCTTCGATTGACTCACGACCACTTCTGAACCGCTCGTGCCACTGGTAAACGACCGTTTTTTTTAGAGAATCGTTGCCGAAACACTTTTCCAACATTTCCAACGTCCGTGCGCCACTAAATCCGTTTTTTACGCAAAATTTAATACAAGTTCGTTGTTGCAAATTTAAATCCATTTCTGAAATTGTAAAAAATCGCCAACACACACAGAGATAGATGTACTCTTGGCTACGTAACTTTTGCAAATGTCAATTTATGACACTAAGATTTAAAGGGAATATCAACAACAGATATACCAATTTAACAAAAAAAAACAGAACTCAAATCGGAACGATGGGAGCGCCACACGGTGGTTATTCCGGGAACTTTTTGATCAAGGTAGTATGTATATATACGTATACATATATATATATACTTCCATATATATACTTCCATATCATTACTTCTATATCTTCAGAGGAAGACGGATTGTTTCCGTCGAAATATCAAGAAAATACGTGTGAGTGTTCTTTTTTTTTTGGGTTTCTATATTGTGTGTTACTGTGTATTGTACTACATATATATATATATATATATATATATATATATATATATATATATATATATATACATATATATATATATATGTATATATATATATGTATATATATGTATATATATATATGTATATATATATATATATATATGTATATATATATATATATATATATATATATATATATATATATATATATATATATATAAAACCATAAACACAGTAATCAACCCGAAGGTCGGTTTAGTAGGTGATGGTAGAGATCACCCAGTACTAAGCCCTATATGGCGTGTGAAAATTCACACATCAGGGTAGGGGGGCCAGTTCCTTTCCCTGTGCTGGTTATGGTTTCCCAAGAAGACCTTGTACCCAAAAAATCACTTTAGCTTGGGTGGAGCTGCAGGTGCCCAGAGTGCCTTGCCTGGGAATCGAACCCGGGACCCTCTGGTCAGCAGTCCAACACTACCCACTGGACTACCGCGACCCACATATATATATATTTAGGATTGCGGTAGTCCAGGGGTAGAGTGTTGGACTATTGGCTGAAGGACCCAGGCTCGATTCCCAGGACACCTGCAGCTCCACCCAAGCTGTGGTTTTTCAGGTACCAAATCTTCCTAGGAAACCATAAACGGCAATGGGAAAGGAACTGGCCCCCCTTCCCTGATGTGTGAATTTCACACGCCACTGGCCTTAGTTCTGGGTGAACTCTACCATCACCTACCAAACCAACCTTAGGGTTGATTAACATGTTTATGATTTGTATAAAACACCAATATGTGTGAACCAAATTGATAATTTGATTTTAATAATGTGGAAAGTGATTAAAATGTATGAATCAAATGGTCGCAATTGGGCTCTTGAAAGGCTGTAACATTTTATTTCAGCTCTTCCTTGGTGTCCTTTACATATCGATGGTCTACCTTCTTTCTGGTCAGCCACTAGAAATTGCCAGGTGCACACAATTTTTCCTTGTGTGTCTCATGGTTTCCATTGTCTCTGAGAGTTTTGGACTGGTCATTTCATCGGTCCTAAATATAGTGGTAAGTTGCTAAAAGTGCACTATTCAAGTACTCATATTCTAAAGTTTTTCTTCTCATGTATAATATTGATTTTAATTTGTATGGAAATCATTAGCCTGTGGCCCTCTCATATATGTTACACAGTGATACCTCATTTAATGCAATGTTACCATGGCACAAAATTATCTTTTAGCTAACACTTGACATTTCCATTAATGATAAAAGTACTTCATCATGGTATAAAAATCATTTCATGCCAGAGATGTAAGAGGTCTGTGGCCAAAAATTTGCGCACAAGTAACGATGTGTAAGCAGGGGCGTTGTCATGGTGCAAAAGCCAATTTTTGCTCTGCCACAAATCCGGGCGTTTGTGGTGGATTGCTTCGCGCAAATTGCGCATAACTTGCAGGTAATATTCCTTATTTACCGTTCTACCCTGTGGCAAGAATTCATGATGCACCACGCCCCTGTAATCGAAGAAAACTGTAAGCAGAACTTTCACATTCGACCGAACTTGACACACTCTTTTCGGTCTTGGCTCGTGCTGCAGCTTCCATTGGGATGATTGAGCTTTAGTTTCCACGTCATAACCAGAAATACATGATTCGTCACCAGTTATGACCCTCTAGAGCAAATTTGGGTCGTTGCGGGCAGAGTTCAACTCCTCATTAGCAGTGTAAATGCGTTGCTTTTTTGGTCGAAAATGAGCAATTTTGGTACGAATTTCTCGGTGACCCATGTCATGCCCAAATCATTGGTAATGGTACGAGCCAATCAATATGTTTAGGTCCTCAGCACTCAGTTCTTGGCGTGCTCGGGCGTCCGGCAGGCTCTTCGTCGTTCACATTTTCTCGGCCTTCTGAGAACATTTTGTACCACCGATAAACGTTGCTTCGGTCCAAGGTAGCTTCTCCATATGAAAGAGTGAACATTTGGAATGAGTCCGCGCACTTAATTTCGTTTTTCACACAAAACTTAATACAGATTCTTTGATCCATTTTTTGGAACAGGCAAAAATCGAAGAAAGCCAAAACACGTCCAAGTAAAACAGCTGTCAACAATTAACTGAGCATTAAAAATGGCCGAACTTCGCGGGATAAGTGTGAGACATAAGTACGAACATAATGCCACAAAAAAATCGTTAATCAAATAAACGAAACCCGCGAAAATTCAAAATTCGCGATACTTTTTGAACAGACCTCGTTATAGTGCATATAGGAACTCCCTGCTGTTGATAATTGTTGTTTTGGTATTATTTGTTGGCCAGAACTATCTGATTCATAATGCAAACGATCTGACAGAAAGGTGCTGCATCAAACACAATACCAGGAATGTAAGTCTCCATATTTGTGACATGGTTGTGGACTCAACCATTTGAGTTAATATGAGTGGAAAAAGAAGGTATGTTTACGAAGTGTATTAAACAGATAATCCCTCAAATATTGAAAGGGAGAGATTAATATTAAGGATAAAATGAAAATGATTGAGTGCTTTGAAAATGGACAGCTTCAGACACAATTATTTAACTTCTGAATTACAACTGTACACACCATTATTTAGAATAAAAAATGTGAAGCTTAATTGTCCCTGCCATGGTACTTCATTGGAAAAAAACTCACCACCACATGGTGGTGAGTTTTTATCAATAGGAAAAAATTATTGTTTCATGAAATAGTATCAAATAATGTACAATATGCTTGTTACACAGGCAGTCATTTGCACCAATTTTATATGGGATGATTTTATTCACAAAAGGAGGTTCTTTGCGCATTATTATTTGATAATTTACCATTCAAGGTAGGTTTTGGATGGACACAGACTGAACGCACCTATGTATCAAAATGTTTTCTTCTGGATAGAATGGAATGTTCGTCGGACCAACCCTGAGTGTCCCGCTGATGCTCTTGGCAGCATATGGGTGTGGTGCCACTGGAACTTCCCATGTCCCCCTACTCATTCGCCTTCTCATGCGTTTGAGTTATCTGCGTTATGGTCTCGAAGGAATAGTGGCTTCAGTCTATGGAGGGGATCCCCCGAGGGCATTGTTGCCATGTTATCCCCCTGCTGATTATTGCCACCTTCGGGAGGCCAACTCAATCATGCGCACCCTGGGGATGGAGGTAAGTGGTCGGACATATCTGTAAAAGAATAAGTCATGCTGGTCGTACACTGCAAAATATACCATTCCTTGTTAGCCTTGATTACAAAAACATAATGTAAAGCATTTGAAAAATCTGTGCTGAAAACATTTGTGCCAAAATGCTGAAAAATCACCTTTTCTATCTCATAGTATCTCCTTATTTTCATTTTATCCTTTCAGTTCTTTTCTTAATCTTCTCAAAAAGTACATGTACTTAAGGTATGGCACAAAACGATACCATGTTTTGCTCTCTCAGTCCAGGACTTCAGAGCCTGAGAAAATTAAAAATTGGTGGTAGTATGAAAATTAAAAAAATCAGGAAAACATTTTTACAAGGGGTGAATTTTCATGTAATTCCAATGAGGTTCCTTGTTTCTACAGAAATGATTGTATATATGTTGTGCAGTAGATAGATATGCGAAATACCTTGATTGTAGAAACCCACACCTGTTTTTGTTTTACTGTTTTACATAGTAAGGAGTATCAGTGGAATATCTAATTATATTTATTATTCCTGAGGCAATACTGGTAATGAGATATTTCTTCCCAGTATATATACAGTCGTAATTTGTAATTTTTTTGTTTGAGATTCAATAGTAGAAGATGTAGGCAGCTCATCAGTTTGGCCCCAGGAAAAAAAATTCAAAGATTTTGTCTCTGCTTATAAAATAATTTCACTGTAAGCCACTAAATCATATAAAACGATACATGGAATAGCTTCTTATCACTGTCGAAAGTGTGCTTAAAAGACAGAAACTAGGGAAGGAAAGTTTTAAATTGTATTAACTAGCGGCAAGTATGAATGCATGCATGTGCACAACACTTGAGATGCTGCGTAGAGAAATTGTCAGTTTTTATTGGAGTAGCCAATGAGAGGATAAAAGATTGTGTGTGGACACAGTAAATGGTTTGAAATGACACAGATTCAGGAATCACAAAATGTTGTCCTCTCAATTTTTCAAAATGTTCTCTGGCAAATTTTCCTTACATTGACTGGCATTGCTCGAATATATTCTAATGCCACAAATGCTGATGATTCAAGCAATTTGAAGTTTGGATGGACCCATTTGAAGCTTTCGAGGTTCAGTCTTTTAATAGCTACTTGATTTAGTGGTGGTATTCCTTATATACAACACTGGTTAACTTGGGGAGTTAAAGTAAAATGATAATATTCAGGTGTGCCTCAATGGGATCCTAAGAGGCATCCATGTTAGGCGTGTACAGATATAAAAATTAAAAAATCACAAACATAATTTAAGTGTAGTGAAGCATGCATTCCGCTTGAGAAACATTATATTGAATACATGGCAGTTTGTGCAATTTTTTCAAATGGAAAGAAAATTGTCACTTTTCATTTTGATTATTTTTTTGAATTGAGCTTTTTATTCCATTCTTTAAAAAAATTTATGGATCTTGCCTCGATTTATCTAAATAAATCATTCAATCAATACATTAAACAAATAGATCAATGTTATCTAGGAAATCATAAAAATGAAATACCCATTCAAACTATGGTGTTTCAATCATAGCATAATTCATGATGAAACGGAAGGAGGATGAGTAGCTAGGTAATGCTGGATAGAAGATGCATCTTTAGATTGTATGCCCTGATATTAATTAGGCTTTATGATAAGTCACAATCTGTTCGCCGATGAGATGGGAGGAATGATTTATTAAACTTTAAGTAAACAATGATCTTAAGCATCTTTCATTCCACCTTTTTAGGGTGTCAACTTCTGGGTTGCCATGGCTTCACTTGTGGCAACATTTATACTCTTCCGCGCAGCATCCTACGCTCTGCTGCATTGGCGCCTCTGTGGTGCTGGGAGAGCATTCTCTGGGGCACGTTCTCCTCTCACCACCCTCAACTTGATTGGACGCTTTGTGAAGGCCCGCTTCAACCTGTCCGCACATAGTGGTACAAGAGGAATGAGATTGGGCCTGGGAGCACCTTAAAACTTTCACCATTACCTGTGATAAACTCCTTAGAGTTTTACACTCACCTCTGTTCTTCTTATCTGGTGTGAGAATAAGAAGGGCAGAACAGTTACTCGCCAGTCATCAGTTCTTAGATCGTTGAACTTTTCTCCCAGTGAACTAGTGATATTGAGGCATGATTTTTTATTTGAAGTTGGATAAAATATTATATTTATTCAACCTAAATGAATTATTACTTTTAGGCAGCCACAAATAAATGCAAGAAAAACTCCAAAGGAATAGGCTCTCTTTTTTTCTTTGCATGCATTTCTTTTGAAACATCAGAAAATGTCTGAAAAAGCTTCACATCATGCATGCATGACCACACATCAGTGTGAAATTATGTGCAAATGTGGACTCCAGAATTTCTCCATCACAATTTGTATTATCGACAAATGTGTAAAGGATTTTAATGCATCCTGTTTCAATTTTTATCTTAGGTCTGTGTGTGGAAAGAGTTCAGTGAAGTTAAGTGAACAGTTCATCCTGTTTAAAGAAAAAGGAGAAGAGGAAGGCAAGCCAGTCATCCCATTGGGCAATGTACTCAAATGAACAAACTGATAGTGAAGTGGCTGAATACTTCTGAAGAACTTGATGTTTTAGCCTCTGAATTAGTGTTACTATACTAACCCCAGCCCTGAGAGAATACTAAAATCCAATAGGTGAACTCAACTCTCAAACCTATCCAACTAACCTTTGGGTTGATCACTGTGCTTTTGTATTTCATCTCTATTATAATAACTGATCCAGGGGAAGGATCAGTAATATATTTTGGCTGGCCCTCACTTCATGTCGCACTTTTGGTGAAATTTTCAAGTATCATGTGCTCTTGTAAGTTTTTTCTGTGTCATTGATTGTATTAGGTTGGAAAGTACCTAAATTTTAATTCAGGAGTCAATCCTCTTCCAATCACAGGCTGGCTTGACTTTGTAATTTAGTAATAACTAAAATTAAGAGTGCTACAAGTCCAAATAAAAATATTTTAATAAATGCCATCAATCAAAATATAACACACAAATGACCTTAAACACGACAAATAATCTTAAAACTGAGCTTAATTCAAACAGTTCCAAGTGAAAGTGGTTAGTGCCCATGAAATATTTTCCCATTCCTTATTTATTCATTTTCTGAGTGTCCTGTTTTTAATATTTATTCTGTCCCTGCCGCAACAGGTTTGCTTCTAGAAACCGATCTAAAATGAGAGCAAGATTTACTCTTAGTTTTTCCTAATGCAGCAACTATATGAGTAAATTGAATAAGTATATTTCCAGTTAGAATAAGTCTTTGATAATCGCCAGAGAGGTGCACTAAAATCTGTGATACAAGTAACCACCAGATATTGGAACTGGATTTTTCATTATCTATATAATTCAAGAATTTACCAAAGCTTTGATTTTTCAGTTCATCTACAGGATAGTAGGGTGAATTCAAGCACTCTTGGAAAACTGGAGGGGAACATGGTAAACATGTTCACTCTCAGTGACAGACTTAACCAAAACATAACAGTGAAGAATAATTGATGGCGACACAGCCCTTGAACTCTCCTCTTCTTTACCATTATCTCTCAGGCTTCAATAGAACCATATCAGGTCGACATGCCTGTGCCAATTGCATTCATTGGCCTCCCTGTGTTTTACTTCCAACAAGTCCTGAAGCTTTGTTGTCTGATATAACAGTAACATGATACATGCGAGTTGAGAAACAAATCTTTTTAAATCACTACTCCAAGAGTGATTGAAAGAGGAGATTGATTCATTTACCTGTACCTACTATGCTGCACAAAATCAATCAGACAACATTGCTTTTAGAAAGGACTGAAGCTGAGATCCTACTGGGAAGCCAACCAACACATTGACTGGCTCAATTCTTGCCTCAGCAAAATTTTCCGTGATGGTTATGGACTGGTGACCAATGGAATGCTTTCTCTGATGGATGTCATTTTTCTCTGTAGCTAGAGAGGAATGGGGGGAGCAAATTTTGTCTTTGTTAGATCAAACATCACTCTCTCCCTCTCTGATCCTTACTGTGACTTTACCACCTGCGTTTCCAATGATGCAGATTGCAGAATATAGCCATTGATAAACCTCACAACAATTCCAAATGGAAGATTCATTTATCTTACTTTTGACTGTGGAAAATTTTTCCTCAGGGGGGTCACCACAAAATAGGGCAAGATATAATTATCATAATTAATTAAAAGAATAAATTAGAAAGAGTTAGGCTAAATAAAAAAATATGCATGAAGAAAGGTATTTTTTTGCATTTGGTGTTTATTTAATTGAATTTTAAAAACTGTAATTGCAGAAAAAATTAGTAAAAGCATCACTTGTTGCTATGGCCCTTATGAAGAAATTATATGAATTAGGATGGCATATATTGAGGACTTACTGCATTTTGGAAATTTTTCGCAATCCAAATATGTACTAATTATTACAATTGTTTCATACAAAAATAAACAATTATGTGTTGAAAAGAATATAAAAAGGTTAATATTACATTTTTTCAAGTGATGTACACTAAAAAGATCAGATTTTCAATGGGGACTAGAGCCCATCCGAGACTAAATACCGCCCCCTTGCACCACCACCAATCTTCTATGGTCCCCATCTTCTATCATGATTTGCTTTGGTGATAGTGATTAATAGATTAGCAGCTAGATCCATCTATAAGATAGGTTAATTATTATCTTTGTTAATTAAAGGGAAAAAACACTTTTTTCCTGGACGTAAGCATTCCAAGCCTAAAAACAAAATGTGATCTCATGTGTCCAATCAAGTGTCTCCTCTTAGGAATATGTTGCTTCTCAGAATCTGTGATACTCCTCATGTCTGTTATATTTTTTTATAAACAGCAATATGATGCTAAAATAATTCACTAAACAGATTTACTTCAAATATCAAATTGATCTGTTAATCAATGGCGATGAAATTCTTCACAGAAATAAATATAATTATATTTCTTGGAATAAAATAATAATGAAACAACAACCATGAATGATTAAGTTTTTTTGGGTAAACTTCTAATAAAATAACAATGTTTCTTCTACTCTTTCCTCATTGTTTTCAGGTGATAAGTGATTTTTTTAATGGATATGTGGCTTCATCATAGTTACCGAGCAAAACAGGCCTGACGATTGATGATGCATTCCAAAGAAACTGCGGGAGATGCCGCAACAGTAACTTTTAACAGCGTCATCCGCTAATGTGCATTTCAATGCAACGATTTCAGAGTGGAAAAATCATTAGCTTAAGTGGCTAAAGCACTCGACTGGATATTGAGGGATCTGGGTTCGAATCCCAGTCAAGGCGAATGATTTTTACACTCTGAAATTGCTGCATTGATTGATTGATGATGCATCTTTAAATTTTGAAACTGGACCCAATTTCAACAAATCAATCTATGAATATGATATAACCATTTTTTCTGCTAATTCCACACCCATGCGACAGAAGTTCCTTCTCAGCTTGCTCTTGGATTGTCCCTAGCGAGAGATTTAAGATTGTCAGCCTGTGAAATTTCTTCCTCATGCACTAGACGGCGGTCATATTTCACTCCATAACTTCCACAGTTGTTCTGTGAGAAAGGGCTTTGATTGGCTCCCTCCATTGGGAATTCACTTGAATTACCATTACATGTAATCGGGGAAAGCACTCATATTTTAGAGAGAAAGTCCTCCTCAATATCAGTTTGCTCATGTCATCTTGTTGCAAATTAATGAAACTAGGCCTTTTTTTCACACCCATTCTGTCAAACCTGACAATTCTGTATCGCTCAGGGCCTGGATTGGACTATTAGCACGGAGCAAATGCAACAATCCACGAAGTGTTGTTCCAAGAGCAATGACGGGCACATATAAGAGTCTGAAAACACCCAAAAGAAAACTCCATCTCACAAATCTCTAGGTAGATAGTCCATCTCTCAGTGTATCTGAATTTTGGTGAGAAACCAGAACCAGTTGAGCTACATGGACTCCCTTGAATCCTAAGCTGGGTGCCCTTCCTAATATTTGTAATCCATTGAATAGATCTAATGGATAAACTTGAAAAGTCAAATCCACTCTTAATTTGCTGTTCCATGCCGCCAACCTTAAGCAGAGTGGAATTAAAGAAATGCTATTGAATACCAAAATGAATGGGGATTTAAACCCAAGAACACTATTGAAAATTGCATTCAGTATACACATTTCTATTTTAGTGATGAAGTTTTGGTACAGTGAGAAAACTTAACAATGAGCTCTCCTGTCTCTCACTCACTCGGATATTTTCATATAATTTCAAATTGAAACTTTTACAATGTGATTTGGATTTAATTTCAACTACTGTACGCTAGTTCAGATGTGTAATAATTTTTTCACAAGGAATAAATTATATCAATCAACAGCTCTAGCCATTGGCTGAAGGAAGGAATAAAATTCGGGGGGAATTCGTAAAATCGGTTAGGTTTGTTGGTGACCAAGCTTTAGTTTGTCAGTCAGCCAAGGGGTTCCAAGCATTGCTGAGTGGATTGGAAATTCAGTGCGAATGAGAATCAATATTAATAAAACAAAGGTTATGCGATTTCCTAGAAAGAAACAGGCTAAGCTAAACATGGAAATAGGAGGTAAAAACTAGAGCAGATAGAACATTTTAGGTAACTCAGAAGTGTTTTGGACCAACACGGTCAAAGTAGTAGGGACGTAAGGAGAAGAATTGCGCTAGGCAAAGAGGCTTTCACGAGGAGGAGGGAGTCGATGACGGAGACGTTGAGTAAGGATGTTAAGAAAATACTCATAAAAACATTGATATGGAGCGTAGCTATGTACGGCGCGGAAACGTAGTCATTGAAGGGAGGATAGACGTAGACTGGAGGCTTTTGAAATGTGGGTGTGGAGAAGAATGGAGAAGGTGAAATGGACAGAGAAGAAAACAAATGAGGAAGTACTTGGTATGGTGGGCGAAGAGAGGGGTTTGTTGGGAGAACCCTATGGAGGCAGGAAAAGTGGCTGAAGGGGGTATTGAGCGGCAGCAGGATGTTGAAGACTGTAATTGAGGGGAGAATGTTAGGCAAACGAGGAAAGGGAAGGAACAGGATAGGGATGTTGGACGGGATGAAGGGAGGAAGAAAGTACTCGGAGCGGAAGAGGGACCTGATGTAAAGTAGGATGTTGTGTTTTGCCAGGGGTCACAAATAATTTAATTTTAGTAATTATATCCATCCAAAAACCTACCTTAGTCTGTAGATTACCTAATTATAGAAGATAACGGGAATCAGGGACCGTTTTCTAACATTAGGTATAATAACTTTAAATGAATCTTTATTTCGAATTTCTCCATCGATAGCTCGCCAAATTACACTAGGTGGCGTGGCCCCTCCCACCTTAAATCGATTCGCTCCTTTAGACAGTTGAAGTACGAAATGGTAAGAAATCCGTGTGCTTCAGGCTAATAAGGAGAAATAAAATGTTTCGTTGATTTACAGTATATTTTGCATATAGCTGAAACGATATTGAAATGAATCGACTCAAAGTTTTAAGACAAGTCAGTAAATGTTTGAGAATTCATAGTTGATTGTTTATGTCCATATATCTCACGAGTTGAAACTGTGTTTTCCCGTTTTGAATTTGAACCTTGTCTTCCATAACCAAAAATTTCTATTTTTTTAGTTCCAAAAATTTAATTTGCTACCAACTCTAAGGAGAACATGCTACACATTCGAACCGGAATATTTGCAGGTAGGAAATTAATGTAATTGTGGTGTCAACTGTTATATTTGAATAAATTTACTTTGTTTGCATCTAGGACAAATCAACAGAAGTGGATTCTTACGACACCCTTAATGTCCAAATAAAAAGTTACGATTTTCCAGTTCTTGAAAATTTTCAGAAATTTGTCCATAAAACTGCTGAAAATATGGGAATCGAAGTTGAAGACTGGTAGGTGGTAACGTTTGTGAATTAGTTTCTTTTCGTTGTATGATTGTAATTTGGCTGCCTGATGATACATTAAATAGGGATATCATATCGTATTTTTTACCTCTTCTGCTTTATGTTTAGTTGGGCGACTCCGGCTCAGAAGTTATTAGTGAAAAAGTTGAAGCAGCATAGTCCTGTTGTAGATTGCGAGTACGAAATGACGGTTTACGAGAGAAATGTTCAGGTAACGACCACAAGGGTGTATGTTGAATATTCTTGTTTATATTTCCTAATTAAATTTTGCCTTTTGCGCTTGCAGATTGTAGATGTACCTTCGACTGTGGGAGCTGTATTCTTGGATATTTTACACGAAGCGTTACCAGAAGGTGTTAAGGTAAGAGTGCATGAGCATCAAGATGAGCACGAGGAAATCAGATATGTACCGGATTTAGAACTGATTCAATTGAAGACTGAATTGGAAACCCTAGGAGGACCGAGCAAGAAGAAACATTAACGTGTCAGCTTAATGGTGCAATTTGGGCGAATATGCGGACTGTTTGACCAAAGTATTTTATTTGTAAAAAAAAATCGTTTGAAAAATCCTGGAATTACAGTAGGGGCCAGAGTTATGTGAGTTAAGTTGTAATCGGAAATGTCTGGCCCTGTACAACCTTGTGTAGCCCCTGGTCATAGGGTCAAGACTTGATTCATTTCATAACATTTTCCTAGTGTTGCTTAGTTCTCACTGCCTTTGAATTCGATTTCTTCTGCCCTCCCTCTCTTTCTATTCCCACCGTTGTTCTCAATGTGGCATAATAAGGAAAGGTTTCATTGTTGGGTTCCAAAACTCTTTAGAATTCTTTTGGGTGTATGGGCGTGACTACTCATCAAAAATATTTAGATATCAATAGTTTGACGCGATTGGGCATTGTACATTTGTTTGCTGAAATCCTTCGAAGGCCACAATATTCATATTCTTCCCCTGGGAATAATTCCATGTTTCAATGGAGCATGGGAATCATGAACACCCCAATTATCTATGCTTCTTGTGGAGAAACTGTGTATGCTATTATTAATCTTATATTTTAGGCAGAAACAATCATTAAAATTTGAGAGCTGTATTGGAGGTCAAATTCCAATGGCTGAAATGACTTGGTCAACATGAGCAACTGATGTAATTGAAACTACTATCTTACATCACAATGTCAAAAATGAATCAGTACCCTGTGTTATTGACCCATAAAATTGCAACATTTCGAACTGGAAACTATTATTAAAATTCATTGTGCAATTCTAATGAGTCATCTGAATTGAGAGTTAGTTTCTGTATGTAAGCCATAATTACTCCGTTGGAAATGTCATTTTTCTCATTAATAACAGCAACCAAAGGCTGAGAGCTCAGCTAACACAGGGAAAATTTTTAAAATGGCATTACCTCTATTGCGCAGTCTCTGCAAATAGTTTGTAATTGCCCTTGACATATTAGTCTTTATTGGGTCATCTATATTAAGATGTGCAGTGGTGCCTTGGACAGCAGAATAAAATCAAGTGTTTCATTTTTTAAAGATGGATAATATTCATTTCATGAGAGACTTTTTTTATGCCTTCTGACATCCTAATTTTGGCAAATTTTTCACTGCAGATTGATTGAACCAATGTTATCAACCCTAGGACAAATTCAACTGATAGGTAGAGCCCCATATGCCCTAAGATGTGAATTTCAAGTATCAGGGCTGGTGCCCATTCCCCATGTTAATTTCAGCATGGTCTGGAATGCAAAAAAAATCCAGTTAGGTACGTCCGAAGTCGCCATTAATGAAACTAGGACCGCCAGGGTCCATAGCCAAATTTTTTAACCACTGGGGAAACATGCATGTATTTTAATAACATTTCCCTGATGGCACCACTAATTCTTTCCAATAATTTTCCATATTCAGTAAGGTCTAATTGAATGTAGATGTGCCTTATTCAATTAGCAGAATTAACTATAACCATAATCACAGAAATCAACCTGAAGGTCGGTTTGGTAAGTGATGCCACCCAGTACTAAGCCTGATACAGCGTTTGAAATTCACACACCAGCAGGGTAGGGGGGCTTGTTCCTATCTCTGTGCCGGTTATGGTTTCCCAGGAAGATCTGGTACCCGAGAAATCACATTGCTTGGATGGAGTTGCAGGTGCCCAGAGACTTGTCCGGGAATCGAACCCAGGACTCCCTCCGGTCAGCAGTCCAACGCTCTACCCCCTGGACTACCGTGACCCAAATAAAAATCAGTGCTTGATTTCCGCAACTATTTACGTCTGAAATAAATTTTAAAAACAATTTTCGTCGCTAGAAGTAAATAGAACTCTCATATTCCAGTTGGTGATTAATACTTGATGTTAGTGTGAAGAACCAAACATACCAGAGAAAATAGGATGGCACGGAGACACTGTGGTGCCGGTAACTTCGTAATTGAACAATTTGGAAGTTTGAACGCTTCCACTATTGGAGCGGCATTGATTTCATGTTATGCTGGGAAAGTAGAAGCTTCCGAGTGTCAATTACATCCAACTCATCCTTTTTCGGGATTGTATTTGTGATAGAGGTAGGTAAGTGATTAAACAAATGGGCATGAATAAGGAATTTAATATCCGTCACAGTTTTCCTATGATAAGTAATTACTGGAATATAGCAGAACAATATAATTTATGATTAATTCACATACATGATTTGGAATATATTGCAAAAAATGGAATTGCATAAAAATATGTACATCAATGAACAAGTCAATCTTAATTCATATTGAAGAACAGTATCACATTCACCCAGTTAAATATTTCCTGCCTAAAAACAGTGCCTTCCTCTCGAAAGCAGCACATCTGATGTCTGTATCCACTTTATAGAAAGGGTTCAGGGAATACTAAAATATAAAATACAGTGCTTTGAGCTGAAATCCTTAGAAACATTTCTACCATATATTAATTTCATTAAATCTTAATTATACTATGCAACGATGACGTTTCCCATTTCAAACCTTAAGCTGTATTTACGAATTGGGTGAACGCATCTGCAAAAGAATGCAAAGATAACTCACCTTTATGTATATCTCATACATTTCTGAGAAAAAATTCCTGATTCCATCCTCGTTTTTTGGCTCGTGTACTAATAAAAACCTGATGTGACTCGATGTAATGAATGCAGACACTAGCCAATTATTAAACTTATCCACAGTCCTAGAACAGAATGACGATTAGTAATAATAACAATAGCTTGAACAACATTCAGCAATTTCATGGTATCGTTACCTCAAATACGCATTCCCAGTTTTCCATGCATGTTCATCCACAAGGTCCAGGGCAGCATGCGCGATGAATTGAGTTAAATGCCGATGATCTTCTTTCTGGGGTAAAAAGTTAAGGCCAAAGGATCTTATAGTTGGCAGTGACATAAGGGAAAAAAAATCAAGTTTTAAACTATATGATTTCTCGACGCTGACACTTGATCTCTTAAACTTCTGATGTTTAAAAGTGACGGCAAACCAACTGCTTCGTTTTCAATAGCCGAAAAGTGGTATTACATGATTTTCCTACCTTCGTTTCTTTGTTGGCAGAAGTAAATTCCATTTCAAAAATCGGATTATCGTAGTGCCCGACAATCAAAAAGTAATATGTTGCCATCTTTGCGCTCTATTTTTCAGACCATCACCAAATTATAAATGATATTTATGATATATTTTCTTCTGAAAATTGAACTGATCCCGAAAAATGAATGAAGACAATTAAGTAGCGTTATACCGTAGTACTACCACATGTGCCATTTTGAAAAGTCCCTCCGAATAAATTTGTCATGTTGGTGAAACTTCATAACTTTGGTTGAAGAGACAAGGGAAAAGCGCATTGAAAAACGTGGTTCGACGTAAAATGATTGTGGGGTCGAGAATACCGCACTGAGCGTAATTATTTTTTGTTTGCATTGCGAAGAAGCAATGACTGTCTTTCACGACGAGATCGAAATCGAAGATTTTGAATTTGACGAGGATGAACAGACATATTATTATCCATGCCCTTGTGGTGATAGGTTCCAAATAACGAAGGTGATGAAAGAGTTAACCGGGCTTTCTTAGTTGTCTGCGATGAAGGATGAATTGTCAACGTAATTATTTCAATTATTTTATTTAGGAGGAACTGCTGGCTGGAGAAGACGTAGCAACTTGCCCTAGCTGTTCACTTGTTGTGAAAGTGATATATGATCCTGTGGGTACCGATGTATAACTTTTTTTTAACATGATCTTTCAAATGTTGTGCACCCGATGTTGAATATATCCAACTTTCTAACCTCCACCGAGACGGAGTTTCTCGGTGGAGGTAACTGATTTTTTAAAATATATAGTCTCTGAAATATGTTTTACACCAGAGGTTAGATTAATTTCCAAGTATCGAATAGTAGGAAAGATTATTTCAAATTTTGGTTAAAAATGCATTTAACCGTGCACTTATCACTTAATACTTCTGCATTTGTGTACTAATCTTTTTTATGTCCAGTATTTATTGTGTGAAAATTGAAACCAATTATTGTTGCAATAGGTAATGTACCGGTTAATAGGGGTTTTTGATGGACACGAGCTAACGATGGGTACAACGATAATTCCCTTGTCTGTTTTAACGAAACACCACTCGACATAGTCATGGCCGTGGACTTCTATTTCTGTGCTTGTGGTGCATGTGGCACCCGATTTTCTTAATTCAAATTAGCCCTTAAAGTTCTGAATGCGGTTTTGGATGCAATATTGAACGTTCAGTTTCGTATACTGCCTAATGTATTCGGGTAAGAAATACATGAATCGCAATCAGCAGAGTATATTCATATTACAAGAGACTTGAGACCTCAGAAAACGGTCCCCTGATCAATTGCACCAACGAATTATTACTATGTACTTTCTCTTGTATTTAATTTGAAAAGCAGGTCGTGATTAACTAATAATTTGTTAATGCTAAGAGATGGTGGGTTATGGTTTTCACATAGCTCTGTTTGCAGAACTTGAAATGTTTTTTAAAGTGCACTTCCATCATTCACATATTTAATATTTTTTTCTTGTTAGATGTAGGATTCTTGCTCCACAGATTCTTAAATTCACGACTCATAACGTCGTGTGGTACTCTTTGGCAAGGTTCGTGTAAGTTGTTAAAATGTCAAAATACAAAAATTTCTTTCAATTTGATGGAATCTAGAAGATGCGCCATTGATTTATATCATTACAACCGGATTAGTGTCCAATTGTGTCTCCGGTGATGTGAGCCATATTACATTTGCGCTCCAAAAATGATGCTTGTTTAGGTCCTTGTAGTGCGATTCTGACTGGCAGTCTATCACATCTTTTTTCTTTCTCTACTCTTCTGAATTTTTTACATTCACATAGACCAGAATGTTTGATTATGGACGATACGTTTTGGAAATCACTAAATAGAGTGAACTTGGTTACCTTTAAAAAGCTAATGTTTTTTATTACATATATTTCGTAACGTGTTGGCTCTTGAAATGAGGAATCGCTCATTGATGCGTTATTAGTAATTTCACAGTAACTATTGCTGTTTCTACTGGAAAATTGCTAATATGTAAACAAGGAGTTTTTTGCATACTAAGGGTTTTGTTGAAACTCATATCATTCATGCATGTTTTGACCAAAGTGAGGGAAATGTTTTTATCTTTCAATGTGTTCTCTGTAATTTTAGTTTTTGTTTAGAGTTAGCCAAAAATCTTCAAAACCCATCTATTTTTAATTTCATGATTTTCAGGAGAATTTTAAAGAGGAGTCCGAAGAGAACAAGGAAAGTTGTTTGAAACAGAAAAAAGAAGCCATAGTTTCTGCAGCATAGTTATTTATTAGAATTTTTATTTTGCCACTTAAGGTAAGCTAAACATGACAAATAGCTGAAGATGTGAAAATAAGTGTGTTGATTGAATATGCATTGAGTTATTTTCCATTGTCCAGGTCATGGGGTCAAGAGGAGGACGAGGGGGGGGTCGGGGGGGAGGGAGGGGCAGGGGAATGTCCTTCAACGTCGAAGCGCTTGGCTTTGGCATGGGTGAATCACTTCCAAGTCCCGTCCTTACTCCGCCAAGTCTCTTTCCTCCGCTTCCAAACCTGCCAGTTTCCCTCAGAGCCGAGGACAAAAGAAATACTTCCTTCAGTGGTATGTTTTTACTACTTTACTTTGGCTTAATCACATAATGCGACCTGGATTACACTTAAAATAAGCTTGGCTTGCATTTGGAGGCTTTTTATCTCAACATGCTTTGGTTATGCCGTTCATCAATATTAGTTATATCCAAAAGTATTTTGCATAACTTGGAGACAATTACTATTCCCTTTCCTGCAACTCCCTTCTGTGTGCATACTCACCAAAGGCATTACGAAAATAATTATTATGCTCCAGCTCAGATGGAGATGTGCAGACCCTGTATTAAATGTCTCGGGGAAATGGCACTGCACTGGCAAGTTGGTAGTTTTATGGCATATATTTAACAATTATTCAATGATATATGGAGGTAAATGTACTAATTGTGGATATTTAGAGGTAAATTATGTCTGTTCATAAAGAAATGTGATGCCAATCAGGAGTGCCTTTTTTCATGGGCATTGTTGGTCTTTTCTTGTCGCTATTTCATCTTAACATCACCTTGAGTGCACCTTTTTGCATTTCCTGCTTCTGTGGGCGAACAGGGATTTTTTTTATGCCGTCTCTCTGTGATCTATAATGTGGTTCTTTGTTGACTTTTTGAGGAATGGCTAACAAATGAGGCAGATCTTATGAATGAATACTAAGGCATTTCACTTTGCATAAAAAGTCTAAAATACCCAATCTGCTTTCATTCTGATTTTATTTTTGGATTGATTTACTCTACGAATCCCTCCCAGATGTGAGACTCCATGTACCTTTCTGGGAAATGGAAAAGTAATGCTCATCATGTTCTCATTTTGAGATTTTATTTTCGCAGGAACCAAACAAATGGTGAAAATGCATAATCATTTACAGACAGTATTCAATTTCTGTTCCGTATGTTCTCTTAGTTTTAAACTTAACCTATTCATATTGTGTGACATTCCATGAATGTTGGAAAATCAGGGAAAAATTTAGAGAACCCTGATAATTTTCCTCATTCTGTTGACATCTTTTGTAGGTCATGAAAATTGTGTGACAATATTTTCTAAATCGAAAAGATTTACCATACCGTTTAAAAGATTTGTACCGTATAATAAAATCTGTGGAAAAGTACGAGTCTTTCTTTCCTTTTTAGTAATGGATAAATCAAAAAGCATAATTAGTGGAATGGTATAGTAATTCTGTCGTTTCATAAACTGTGGCAATTTATCTTTCTGCAGGAAGTGTGGATTGGGATTATTGCGTGATGGTGAAAAAGAGCCTTGTGGATTGGCTCTGGGATGTCTCGCCCTTTTCCACCATAATTGGCGGCCCAAACGATGGTGCTGGAAAAGCCGTGACAACCGCAGCCAATGTGGGCGGTGTGGAGCGTTATTCGGACAGATATCTTGTAAGTTTGCATTTATTACCTATAATTGGATCACCGTATTCCTGTTCTATCAAAAAGATAAAGTCATTGGCTTTTGTGGTTTTGGAAATAGTGTGCCGTAGTAGATTCAGGAAATTTGTGGAATCTGTAAGCCTTGGAATTAGGAAAGTGACATTTACTGGCATTTAATCTTCTGGGATTGGACAAAAATCTTGAAATGGAAGGGACAATGTCAATTGAAATAAATGCTCTTTGAAACGTCCTGCCCTTGTTTTCCTTTAGAAGGATTGTTTAACTTATTCACAAACTTAAATGCATGCGTTAAATGATTGTGACGATACAGTTATATGGTTCTCATGACTCATGGATGCAAAGGACACAGAAATAGCATTCATAACTGAAAACATTTCATGTCTTTCGAATATCTGAAGATGAGGCTTAATGGTGAATTATGTGTTCTGTGATACTGGGTAACAGTAATAATATCTACTGTACAGATGACAATGCACGTCCATCTTAAAAGCCCACCCATGTTTTAACGAGTGAAATACAAAAATGTTCTCTTCACCATGTGCAAGGCATATCGTTTTCTACCTTACCACTCACACGAGTTCATGACTCCTTTGGTCGTTCAGCCTTCCCAGGGGAGAGAATCTCCTCACCCTTTGTTCATTACTATACATATTTTTGTGTTTATATTGCGTGATGAATATTGTATCTTAATGGTTTATATGCATATAAATTTTACATTTTGCTGACTTAACCTAAATAGCACATTGTCATTTTTATTCTCTGTTCTCCCTCTGCTTTCATTTAACTATCTTCAGTGATCTTATGGAAGTTTTCACGTAAAATTGAGTCTCCTCGGGAGGGTAGTGTGATGCATTGCATCATACAGGTCCAATAATCCTTGATATCTTTCCATAACCCTGCACCACACAAACATGCCTCTTCTTTCCTCTCTCCATCACTTGCTTGAAATTTCATGTGGAAAATTCATGAATGGTGTTATTTCCTGTTTGACAAGGGATCTGAATTGCATCTACGGATGCAAAAATGTCATCATTTGGCATTTTCTTGATTACCGTGCAGCTATGACTTTGTCTGAGAAACTAAAGACTTGAGATTCAATTTGTAAACAGTCATTGACACTGCACACCATTTGCATATTTTCTAAAAATCTTTAACAAAAAGATAATGGTTAAACATACTAGTTTGAGTGAGTAAGAGGCATGTGAAATGAATTTAGTAATGACCTTAATGTAGGGGGAATTGCTAGTTTTCAGTGACTGATCAAAACTTTTGTTGATACACTTACAATTGTAACATTGTCACACTGAATTATTTTACGTATCGTTATCGATGAGTGAATCAGGCTCATAATTTATGTCAGTGGTTTATGCTGTGGTTGAGGTCCAGTCTAAATTATGAGAGATGAATTACTTATTTTGTAATAGTTACACTTCCCATGATTTTGATTGCAAAATGTCTACATATCTAATGTAATGATCATAGAACATATTCTCCAGCTTCCCCAGGTGCCAGGGGATAAAGATCTTTGTTGTTTCGACTGGAAGAGGCTGCCCAAAGAGTTGAGACCAGGGTCTGGCGTCAGTGCCAAACCAGTCAAGAGGGCAGCAGGAGAGGCCTCCAAGGGTAATAACATGCAGGAATTTTCATGTACTTGGCATAAATTTAAACTGAATAATTTGCACTAAAAACTTTAAACAGAAATTATTGAGGTGAGATCCTCTTTGAGATGTCTTAAATATTTAACTTCCAGAGGCTTTACAAGTGGGGGAAAATATTAGTCATTTTGATGAAGTTTGTCTGTGAAACAGGATAAGCATATTCATAGGCCTAGCGTAATAAAACGTGGTTCGACTTAGAGCTCACGGAACGAGGATTTTTATTTTGGTATTGTGCTCTTTATGTGGTTTTAATGCTGCGTGCAAGTATTCCTCCAGATGCATTGGCATGGTGATTATATCTTGCTAACATTAGATTTTACACTCCTCTGTGATGGAAATAATAATTCTACGACAAATTTTCAAAGTTCATGAACTGCTTATTTTTACAGTCCTCAATGGACCCCCACAATTAGAAAATATTTACTGATTAAATGCCACGTGGATGAGAATAGATTTAAAACAATAAAGAGGTAACGGTAAAGATAAAGTGTCATTCGTGCCCTGGACTAGGGGAAATCCTCCTATGAACAAAGGATTTTATAAGCAAAAATGTTAAAATATAATCTGTCTAAACATGAAGTTACAAATCTAATCTTGACGCTGTGTGTGGGCATGGCATGCCAAGATTGCTTCTGGGCATTAAATTGATGTGTTGCTATATTTGATTTAGATCGGCACGCCATTTTGTGTTGGAAGCTGTTAAATTTTGTCCTTTTGCCAGAGGGTGTGAAACCGAAGAAAGTGCTGCGCAGAACTGGTGTGGCACGCAAGGGGGATTTGGAGAAGCGTCTCGCGGAGCTGGAGAGGAGGGAGGGTGAGGAAGATGGCGAGGAGGGGGAAGTTGCGGGGGAAGGGTCGCGAGGGGCAGGGGGTGGAGAGGGCGAGGAGGGGGCGGAGGGCGAACGGGAAGGCAGGGAGGGTGGGGGGGAGGGGGAGGAGGAAGAGGAGTTGGAGGAGGAGGACGAGGAGATGGACGACGGCACAGATTACATCAGCTCCTACTTCGACAATGGCGAAGGATATTTGGATGACGATGATGACAACGGAGGAGATGATGGGCCCACCTATTAGTTTGGTGGCCGAATGCATATTTTTGTGATTGAGTTTTCGAGGACTTATACGAAGCCCGATGCTTCAAGTCATCAAATCTATCGCTTTGTGTCTATTTCAATGTTTTTGTAAATATCTAACGTTGTTGTGTGTGCAAATGTTCAAGATGATGATTGTGAAATTTGAATGACTTAGAGTTCAGTTTTTTGTATCAGGCATACATTTTATTTTATTAAATACTAGCGATAATTGTATTTTTTGTTTGATAATGTCTTTGGTTCCAGTTTTAAACCCCGCTAATTTTTAATTTAGGATAGCAGTGTTGAGTGGATGAATTTGTCGTTGGTGACCTGGGAATGTTTCATTTGCATGGGTGAAACCACTGATTATATATCCATTACTAAAAAGGAAAGAAAGGCTCGTACTTTTCCACAGATTTTATTATATTAAATTTTATTATATTAAAAATATTATAATAAAATCTGTGGAAAAGTACGAGTCTTTCTTTCCTCTTTAGTAATGGATATTAAATACTTCCACGAAGTGAAGCCTGAAACAATAGAATACACTGATTATATAATTTAAACATATTTAAATGTTAATTTGAAGGCCTTCCCTTTCAATGTTCTTGAGCCTTAGACCAGAGTGCTGCACAAAAGGTTTGGTACTGGGAGCATGATTTTGGGTGTATTTTTGGCATACTACAGTCTGAATAAATTGGCAATGGATGATACTTGTTGATATGCGTGGCCAAAAAATATTTTCTTCTCCTACTTGCATGTGAATGGAAACCGTGCATGCCCATGGCCTAGAATAATATCCAGGGCCCGCTCTTCATGATGAGAGTCATTTAATGAGAATTGACGAAGTACTGGGTAATATCTCTCAGAACTAAAACATTTCTCCTTGAAATTGGAACACTTCACGAAGCAGGACTTCCTCTATTTGCATGTGAATGGAAAGTCTTTGCTCGTGGCCTCGTGTACCATCTGGGGCCCACCGTTCATGATGAGAGTCGTCTTTTCAATCGGACTTTTGCAAAGAACTAGACAATTACTCCCAAACTAGAACATTTTTTCCTTGAATATTGAGACATTACACGAAGCAGTACCCTTTGGGTTTGTTGATGGTGTATCGATGATTATGTGATGTAGACCTGTTATTATTATTTAGGGGAACCCCGTTGAGAATGCAGCAATTACAAGGTCACTCAAAATACACTGACTACAGAATTGAACAAAATTCAGACTAGACAAGACTCGTCATGGTATGTCAATGTGGATAGTTTGGGAAACTTGAGGTTTATGGTGGAAGTGTGTGTTCCAGGTCTGAAATATTGTGGACACCTTTGGACGGTCAGATTTGCTTATAACATGAATGCAGGTGGCATTTTATATTCGTATCCTAGGTATTTACAGTGGATATTTTTTTCAACAGTGGATTTCAATAAAATAATTCTAGAATTTTAAATGTTTTATGTTTTACTTGAGGGGTTGACTGACATGGACGTGGGGAGACTCATTTTGGACCTAACAAATAAATGAGACATTTTTTCAAATTTATTTTTATTTTTCAGTCTCTTTGTAAGTCACTACACTTTCCAGCAATGCAATAACCCTTTTATCCTCCCAAATAGTAGTTGACATTTTTCTCAGTAAATTAAGCTTTTTCGTATGAGATAAACTTCCATTGAAAATCTTTCTCCTGAAAGCAAAACATTAAGGTAAGAAGTCGGGTAAGGTTGCTGGGGACCAGATCTAATGAATACGTTGAAAGGTCAACCAATTAAAATGCAATAATTTAATTTTAGCCATGGCAATCACCGAATCGCGAGTAGGTTTGTCCTAACGGAAAAGAACTTTCATTTTCTATAATTGCGGTTGGTTTTTTGCAATTTCTGCCTCCTGCTTGTCAATAATAATGCATAATACTCTCATGATATTGGTTTACTTTTTTGAAGATAATAGATTAACCCAATTCCGTGACTATCTCAAAAAACACTATCTGAAGCAGGGCCGTTGAATTTTAAATGAGTACGGTGGTTTCACGTTCCACATTCAACTAATAATTGTTGCGGGACACCATCTCGTTTGACAACTGCCGGGGAGGCGCCAGGCCTGGCCCCCTTATGTCCCCCAGGAGAGTGAGGCTTCCTATCTGCCTCAGAATGTTGAAAATATCGCCATTTGGGAACTCCGGCAGTACATCTCGTATCACCACTCTTTCTGCTTATTCTGGTTGCGCTTGCGTACATGTTATTATTGACAACAACTCGTCCATGAATGTGCATCAAATCTTTCAATACTTTTCAGACTTGAGGTCGGTATGAATCCTTTCACTCAAAAGCTTGGTTGCATGAGTTGTATTATTGCCATTACGAACTGGGTCAGCTACCTCGGTAGCATATGTCATTAGGGTGGGAGGTTCTTTAGCGATTATGCCCGTCTTTTTAGTGGGGTCATTTTCATTTGGCTGGATTCTTTTGGTATGGAGTTGAGAACATTGGTCCATGCACTTGGGGGGTTTATTTGAAGTATTCCATCCAACTCCCTTAACTTCTCCAGCATAGCTCGTCATATTCCTCCGTGATGACACGTTGCTTGTGGTAAAGGGAACCATTTGGTGTTTTTGAGAGTGCATTTGTTTGTGTGATTGTTGTCTCTCCTCAACATTTCATCGCCAATGAACTTTGCGACATCCAAATACTCTTCCTCCTTGGGATGCTTTTTTAACAATACTCTTTCTCTTTATAGGGTTGGGAAATAACACCGCTCTGATAAATTCTCAATTCTAACTCCTTGCCTATGTGAACTCCTACTTCCATCATTCTTTCATGAGCCCATTAAGTAGTTGAGGGAGGAAGTCGTCTGTCTCCAGTCTAATTTCATTTCCCTGAATGACCTTTCTATCTCGCAATCGAGCATCTTTCCTCTTTTGTCTAAACTTGCCAACTTAATTTTTTTTTCACATGCATCCTTTCCATCATTGCTTTCCTTCCCGTTTTCCCTGTGCATTATTTTCTTTTCTCTTGGATCTTTCCTGGTTCAATTAATAACTTCCCTGACTTATCAAGATAATGTGCAAAGATTTTCCCTTCCATTTGTTGATGCTCTTACTATCCTATACAGTGCACCAATTTTATCCTTCATTTATAAATTTCCCATGCATTCACACTGCACCTTCACCCATGCTTCTTTCACCCCGTTAGTTGCCCTTTTTGGTTTTATATCCACTTCTATACCTCATTCTACTCAACTCTGTAATCAGCTATTTTCTTCTTTCATCTATATTCTCCTTCATCTGATCTGTTTCTTATTTTGAGAATTGAGCCAATTTGAAACACAAGTATTGTTTTAATATCCAACAGTAGAACCCACTTGGTACCAGGAATTCTACAAGGCATGCATGACTCGTACATTCATGGCAAGGCAGCATTCCCTATTTCTCCCTGTAACTTCATAGAGAATCCTGGTAGCCAGAAAAACCACAATGAGCTTGAAGTGGAATTGGGTGACTCAAGGAATCATCAGATCTGCGGGTTCAATGCCAACCGTTCTAACCACGCCAACTTAGGAGGTCAGCAAAAATATTTGCAAGTACAATCACTCACATATTAAGTCATTGGCAATTAATGATTTATCGGGAATTATATAATAAATTAGCCTACTACAATACTAATCAGTAGTCTTAAATCATTATTAAAGAATATTAATGTAATTCAACGAAACATTCATTGAATCACTCAAAACAACCAGCTGGGATGCAAAACCCAAAATTAATGTATTCTAGGAGGGAAAGTTGCAATGGTCTCCACGATTTTTAAAATTAGAACAGCTCATTGACATAAATAATGAAGGTAGTTCAAAAATTGAAAAGCTCTAACCATTGACTACCAAAGTTGCAAGAGTAGTCCGGCAGGAAACCATTTTCATTGTATTAGAATTATTTTCTTTCATTTAGAATACTACATATTTATTACAAACGAACCCATATTTATATTTACATGAATTGGCAATATTTGATACGATATAAGGAAACGAGGTATGTCAATGATATAATAAATAGCAGACATGAGTGTTACCACTTGAGAATTATCATGTATCCATTTTGTTAATGGAAAACTTCGGGTGCATGCAAATTAGTTTTTGTTATATTAAGGTCCACTGAAATTCAGTGGTTATTGGAAGAAATATCAATTAATTTGATCCGTACTAAGCATACTTGAACAACAAATTATAACAAAAATTTAGCAGTTTATGACTCAAGAGTTAACATTATCAATTGCCTTGCCTCATAAATTGAAGCCCCAGAAGAGAAGTAGAAAAACTAGGTCAGAATTCTGAATGACATTTCAATTAGTTTTTTAGAATGGCACTAGGTTTTATTTGACATACCTGGCGCCAGCTTTTTGTTTTTTAATACAATTTAATGGCATGTGCTACGATCACATTTATTTCATTCACAGGTTGTGAAACAAAATTTAATAGAAATTCAGTTGCATCCCATTAGAATAGAATATAATTCATCACAGTAAAAATGTAAGCATTGGTTGGGTAACCTTAGACAACAGTAAGATTTCCCCAAGTATCAATTGCACTGATTTAATCTGCTTTTGACCGAGTCCAGAACTGCTTTTATCAGCTGAGCACCAGCTCCTTATAAATTGGACACAAACCAAGGCACCCAATCAAGCCAAAGGCCAATCTGAAAAAACGACGGTGAAGCTCACCTCATTCAATGTCACGCACGGCATGTGAACTTCACCCATCAGGTCTCTCTTGGTGACAGCAGTTTCTCCAGCCATGCTTCTGGCTTCTTCAGTTCAGAAGTGACAGTGCATCAATTTTGGCCATCTTATTTAGGGGACAGGAAGGCCTACATTGGCTCTCATTGGTTGAACCAGGTGGGTGTCATCCTGAATACTCTCTTCTAGCTATTAGCTAGCATATAACCCTCCTCTCAGTTGTAATTGACGGGGCAATTATGGTTATTTCTGTTGCCTGCCTGTGAGTAACCTCAAATAGTAGCGGCTCTCACCGCAAATCACTTTTGCTTTACCAGAGTCCACCACGATGCCTGGTTCAGACCACATGTGCTCTGAGGTGGAGGAAAGCTTCTACTTTCCAAAGTCATTTCAACTATCTTACTGAACCTAAAGGCAATCACAAGTACTTGGTTCAACTTAATGGCAGGCTCTTTGATGACACGGAGAAGAGCGTGAATACATTTTACTTGCAAGTGACTGGCTGATGGTACAGAAGAGTTTTTGGAGTGAACTGTATTTCCACAGATCACGGCATTATGCTGCTTGGTTTTATTTAAATGCAAGCTACAATATTTGCATGTTAAATTTTCATAGAGATTTGAATTGAAATAAGACAGTGTTTTATCTACCCAGAAGCAGTATTAAAGGGAAATAACTATAGGGAATATGAAAATGTATCCACATCCATGTCAAGCCTGAAACTCAAATTCAGTAAAAGAGAACGGGAAGAGCGAGATATAAATTGTTGAAAACAGCGTAGGTGGGCCCTTCCAAACACACAAAAGTTGTCTCTCATACCTTTGGTCGAAATGGTTTCATATTTCTGTCTTTACTCTGATGCCAGGGAAATTTAAACCTAAAAGTTTCTCAAAACAATTAAAACAGTATTAATTACCATATCAAAGAGGGAGGGAATTATAAAAAGAGAGACAGATATATCTTGCATAGTTAGTGAGATGGCTAATGAATGAAGTCACCCATTTGCAAAGTATTTCTAAATTTGAATCAATAAATTTTGCAAGACTTAGGGAATGACTGAACATGAATTCTTGGCCAGTAAAGCATTGGCTTGCAGTCTTGAGGTGACAGTTTTGACTACCTTCCCTAAAATTTACAATAAATTTTAAAAACTTTTGTCATCCTTCAAGACAAATTCATTAGACACACCATCCCATGCCATACAAGGCAATAAAACAAACATTAATTATTGGATAGTGGACAGTGTTTTCCGTGAGAACACTCAAGAATGTTACTTCAACTGAAGAAGGCATGGTTTATTGTCACATCTGGCTCCTGGAAATCTTAAGCCCCCAATATTTACTAACAATTAAAGGGTTTATCATTACACCATTAATGTGGAAGAGAAAATCCATTGTATATACATATATATTCATATTTCATCTATAATTGTTCAGATGGAATTGGAAGTCAATGTTACAACTAAGCCAAAAAAATCTGTAATTTAAATTTGAATAAAAAATTATGCAAGGGCTAAGTAAAATTAAGCTACATAATAGATAAATAAACATAGCAACTGAACAGTTGTTAATATTTTTCGTTAAATGTCAATGCCCTTTATCATGTGTAACATTACCAACAGCAAAAATAATTATCATTACCAAACCGAACGGTATTAGGGTTAACCCTGTGAAATTTATCCATGATGGAAAGGAAACAAACTATGCAAATTTCACTTGAATAGAGATTTATTCACGACCCGGGTTTCAAACACTTAATGTCATCTTCAGGTGACACTCTCCTCCTCACCTGAAGATGACATTAAGTGTTTGAAACCCGGGTCGTGAATAAATCTCTATTCAAGTGAAATTTGCATAGTTTGTTTCCTTTCCATCAATTATCAGTACCAACACATATACTGAATAAAAAGGAACAAAAATACTAATTATTAACTCAGCCATTCCCATCAAAAAGACCATTTCACTTGGGAGTCCCTACACTGAATGTAAATAACTTCTAAACCCGTAATGCACTACAAATCTTTATTATGGTAACTCATTTCATGAATCAGAAATAAAAATTGCAATCATTAACAATACAATTTCCTGCTAAGGATTTCACATCATGCCAAGCCCTGCAAAATATATTTACATCACACCCTCCTGGTGTAAACTTAAGTACAATATTTTATACAAATTTTAAGTCACACAAAAATTACATCAGTCTACCATTCCAAGTTTGATATGATAGGAAAAAGTATTTTAATTATCTTACCCAGGCACTTCTCTGAAACACTCAGTTAAATATTAATTACAGATATTGTTTTTTTTTTGAATGGTGACAAGCCAGCAAAAGCTGGTGAAACTACTTAAGAGCACAGTATACACATAAATATACCTTGGCATCATGCACTGACAGGGGAAGTGTACACATGTGGAACTGCTCCCAGTGTCTCTAGAAAAATATCAAATCTTCTTCAAAATTATGACCACATGAAAAGCTAACATGGGTAATTCTCAAAACTTATGCCGATGTACCCTGTCATATTCAACACATGAAAGAATTACACCTTCACAAAGTTTCTCATGAACACATCCCTGTGCTTACTACACACATAATACAGTGACTAAAGAGAGATCAGCCAATGGATATGCTCTTTAATAAATTATTTGAACAGTTATTGTACACTACATTAATCACACTATGCTATTACCAAAAACATCAGTTATTCTATGAAACACAAGCATAACTTATCACAGGGAATACTGGTTTCTAATATTAACTCTATCAACAGAGCAATACATTTTTTTCCAATCGTTACACACTTCTGAGGAAATGAAAGAGAACACAAAAATAGTGACTACTTTTGGAAATGTTAATGATCATAAATAGAATCAACCTTTAAAACTGTTAAATTAATATAAAAATGCTTTCATACATAAGTATGATGCTGGTTACTACAAGCTTGGTTAGAAATACTCATCTAACGGTTCCAACACCAAAAACAAAACCATAGGATACCGCCTCAAGCTCAACGACAGGGAATTTAACTGATTTCCAGAGATTTATAAAAAAGAAACTCTGCAATTCTATACTTCGCTATTAATTGCACAGCAGCAAAACCAAGGCCATGAGTGATAATCAATTGCAAAGTGTGGAATCGCAAAGTTTATTTTTGCTACTCCATGGAATGAGAAAAACCCTGTCTGCGAAATATGTTTTAAATTTGAATTTAGATCCGATTTTTATGTTGCTGCTATCATAATTATTATTTAAGCCAATCACAGCTATTTAGATAAATCTCTTTATATCTATTCCAAGAATAACTTGCATGTTCATTATATTACAATAAAGATTACAGAAAGATAACGCTATCCTCACAGCACCATTGCCAGTATTTGATTGAAATGGATAGACATAAATTATTACAAAATGGAACACTGCAAAGTAGATTGGCCAAAGTTAAGTGTGACTGAATGCCTTAAATTAAATGCCATGCTTCAGAGAAAAAGAGAACATAAAATATTTCAAATTCATAATTTGAAACACTTGGTTATGAAGTCCAGAATAAATTTGTACTAATGTTAACAAAACTGATTAGACTCAAATACTGGCCTATTAATATACTCTATTGTTATTTTTATTGAAGCTGCACATAGCAAACAAGTGCTATGACAGCTTATTGTCCATTCAGAGACTTGACTAAAATGCTACTTATTTTTTTTTTACAAAGACATTTCAGACAACCCGACCGGGATAAATACTCTCATCACAACACAATACTTTTATTCTTTCAAAATTGCAGGCACAACTTCACCAATTGTCGCCCATTGGTGGAGATGGAGACAGATATAATTCCCAAAAATTAACAGAATTCTATTTCCAGCCACTCAGACCACAACTGATCAATTGGTCACTTCAAACCTAAATATTGACAAGTAAAATATTACACGAGTTAATAAAAAAACTAGGTACACGTCCAAAACTAGAGTATTTAATATTATTCAGAGTAAGTGCACACACACACAGAGACGCAAAACAATCCACAAACCCAAAGCTGCGAGTCTCCAGGAAACCGTGGGAATGATCAATGGGGATGAAGCAATTGGCGTGCGCAATGGAATGACTGACTCCCTTTGAAATGAACTTCATCCACATCATTTCTTATAATTAGAAAATAAGGCAGTTAAGAGGATTTCACTAGTTCTTAACTCAAGTACCATCAATGTATGTTCAAAACAGGCCCAAAAAGGCCTAAGGAGACTAGCAATTATTTACCCGCAAGTGCAAGCAGGGATATCCCAAAACTAATGCACAGACAATCTAGCGGGGAAGAGTATAAATAGATATGGCAGGGGGCATTTTGTGCTTCCGAGGATATCAAACTGACGCTGGGGTCACAACTATCAGAATTAGCCTCCTTTAGATTTGATAATTGACCTGGTTAGGTTTTGCCAACTTATTAATTGTTCTCAAGCACTTCTCAGAGTTCAGTATGCGTGGCATTAAGTTTTGACAAACTATAGACAAGAATCACTCCATAATAACACAAAAATAACATAAACACATGAGTTTATACCATGGCTCCATGCAAATGTGAACACTTTTCCCAAATGGCAAGGTAAGCAAAATAAAAGGTGGCTTATTTGATGAGGACAAAAAACTTTCTCAAAAAATTTGCCGAGTGTCTTGTGTCCAGTCAGTCAATATTTATGCATACAGACATTTCTTCAAAATATTTCCATAACATGTGTAATTTAACATTTTCTTGTTCATTGGATATTCGTCAAATGACGAGTTAACAAATAATAAAAAAAGCTGCACAAAAAAATCAAAACAACTCTTTGCTGAAATGAGGCATTCAATATAAAGCCAAAATTTAAACATAACCGAACTTCATACTGGGGACAAAATACTTAAGAAGGAAAACAACAATATGCCGGGGAGAAATCGGCACACGGTATCATTCCCTCCACTGAAATGAAGAAATAGCACATTTGCACATCACAATACTGCCATCAATTTTAGATTTCTCCAATACCAACATGATCTCAGCGTTGGCTAAAAACCCACTCCGTGTAATCTCAACCAAATAACAATAATCAATGTAAACGTAAGCACGAACAAACAAACTAAAACTATCCGAGAAATCATGCATCCAACTCACATCAATTCCTCACCAAGATAAAACAGGAGAACGTACATATCCAAACTTTGGACTTCCACATTTTTTGGTTTGTGTCACAGGAACTATAAACTACACATTACAGCAAACTAGAGTCATCAATGACGCATGGTGAGGTGATGCCCTCCAGCCATTCTCACTGAATGTCAACGTCATGGCAAAGCGTCAGGGAGCCATGGCGACGTCTGGCGTCGATGGTGGCTGGGATGAGTATGAAATCGCCGGGCCCCAAACCGAACTCTCGGATACCAGCTCAACCCTTAGTGCCATGGGAGGGGGCTGAAGAGATGGCGGAGTGCCGGGGGACTGCACCACAGCCTCTCGGCTGATTGGTGGCCAACTGGAACCCTCCTCCTCTATTTCCCGCTGGATCAGGGCGTGCCGGGGCTCAGACACACCTCGACACCATATGCGAGAGGGATATGTCGAAGTGGCTTCCATGTAATCAACCAACGTCTCAATCCCTATAGCAATGATTAGGTTGGCAAAGGCAAATCCCAGCGATATGAGTCGGGAAGCATTGCTCACGGGAATCTTGAGCTGGAGGCTGGCTGCCAGCCAATCTGGGGGACAGAGAGTGAGAATCACGGAACAAACCGTGGCGGCTCCCAGAGATACCAACAGACCTCGATTGGATGGCAGGCTCTTCCGATGGGGAGCACCCTTGGAGAAAACGGCAGCGAGTATGATATACTGGAACACAGACACGGTGAAGACGGCATAGTTCTCTTTCGGTGCCCATTCGACATCTTCATATCCCACGGGTGAAGTACTGTTACCGTGCCAATTCTGCACAGAGAAGAAAATTTAAAAAAAAAAAAAAATGTCACCTTTGCAAAAATGAAAAGGAAACATTGGCATGAAGCTTGAAAGCTTTATTACAGTAAAACCATCTCCTACTTTCAGCAGTGAAAGGAAGTTGTATGCTCATTCTAGACTAACAGTTCTCTGTTTTTTAATGCCATATTATCATTCCATTAATTTATATGAAATCAAGCATTCACTTTTTCTGTTTTTATTAAACGATTATTTATTCAATGATTTGTGTTTCCGCAGGAAAACCCCACATGCATCAAAACTACAGTTGCTTGGGCATGAAATATTTATGAGGGAAGAGATTTATAATAAATGTGAAACTCCAATAGCCGTAAACAGTTTGAACTGTTTACGGCTATTGGAGTTTCACATTTATTATATATTACTAGCCGTAAGAGCTCATTTCTATCAATATAGGGAAGAGATTGACCTTGGAAACACCATCTGCTGTACCCAGTGACATACAAACTGCTTGCTCAAGGGGCTCCTGCTAATGCTTTTAAAGGCTCAGCCAGTTAACTGCCTTGATTACATACTTTCAGCAAATACACTGATTATATGGATGAGCCTATTCCAGCAGAAATGCTAAATAATCGTGGCAAAACGTTCTTTCTACAGATTATTACACCAATGCAGTAAGCAGCTAAGCATTCTGGCTCACGAAGTAGCCTGAATGAACCCTTACCCTGGATAATATTCAGGGTCAGAATAGATTTTGCCTGTTTCACAGGATAATGAGTGGCTTTCAAGGTATCAGAAAAATTCTAAGCAGCACAGCCTTACCATCTTAGATGACAACTGCAATGAGTTTTTTTTATTTTCTTAGTGTCTCCAAAATAACCCTCGGGCAAAATGCAAATGCTGCCATACTTTTTTTTTTAATACTAGGTTATTATAAATATGTATGTCATGTTTACCTATTCATTTAATAAATTCAGAGCATTTTGAAAGCCAAACTTAGTTTGGTAAATGAGAGTTTACTGTACCTTGATGCTACTCCAACCTATATCAAATGAGAACCCACTCTTTGTTCAAAACAACCGTGCCAAAGGGAGATTTCACTGCACGCTGACAATCTGTGAATATAAGATCTAAAAGCACACGTGCATATATACTCACCGAGGCCTCTGCAGGTGAGATGGTCGCATTCACATTTGACTGCGGGGCCAACAGCTGCGAAAAGACATCGCCCTGAGTCATTAAGAAGACAGCCGTTTGAGCAATGATGACAGTTACGACTTGTGCAGCCAGTGAAATGATAGGGGGGGCCGAGAGTAGCGATGCGAGAGGGGCCTGAGGGGAAAGTGGTCCTCCTTCGGCAGCCTCGGTGCGCCCAAAGAATGATGCAGACAGGGTTATGAGGAAAAGGTCTATGTATAGGAACTGTGTATCAGTCAGGTTGGACTCAATCGACTGTAATAGCATCACAGACACAAACTGAGTCAGACTGTAGGCCGCCATGTACTTGAAGACACCAACAGATGTCACCAGTGCAGCACGGCCTTCCCTGATCACCCTGGGGACACAAGATATGTTCGCTTCGGTGGAGGTGAATGGAGATGCGACTGAAGATTCAGCCTCCGAGAGAGATATCCCAGCATGGGCAGCCTTCAACGCACCACAGTCATTAGCACCATCACCACACATTCCTGAAAATAAAATTTACACATAAGTGCGAGATTTTTTTGTAAGTTAATCTTTATTTTTCCATTCCAAATAGTCCATTAAATATGCTCTAGGGGCTTAACATTTCCCATTCCAGCACAAAACCAATGTAGGCACAAAACATTCAAGAACAAAATTAACATGCAAGGCTGGAGACAACACGCCCTACCACATAACATTGCGGTACATCGTGGGGTAGATGTAGACTTCATGACTTCCACCAACTAAATCAGACATTATGCGCTACAGTGGAGAGAAACATATTATGCCATTTGCCTCTGATAAAAGTGTGGAAAACGACAAAGTTTTGTTCAATTGCAAACGGGCAGTTTTACACTTAATCCTCCATTCTCTGAATTCACATTTTTCCCGACTTTTCCTGAGAGTGGAATTCTTATATGAACATTGTTTACTCATGCATTTCACACTCTTTCCTAACTTGTCTCTAAATATACACAATTTTTTACCCTGATTTGACTTCCTTCAATTCAGTTTTACATTTACATAATTCTATGTTATAAACAAAAAAATAACCCAGTGAAGTAGTGAAATTCCATCTTCTTCCCTGTATTATTTAAAAGTCGGTGAAGTATTCAATCCCAGATTCCTAGTGATTGGCTACTATGCGGTGGGAAACCATTATGAACCAATTACAATACAATGTTTTATTTTACGTGTACAAACACCCACCCAATTTACATGCTCAGTGATGAGATACCGTGCTAATTGACTACATGCTATTCCACGATTCCGCCAGCAAGACGGCCAAGAATTTGCCAGAATTAAGAGGGAATTAGAAAAAGGACTAACCAACAGAGTAGCCAAGGGTCTGCAGTTCTTGGACAAGCTGCTGCTTCTGATCAGGGCTCATACGAGCAAATACAACGCCACGGACGCAAAGGCGAGCCATTACTTCACGGAAATGCTCACGGACCACATCCCAAGTCCTTCCGGTTGCAGCTAGCACCACGGGCAATTGTTTCTCCAGGGTAACCATGCCTCCACAGTTTCCCAAGCCCATCTCCAAGTCAAGTGATTTGTGACTGGGTGCATGGTTCAGGTTATTTTTATTCGTGGGAAACTTCTTATCTCCTTCCCCATGTCCATCCTGGAGTTGGCAATGAAAAAAACAGAACATGTTCACTTATCACAGCACAGGAAGACAAAAATATCTTAATCCAATGCAATGAGTAAAATGCTGACGGAGTTGGTCCGGCGAGTAACATGCCAGCTTGGCAGGCAAACAAAAGACACTGATCCTGAGTAGTCTTTCGTTTATTCTATTGGTTCAGGAGCAGTTTTGATGAAGTAGGAAAATAGAGGAGCGTGTTTATTAACACTCTACATTCCCAAATGAAATCTCTAATTACTTTTAATTAATGAAATGATATTTCTCACAGGCAAAATTTGACATGTTCAACTCCAGTTTATCAGCTGATAGGCATTTTTCACTAAGTTTCAACAACTATGATTCACAGTGTTATTCAAGGCAGCTTGCTAACTGTAATTTCAACTGTATTTCACTGAAGATGAGGTTTATTCTCATTAATTCTTTCAAGCAGGGCATACTATCACAAGTTTACTCAAAGAAGCTTTTCAATTATGGCTTTCCTCTCTAACATATCACAGAAAATACCATTTAATTTTTTTTTCAAATCTAATGGTTAAAGAAAATATTTGTACAGGGAACAAACCTGACAAAAAACTTACTGAAATCACTGCTGATCAGACTGTTAGCCAAATGTGCCTTTCACTCACTTGGCTTTGGCAAAACTCAAGAAGTATGTCAACTAAGTTGAGCCTGGGCCAAAGGAATGGTTACCACACGCAAGGTCAGTTTACTCATTCGCATATTTCCAATAGGATGCAACTGACTGTTTGTACTGTACTGAAACAGTTCTTCTATTTTGCCCAAGAGGCTGGTTCCCCTTACAGACCCAGAAATTTATTGAAAATTGTCTTTACTGAAAACATTGATTTGGGGAAGAGAAGAGATAGTCGTGGCATTGCTCTGCTTTGTTAAGGAGTCCTAAATGTCCGGCCAACAGGGACACATGAAAATGAATGTTTTGATGATTTTTTCATACATTTTATACCGCCAAGCAGTTAAATTTCATGCTACAGTCCTTGCTTCAACTTCATACTACATCGGCTTTGCAGATATAGAGGTGCAATGAATGGAGATTTTTTAAGAAAGATCTTTAAGAAGATCTTTCTTAAAGATCTTTCTTAACCCTCTTAGTGCGGCGGGCCGATATATCGGCTTTCGTATCCCTGGCGAAAAGTGCGGCGGGCCGATATATCGGCTCTTGCGTAGGCTATTGTTTAAATCGCTGTAACTTATGGTTTTTTCTCTAATAATTTATGGTTTTTGTGCTATCGATAGGTTGAATTCCATAGAATTACGTAACTAATTTTTTATTAGCAATTTTAAATGCTTTTCAAAAAGTATAATTCTTACTATAATTTTTCGTTCAGTTTTGTACATGTCGGGAAGCTCAGCCTAATTGTTTGCTCGTATTTTTTTCTGAGTGGTCTTTCCACTATGAAAAGCCACTGAAAGGCTACTAATTAATCTGTGATCATCTGTAATCTCTTGAATGTGTTGTGGTGTCAATTGCGCCCTGTGTAATGGATTACATTGTCAGCAGTTCTCTGTGAGTTAGAACTTGGTTTTTTTCTGCCTTTAGATTGTAAGCACATTGCTGCAGTCTCAAGGAAAGGGGAAAAGTCCCAATTTGACTCAGTGAGATCAGCCTTTTCAACAAAATCGAACTATGCAGAGGCTGACAAAAAAATTTGCCATTCACTGGTTTTTCTTTATTTATTTATAATATTTTCTGCACGTCTTTTTGATTCTTTATTATATTTAAATATCGTAGTTTAATTGAAAAATTTTTTAAAAAAATATTAGTTTTGTGTCTAAAAATCGAAATATAATTGCTAAAAAAATATTCTTCAAATTTATGATACTGTAGTAATTACATTTATTTTTCAGATGATGTAAATGTATTACATCATTATTAACTACAATATTATATTTTAAAATAAAAAAACTGCATATGGATATCTAAACAAATAACTTCATAATGTTTTTTTTTCTAAGGCGATACATTTTCTTAAATTACCCTTCGCACTTCTCACTAGTACCCCTGAAATCCCCGCCGCACTAAGAGGGTTAAAGATCTTCAGGGACGAAGCATTACTTCGACCCTGAAGTAAGATGTATGGATTAAGATAAAACATGAAAGAGTAAAATGACCATTGCCACCATGACACTTAAATCAGTTAGCAAGTCATCCATCATTATCACACCAAATAATTCCACACAAAATAAAAACATTGCATTTGGTGCGAGAAATGATTACCGAATGGGTCGAGAACTGCCGCTTTTGACGGTGAGGAGTATAGGAAGGGACAACTGCAGAGCTGTCTGGTAAGGTGTAATACAATCGAGGCTTTCCCTCCTTCCCATCTTCACCACTTCCAGCCACGGCATTCACCACGACAACTGAAGTGTTGGCCGGCACCATTCCACAGTCACGCCCAACACTCAATGCAGTCAGCATATTATCACCTACAAGACAAATGACGCTTCAGACAATATATCAATTGGGAACGCGTTATGTAACAAAGTTAAAAATCCCTCTATTTCTATAGCTATTTTTATTTAAACATGTATACTTACATCCACAATATTTTCTCAGCTGTTTTTATTACATTGGATAATGTGTTTCAAAATAATTACCAATAACTTACATACAAAAATTTTAAAACAACTATTTTTTCCCTGTAATCATTAAAGTGCATGCAGTTATGAGCAGTAAAATCTTAATAATAAATGCACTGCAGCGTGTACCAATGCAGATTGCACAAGGGCAAGGGATCCCCCGGCCTCAGATTTCAGATGAAGACGATTGAGAAGGGTTTCCAAAATGGACGAGAAAAGAGAGATCCCATTGGTCAAAGGAGCGAAAGAGCAAACTGAAAACATAAGGGTAGACTGAGGTCTTTTAATGAGGCAAAGCATTCAGATTTGGGAACAAGACCCTCACAAGATATTAACCGATCCTCCAGGTTGCACGTAGAGATGTTATTATTCTCCCTTACTTTTCAATCCCTCTCTTTAATGCAGTTTCTTGAGAGTTTACCCACACTGGCATTAAAAACATACACTGAATTAGCTATTTTTAAGGAATTTTAAATACTACAGGGTTCGTCCAGAAAATAAGTGTACTGATTTTTCCGCCGCTCCAGGCGCGCCCAGCACCACTCTGACGGGCTGCGATTGGAGGGGGGTATGTTGGCAAGCGACGCTGAAAAAGGCAGTCGGCTCTGAGCTCTGGTGTAGTGAGGAGCTCTGTTAACGCGAACCTCCACGCTCGACCCACGTCACGGAACGCGATGCCGAAGTTTTTGGAGCAGCGTTATTCCATCAAATTTGCGGTAAAGCTTGGGAAATCGTCTACCGAAACTGTCGGTATGATTAACCAGGCTTACGGGGAGTCAGCCATGTCCAGAAACATGATCTTTCGGTGGCACAAGATGTTCGTGGAGGGCAGAGAAGAGGTCGACGACGAGTCTTCGAGAGGTTCCCGATGATGCCTTCGCGGGAGCGTTCCAGGAATGAGAACGCCGCTGGAACAAGTGTATCGACTCACAAGGGTCCTATTTTGAGGAATATTAGCTTAAGATATGTAAAAGTGTAATAATTTTTTTTTCCTGAGCTCAGTACACTTATTTTCCGGACGAACCCTGTAGATGGATATTTTACAATGACATTAAATTTCAAGATGCTAATACATTAAAGCAGATGAAAGAATCATTAAAGATTTTTACTAAAATACAGAATAGCACCTCTAATTCACTCAAATCAAATGAGTAAATTAAAAGACAGCTCATATAATTCAACAAATGAAGAACTCACAAATGTAATGAGATGATTACTTATTAAGATAAGGATTAAAGTTCCATTATTTCTTGAAAAGCTATGGAGGATGGAGAGCAAAACTTCACATTACCTGTGACCATTACAGTCCTGATGCATGCATCTCGAAGCATGCCAATGATACCGCTTGTTTCTGGTTTCAATCTATTTTCCATTACAATTAGACCAAGCAAGGTTAATGCACTTTCAGCATCTTCCCTTGACCACCGCTGCACTTTGGCATAAGAAATCCTCGAGCTGACACGCTTGCCACCGATTGCTAGCACCCGATATCCCTGCCTGGTGTATTCATGCAGCACACAGCCAAAATCAGGAGGAACTGGAACAATATCAAAATGTAAGAATTGTGGAACTGACGTCATTACTTGCATGGGAGCAAATCACCTCAACAACTGAGCATTCAGTGAAGAATGGATAATTTCCAACCTAGTGGTGACAGCAATTCATAGAAAAGAATTGAAAATAAAAACTAATGAAAAAAACCATAGGGCTCTTTTAACATAGCAATTATTTTTGGTAAATTTAAGATCAAATAACAGCAAAAAAGTATTAAGGATTTCGTATTTTCCTAAAACTTATATTGAAACAGGAGTTATCAGGGTATGCACTGGGTTATACTTTTCCAAAACATTATTTTACCCTGACTTAATTTTCAAGGGGGAAGTGAAAGAGGTTATTACAATAGTAGTTTAATCTTCATAATATATGATATATGAACAAAGAATTACAGACAATCAATGCAACATAAAAATACAGACAATCATTATAATATATCATAGTGATATGATCTTCATGATATACAATGGTATGAGTACATGTTAAATAGTCATAGCATAAATTAAAAATTTATAAATGGAATACTGATTCCCATCCTGCTAATCCGGTCAGTTCTGGCTTGACACATTTATCAACACAGTTTAAGCTTTTAAAATAAAAGCTTTTTCGTACGCTTTGCTTATTGCATTATAATGTTATGAAAATGTTTAGTGAAAATATTAATAAAAACTACTAAATACTGCTTAATTTACAGATTGATAAAACTAATCGTGCAAAGAAATAAACCATTTTGGGCCACTGTTAACAAATTCAAGCTGGCACTAAACACTGCATTCATGAAAATGTGCAATTGCATTTCTATGCATTTTCATACCACTCTCAGGCTTAGATAGCGACAGGATCATCTCAGGAGAGCCCTTGCAGAATACACTGAAGTGGTTGGAGCCAAGGGTGCGGGTCACAACACTCATGCGCTGAAGTCCCGAAGAAAAAGGAAACTGCCTCACTATGCCCACTTCAATCGGAGAACAGCCATTTCCCTGAAGGACACAACATTTCTCAGTGTTAATGATGACATCACACTTCAGATAATATTTTAAACCCACACAAGGGGGGCAACATATTTGGTGACACTGGGAGCTGGAAGGAGAGCTTGCCACTTTGCACAAAAGCAACTGGAAAATTAAGAAGTACTGTCAAAATTGTATACTTCAATGGAAGAAAAAACACTCCCAATTTGCTCGCCTTTAATGCTATGTGGTAACTTCAAAATTTTTAAATGTCTACTTTTTGGTTTGAATGAAAAAAGGCTCACTTTTCATGATTTTTGATTATTTTTAATGCACCTCGCCACCAATATCTCCACAATAAATTGGCTTTGAAAAATGACAGGTTTTCTTTGTGAGAATATAAATCATTTCTCTTGATATCACATCAAAACTGCTCAGGCACAATACCCTTCAGCTCTGTCTTGTCATCTCTGCATCTACAAATCATGCCTGGGACCAAAATTATGGGCTACATTTGATCAAAATGAGAGTGTAATGGTTGCCAATGGGGATGTGGAACTACCAGGCAATGAATGTGGCACTACATTACCAAAGGAAATTAGAATTCAATTACCAAAGGAAATTAGAGTTGAAAACGAAATTTCATACTGAGAATTTTCAATAAAAAAATCAGGTGTACGCAAATAGTATTATTCTGAGAGTGGCTGGCTGGAAACGTGAAAAATTGAGCACGAAAAATATTCTCTGCTAAGTCTGCTATGAAAGCAAGAAGGGACAACATTTGGACAATCCTTTTTCAGCACTTTGATCTCAACGCTATGTAAATCTTACATGGGTGTATGCAATAAGTGTAAAAACACAGTGAAATTTTAGTCACAAACCAAAAAACCTCAGGTGACCAATCACTACATCAACAATATTCTCTGCTTAAGAAACTGTCGAAGTATCCGATAAGGAGACCTAAAAAGGAGTATATTAATGAATGGCTAAAGAAAGCATTTAATTACTCAAAAGAAGACTGGAAAATTATCAAGAGTTACATGACCCACAACTTAATCCGGAAACCACATTATCTTAATGACAAAAACGGTGGTTCCGTAACTGACCCCACAAAAATAGCAGATGCATTCAACATTTCATTTCTACTTTTACCCGACACACCCTGACTCATTTCAAGGGAGATTATGAAGTTCAAAATAAGATCAAGCATTACAATGTACTTCAATCCTTGCAGCAAAAGTGAGCTCTTTATCTTGGAAAGTAAGACTAAAAGTCACCCAATATAGACAGTAAAGGTTCTCAGACCAAAAATGTTTATCCTGATGCTCTAAAGGTAGTCCCAATTAATGAAAATAATGGTAACAGGAACACCTAGACTAATTTTAGGCCAATATCAATTATCTCTCAGTATGGAAAATTGTTTGAGTCTATTGTAAAAGGCTTTTTAATCTTGAATTATCTTGAAAGCAATAAACTTTAATCTAGGTATCAGTCTGGATTTCGAAGAGGAAGATCAATAGAACAAGCTCTATACGATACTGCTAGCCATATTATTAATGAAATAAAATCAAAAACAAAGCACTTTGACTTAAGCAAAGTTTTCAAAATGGTAGATTATGAAATACTACTGACAAAATGTGAGGTGCTCGGCATAAGAGGGGTTACTATGAGTTGGCCAAAGACATTTATCTAACCAATAACTGAAGGTTGTTTTCAACAAAGATGAAACTGCTTTTCTCTCATCCCCAGGTGACCAAAGGAGTACCTCAGGAGACTGTGCTAGGCCCAATACTTTTTAAAATATTTATTGATTATCTACCCATTAATTTTCTATTGTTTCAGACTTCACTTCGTGGAAGTATTTAATTTCCATACTAAAAAGAAAGACTTGTACTTTACCACAGATTTTATTATACGGTACAACGCGCTTCACCGACTGGCGGAATCTTCAGGTACAAATTTGCTAAACAGGCAGTGCCAGAATATATACCCTCAGGACAGAGTGGGGGCGGGGAAGGGTGGAAGGGCCTGAGAGGGGTGGAGGCCCTCAGGTGCGTTGATGGGTTGTTTTGACCATTTCCAGGCTAGTTTCTCGGAGAGGAGTGGGGAGGGGTATGGGAACAATTGCTCATCACAAAGTGTCGTGTTGGGGTTTGCCAAGTGCCTTCTAATCTCTAATTGCTCGAGAGCGTCCATTTTTAATCCTTTTGGGAGTGTGTGTAATATCTCTGGGACAAAGTCACTGCCGTGGTCGAATTCCAGTAAATGCTTGGCGAAGAGAGAGTTGTTATTCTGATTTTTGTGACACTTAGCGTGTTCCTTGACTCGTAACTTGATATTCCTGCCGGTCTGACCGACATAAATGCTGTTGCAATCTTCGCATTTCAGTTTATAAATGCCTGATTTGAGATGGCTATCCTGGGTGTCTTTTCCATTAGCTAGAAGCTTGGAGAGGGTTACGGGCACGTAGAAGGCTGCTTTGAGTGAGGTGGGTAGGCAGTTGGAAATCCTACACGAAAGATCTCCCAGAAATGGGATCGAGCACCACTTGAAATCCTTAAATACTGTGGGCTGTGATACGAAAATACTTTGTATGGCCATTGCTTTTCGTTTTTTCCGCAGTAATGTGTCAACTAGTTTAGGGTTGTAACCATTGTTGGTAGCTGTATTAGGGATAGTCAGGAGTTCAATGCTGAAGTTTTTGGGGGAAAGGGGGGGATGTGTAGGAGGCGGTGGATCATGGAGTGGAGGGCTGCGTGTTTGTGAGAAAAGTGGTGTGCGGAATCATTAGAAATTATGTGGTCTGTATAAGTGGATTTCCTATGAATTGCAAATTCGTGTCTATTATCCCTAATTGCGATTGTCAAGTCGAGGAAGTTGATGGTGCCGTTGACGTCTTTTTCCATGGAGAAGGAGATATTCCGATGAAGTGTGTTTAGGTAATTAAGGAGGGAGTCTAACTGTCGGTTGGTTCCAGTCCATAGGCATAGAATATCGTCCACGGAACGAAACCAATAACCCACGTTTTTGTTATGCTGATTGTCGGCATTGAAAAGATGTTCTTCTGCAGAATTGAGGAAGACTTCGGCAAGGAAGGTGGAAAGTGGGGAACCCATTGCTAACCTATCCGTTTGGCTGTAAAGAGTGTGGTTGAAACTAAAATAATTCCGGTTAACTGTCATTTTGATGAGGGAGACCAATTCGTCAGAGATATTTTGGGCAATGGTGGAAGCCTTGGGTAGTTCTTCCACCCTAAGCAAGGTTTCCGATATGGGTACATAAGTAAATAAATTGTTAATGTCAAAGGAGACTAGTCTCGCTTTTTCCGGAACATTAATATCTTTTAATTTTCGGGCTAGCTCTATTGAGTTTTTAACTCCGTATTTAGGTTTAAAACCTGTGAGATCTCTGAGCATTACGTTTAATTTTCGTGATAGAAGGTGTGAAGGAGTGGACACAGCCAAGATGACAGGTCGAATAGGTATGGCATGTTCGTGTAGTTTGGGGAGTCCACGAAGTGAAGCCTGAAACAAATGGAATATATTCGTAAAGCTAGTAATGGCATTACAGGTGAAACTTTACTAAAAATTTTCGGTGAAATACAGCAGTGCATCTTTGAATATTCTCTTCTCACTCCCCTAAAGTGATGACATGATCCTCATCAATTATAAAACACAAATGATGCTGTTTTCCCCAAGGCAGTGCATCACTGACAATTTTGACTTTAAGATGTGTGATATCATGGTGGGAAAAAATTAAAATGTTCCAGGGTTACACGTGGACCAACATCTTAAGCGGGATGAGCATATCTCCCAGGTATATAAGAAAATTAATTCGGTTTTCTACCAGATATCAGTTTTAATCTAGGGAACATGATCCTCATTTAAGTAGTTTTAGTTGAGAAAAACAATCACACTCATCATATGCAATCAGCCTTGTCATGTTTCATGCACATTTTCGACCTCTTTTTTAATATTTGGGAATATTAATGGTGCCTTACGTGTGCATCCATCATAAATGGAGACCTATGCTGTGAAAAACCAGAGTGACTTAACGATAAGTAACGGTTATCACTGTCACAATGCCAGAAGATTTTAAGATGCACGAGGGTGGGCTGAATAGTAATGCACACATGCCTGTAGACCACAAACAAAAACAAATTGTAAGATCGGACAAGAAGTACATTAAAGTACAATTCTTAAATTTCAAAGGCACATATATTTACATACATTCAACAGAGTCGCCGTTAAAACTGACACATTTCTCCCGACATTCGACAGGTTTTTTTTCATTCCGTAACTGAAAAAGTCATCTTCTGAGGTTTTTTTTCATTCCATCACTGAAAAAGTCATCTTCCGACTTTTCTCGAGTCCACTTGACTTGACAGCTGCCTTCACCTCATCGTTCGAGGCATAATGATTACATTACCTTGAGGTGTGTCTTTGAGTCAAGAGGAAAAAAATAAAAAGCGAAAGGCGCAAGATCGCAGGAATATGGAGGGTGTGGCATCAGTTCAAATTTTAAGTTATGCAGAGCCTCTCCAGCAGGAGTCGCTTTTTCAGCCGTTAAAAATTCAATAACAGCACGCTATTTATAACTCGCGTTGTCATAGCACTGGATCACATCTCCATACTTCCGCTTCTCAAAATACACTGGACGAATGAAACAACCTCAAACCTGGGCATACATGTTGAGGGGGAACGTTACTTCCACATGCCACCTGGCACGCTGTTGAAGGTCACTTCGTCTGCGCTCTACAAGCATGTGTGCATTAGTTTTCAGACTACCCTCGTACATTTGAAAACATCAAACCTGTGTATGGTAGCTACAGAGGACAAACATCAATGTGAACAAAATTATTTAACAATCTGCCTAATCATTAAAAGAAATGGGACAAGAATTTCATTATTCAAGAAGAATATATCTACAGATCTGGTTGATGAGTGTTATTATCGTGTAGGTGAGTATTTATTTAAAACTTATGCGTGCATTAGTTCCCTGTCACTACTGCATTTTGCATTTCTATTTGGGAATAATGTGATCTACATCCCACTGATGTGTCCTGTACACCTGTCATGCATTCCTAACACTGTACACTGTGTCTGCTGGACAAACATATTATTCAAACCATTATCTGCAACAAAATGAAAGACACAGCAAGGCAGGCACCTGAGCATTAGATTGGAAAGTGCAAATACGACAACTTAACATCCAAAGTAACTAAACATTAACAAGCCCCAAAACATGAATGAATAGTTATGTTTGGATAAAAAGCAAAAATTACCTCTTCTTCGGTAATATCTGAGGAATGGCTGGACAGCAGATCGGGCTTTGCAGGCTTCACAACGGTGGGAAATATAAGATCAAACTTGGATGTATCATCAACTTCTGGCTCCTCAATTATCCAACCAGTGGACTCAAACATCTGCAAATTAAATAAATTCAAAATCAGTTACACCACTACCTCACCTTATTTTTATTAATTAGTAAGCCCTAACATTTCCATTTAAACTACAACAGATGTAAGGGTAAAAAACAAACTGCAATGGGACCTATGAAAAACCAACCTTAAGATCCAATGGATCCCCGCATAACTTTCCATCTATGATGGTAATTGAATGGCACGAGGTCATCCCAACCAGAAGGGGATCACAAATGGGCAGTCGGTCTACACTCTTCACCGGAAGCTCAAACCTCCTCCTCAACTCGCTCTCCGATTCGCCCCAGCGCTCATCAGCGCCACCCACTGGGCCCTCAGGGGCTATGGGAACGATGCCCCACATGTCCAAGCCATCTTCCGTCAAAGTACCAGTCTGGAAAAATAATTCGACAATGAAGCACTTGTGATAAGGAAATGAACACAATATTAGGAATGGAGAAACACAATCCATTAAACACGTTAATATTTCTGAAGCATTAAACAACATGAACTGAATGCTCTTAATTTACCATGCAACATTTCAAATTTACAATATTTCTTCAAATTCGCGTTATTAGGGAGGATGAAACTGTGACAAGTGCCTCCATAAAACCCTGCCAGACGCATGCCATTTCTCATTTTTAGAAGTTTCAATCACTTACATTCATTGCAATCATTAATTTTGCAATGGAAGAATCACATGAGGATAATTCCTTCACGGAGATCAGACTGAGGGGGTTGCTAATGAACTAGCTCACCACCCTGAGGGCCTGGGATCAAATCCTGGAGGTGGTAGGGTTTTTCTGAGGTACCTCGATCCCTGTGCTAGGGGCACAACAACACTTCCAAGTTGAGCATGCTGTCCATCGAAAGGGACGTTGAAATGTGTATCCCTTGGCACCTTTTGTTAAAGAGTGGGCTTGAGTCAATTCCAGGTCTGCCAATTCCTCCCCCATTCCCTGAGCATTCCATCCCTACACCCATCTAACCTTCTATGTCTATGTGGGTCTATATATATGTATATACTTTTTTCTTTCCGATGTGCAAATCTGTGTTAATGAATTGATGTCTGTCTATATGTATTTATGTGTACATATGAATGTAACTATAAGTTTAATGGCTAATATAATATGTATATGACGATGGGTTAAATGGAAGAAGGGACCATTTGGTCTCAATTTCGCCCAAATAAAGACCACTATCTATCTATCTAACCTTAAAAGGGCAAATGTCCTCTGCAATCCTTCGCCTCCCACGACAACCAATTCTCTCTCTTTAATTTGAGGGAAAGGGACTCGATAATTTTTTTCTTTTGCAAGGACTATAAAAAGTCAATGTTATAGAAAGAAGAAGAGGAAACAGATGAAAATGAAGTCACTTCAATGTCGCAGACACGAGGCATTAATTATTTATGCTATCAATGATGCAATGCAATTAAGTGGACACTTTTGCGATGGGTGCTTATATAACATTTTCTAATGGCAACTGTTTCAATATCTCCCCGACATTACGTCTCAATTCTGCATGGCAATAACCACCGTGATCTTTAACATCACTAAACCATATTGTTTCATAAAATTTACCATGGCAGCTGTTACCTAAGAGGAAACTGGACACAAGTATACAGTTAAAAGAATGTGTAATGTTGCCCCATAAAATGACTTAATTGCAATTAATTCAACATGCCATCAGTTTCACCAATGAAGGCATCATCAGGTACCAATTTTTTATGTACTTCACAATGCTCACATGGGTGAAAATGGTTATACATTGAGTTTCATTTAAACATTTCAGTTGAAGAAGCACACAGGATTATTTTAGCAGAGTGAATTTATCATATATTTCAAGGACAAGTTCCAACTTGTCAATACGCAGAATTTTAAAAAATTTTAAGTGATCAATTCAAAATAGCTGCATGAATTAGGATGGATACCAAATTACAACTGCAATTGCATTGAAAATGACATATTACTGCTTTAATATAACGAATAAAAAAGTACACACTACCTTGTCAAAACAAACACAATCGATGGCACCGGAAACATTAATAGTCCGGGGACTGATGCAAAATATTCCCTTCTCTTTTAGACGGGCTTGAGCATATAACCGCCCAACAGTCATGGCTGCAGGTAAAGCTGGCGGAACAACGATGGTCACCAGATCTAAGGAGTCTAAGGCTATCTCCTTCCCTTCCACACCACGGAGAGCCTGAAATTTCCAAAAGTTTACAAGTGATAAATATACTACCGATATACTATAATAATGCACTATTTTCAAATGTTGGCTAGCTCAGAATAAACAAGAATGAAGAGCTACGCACGGATTTCTTTCACTGAATGGAAAGAGGAAATTGATCCTATGCCTGCACAGTAAATAAGTGATCAAAATCATACCTTAGATATAACAGTATAAACAAAGCCAATGGCAGCAACCCCAGCCAATCCAGCGACGAAGCGATAAGAATCCCGTTCAAAACGGAAGTCTACAGGAGGAGGGTACATTATGGAGCGAACCAACTGTCCTTTGGCGGTGAGGAAGCCGGTGCGAACCACCACTGCCCTCACCCGGTCCAGAATGCTCCCACTCCCTTCCTCACCCTTCTTCACCTTCCCCGTCCCCCTTGGCTCATAGTAGCGAGTCTGAATCACTCGCGTACCACAAAATAACGTATGCCGAGCGTGGTCCTTGGGATCGTACACAGCTGGTGCACCACCATGTGCAAAAGGCAACGGAGTTTTCGTCACGGGAACACTCTCCCCTGTTCAAATAATAAGAATTGAAAATAGCACAAATAATTACATTGCAGTATGGGGGCAAGCGAGATTTAATCATGGAGTCACTAACATATATACATGCCATAGTCGTAAGAGGTAAGTCATGGCATTTTTATTGTTTCAGCTACAATTTTGGACATTCTAGTAATCGTGCCCTATGATAACCACGAAGCCCCTTTCAGGCCAGGTCAAAGATCAGTGACCCAGTGACTGATAAATCTATTGGAATTCTAGCTCCCTTTTTTAGTATGCATTGACACCTCATGCATTTGCATAGTACAGTAAAAACTCCATCTAAGATAAGCAAATGGACCTAAAAATGGCAATTCACAAACTTTTGTCAAGGACTTTGCTAATGCACATGGGAGGTACCTTCCCGTTTGAGCCTAACTGAACTGCATTTCTAATTACATCCAATAGATACATTGTGTCCAATCAGCAAAAGTCATTGTAATGGTGGAAGTGATTATTCCATATAGTTTTGCTCCGTTTTCTTTTCTCTTTAATTAACTGCACTTGAAATTTTCAGTTAAATTCAACAACATATTTTAGGACAATTTTCAATTGTCAGTCAAGGCTACTCTAACAGCAACATTAATCACCATCAATAAGAATTGTGGGGCAAATTACAAAATGTTTAATAACCAACGATTGCTATCATGCTATTCACATCATTATGGCTGAGCAAATTATTTATTTCAATTCAATAAGTGTCTGGGTATTCTAAAATATTCAGTTTCATTATAATGCCATGATCCAGTTGCCACTTGAAAAGTAAGGAATTTCCATTTGGATCATAATTTAATTGCTAATGTTGGACCGAAAATCATTGGAGCCTGAATATATTTTTGCCAAGCAGGGTTCCATAATAATTTCTACCAGATTACGGCACATTATCGTATGGATTTGGTGATCTGCAAAAGCATTATTCACTTTGTTCAAACGATACCAGAAGATTGCAAACAGAGAGTGAATGAAACAATTCTATGCATGCAAATGAAAATAATCCCATCCTCTAGTACACATCTTCATTGAACATCTCCCAAAAGGACATATTTTCCATAGTAACAGTGGGAAATATGTTTGGTGGTAACTTCATACATAAAACCATTCAAAAACTACATAAAACAATAAAGCTAACAATGTAATATGACATGCCAGTAGCTTAGGCATTGCCACACGGAGAGCTAAAATGTTTAAGAGACTTGAATTGGTTTATTATCCATTATCAAAATTCCAAATTAATGTCAACCCTCGAAAGAATCCATTGAATAAGGTACAAATATACGAAACGGCTTACCAGTCAACATGCTTTCGTTGACAATACAATTCCCTGAGAGCAGCACGGCATCGCAAGGCATGACGCATCCGTGAAGTGGCACAATAATCACATCTCCTGGCACCAACTGCTCCGTCGGAATCATCTCATATTGGTAGAGGACCTCTGCTGCTCTGTCACTGGGCTCAACGGCACGTACAACTGTTGCTACATCTGAAGAGGCAACAGTACCACGCAAGTTCCTTTGGTTCTGATTATGCGTGCGCACGGAAAAAAAGTAAGTTATGCATGAGTTGAGAAATAGACAAAGTTTACATGAAGTACTTCCATTAGAAAAATAAGCATTTTATTTAGAAAAATAAGCTTATTTCCACCTTCATCTATAATGAGGTAATTTCTATATCCTCAATTCTATGTTTTTTAAGCCATACAATGATTTCTATGTTTTGTTGCGCCATGAATTCTTTCCCGGCAAAACTACTTAACCTTGTCATAGGATTGCTCTATGGCATGAGTACCAGCAATATCTTAAATGCTACTGAAATTAAATCCTACACAATCTAATATGATTCCCACTTCGCACAAACAGAGATTCAACAGCAAAAAAGGTCACATAATATAAATATTGTTCAGACATTAAGGATTCATTTGATAAAAACTGGAAATTATGAGACTGGAAAATCATACTTTAGCATGGAAATATCCAAGAGTATGGTATATTTCCAGGTGGAAATATACCATATAAGAAGAGAAAGTACATTCGAAAATGTCCAAATGAGGCATTGAAACCTTTACTAATAGAATGAATGGGAAATAAGTCTCACAATCAGTAAAAATGAACACCGCTTCATCAAGCCGGCACCACAGAGTTATTTTCCAAGTGTTAAGTTCACACTACATCAGCTTTCGACAGGCCAAGTATTCAAGCATCGAAGATATGGAACAATTTATGAGATCAGCCATCATTTTGATGTTTACATGATAATTTCCCAAGTACTTACCCCTGTTCTAAGTAAAATCAGTATTACACAATACTGTAGTCACCAGATGACACAGAGTACATTAAGCCATAGTGAATGGAGAATTACCAACACTGAAGACTGCTTTTGGCTAGAGGAGTAAGGAATAAGCCGAGCACACCACATTCTAATACATATAAAGGCATATGACCCACACTATTCCAGGACACACCCCAACAAAGAGCATGTCTTACTTGAGGTGCTCTTCATCCAGAATCCCACGTACGAATCAGGATAAGGCTGAAAAAAATAAGGATTAGAACCCATCATGGGGTGGGACCAATAACCTCCACATCAATTCAATCCCCTTTCAATTCATCGAGCCAGTAAAATACTAAAGTAATTTATCTCTATGAAATGCTCAGCCCTAAGTACACATGTGCACTGAGTATGCGCTCATCTTGACCCCACACGACTAACATCTTGACCCCACTAGCCGACCCCGGTGGCGGCGGTGTAACGTCCTCGTCTGCCATTCCAAGGGTCGCAGGTTCGATTCCCGCCTGAGTGAGTTTTCCTCCACCTAGGGTTTGGGTGTTTGTAAATGTGATCATTGTTATCGTTGTTAATAGTTCGATGTAAAGGCCAGAATGCGCTGTTTTCGGACTTATACTGAATAAATAAATAAATAAATATCTAGCAACCAGTATGCTTCAAGGGTCTCAAAAGAAGATGGTTATAATGATTAACGAAAATAGAAAAAAAACCATTGTAACATTTATTTGTAACACCCAAGTAACATTCATGTCCAAGTAAGGTTTTATACTCAACAAAGTACATTTTTAAGAAAACACTTTTTAATGTGAAACTGTAATCACTAATAATGGCTGAAAACCAAAGGCAACCATGCCATAATTTCCCATGGACCAAAGTGATAGGTGCACTTACCTTTCGTGTTTGTATGATGGTTAAAGTAATGCTGGCAGCGGACATGATGAAGATGGCCAGCGCATAGTAGATGTAACCATCAGCGAACCAAAGGCAGAAGGAGAAGATTTGGAAAACATAGAATGGATTTAGCACTTCCAGGAACAACAGCGCCACCACCGAATGGACCGGCACAGCAATTTCATTTAGGCCATAAACCACCCGCCTGGATCCCACCGCAAGTGTGTGCCAGAACCAGGTTCATGCCAGATTGATTGACATGCCAAAGAGAGAGGTAAACAAAAAAAGCATTCAATTAACTCCACATAACTTAAGCACTTGAAAACGTACTTCGCTTTAATCATACTCCTGCTCAGATTATTTTTAAGTATAGCAGTTTAGTGTCCAGCATAATTGAAAGTTTGATTATGGATAGAAATACAGGAGGAAGCAATTGTGCAATATGTTACATAATAATGGATATTCAACTCAACTTCAATCACTAAACTTGGTAGCAGTCACTTCTGTGCAAATGCACTAAGACACATATAAATGATTTGTAAACACTTTTGAGTACTACACTCATCAACTTCAAGATATCTCCCTATAAACGTGGCTTTGACCAAATCACATAACGTTTTCACTTTTGCAAACCAGGATTAGCTAGGGACTTTGGCTTACTGAAATTGTATTTCTATAAGTGCTATATTTTATAGCACTTTAGATAATTTAATTGATATTATCTTCTTACTGCACCAAAATACATGAGAGATTATAATTTATTTCAACACCATGATCTGGTATGAAATTTTTTCTCAGGTGAACGTGTATTTCCTACAAGCTGAAAAGGTTAGCTTCAATCAAGCAGACGACTTAGTCCCTGAAAATTGCTCAAATTATCTAGTGTGTCTGCCTTAGTTAATGAGCGCACCAGACGCTAGGAGTACATATTCAAGGCTCTTTCATTACTTCATTTCACTTGGATTGCTTTTCAATACGCTGCACTGCAGTTGAACCATTAAAAAAGCGAAGAAAAGTCTTACTATTGGATGGGTAAATGGATAATAAAAAGGTCTAATCCTTGATAGTGCAGCTCTTGAAAAACCCAGATGTTCACCCAAAAGATTGAGGGGAGTGAACACATCCCCCGGTAGGGGCAAGGTGTCAATCCGGTGATCGGCAAAATGTATAGAAAGCGCAAGAGCGAAAATAATGTAAATTCTGGATCATTGAGAAACAAGGGGCCTTAAAGAGTAAATTGAGTGCGGACCTTAGGCACTGCTCCTTGAAGGAAAGGCCCGAGTGGCAGTGCAGGGCAGTGGGGCTCATGCCTCCATCTAGACCAGTGAGCCGAATGAATTCCTCCTGCTCTGCGTCCCACACGTACATCAGCTTCTTGCAACGGAACGCACGGACCGCCTCCACCTCTGCAATGAGAAATATTCCAATTTGATAACATGCATGACTCAAATATGAAATCGATTAGGAGAATTAGAGTAACGGCCATCGGATTGAAGCCAATCAATTTGAAATTCATATCAATCAACCCCACTTGCACCATGTTCTCATTTAAGTTTAATCTTTTTGCATGATGCTCAAAAATTTATCACTGATAAACAATGGACACAAATAATACTTTTAGCCGTATTTAGAGATTATAAAAAATGAATACAGTAACTGAGACAACAACGGCTAAAGTTAAAAACACCTCATCAACTTTCGCCCATTCTAATCCAGAATTTCCTCACTATCAAGCATGGCTTCAGCATTATTGGTAAATTACAATTTGCTTTAGAAACATATTTGGTTTGCAAATTCAATCATTAATTCAATCCAATAAACAATGCTGACAAGACTTTGTCGAAAATTTCACAGAAAAAAGTACTATGTTAAAAAATTCTCCAAGCTAACATGAAAGAAGCTCAGGAAGCTTCACTCATCAGACACAATGATTTCACACCCAAAGCATTGCACCCGGCGAATTTCATCAAAGGTGTGTGTGAAACAACAATATTGAGCACCTGCCAAAGTATTTCATTTCAAATGCACCCCAAAAAATTAGTCCATGAAATGCCTCTATCCACACACAATTCGGATATTAAATTTCACAGGGCATCATTCAACAATCGAATAGCCTCCATCAAGATACACAGGAATTTTGATAGAAATTCTGAAAATAAATTCTCCAGCATCTTGTTTACATGGATCAAGTCCATTTTTTTGCGCAAGCCTGTTCAATTTCTACTAAAATGATACAATTATTGCACATAATCCACAAATGGTGACAGGTGCTACTAGAAATGCATGCCAATTTCTCTTCTTAGATAACTATAAAAGAACTCTCTAAATTATCCAATTAACTGAGCCTGAAGATAGTGCTAAAGCAGGACTCACACCAGAGAAAACATGACATCAACCAAAGATATAAGTGAAGGGACTCATTCGAGAAAATATAGGCATAATTCAGAGCTGGAATGTCATTGTGAAAATGGAAGGGGCATGAAACTATTTGCTTAGTTATCTTTAAAATCAATAATATACGTAACATGCTTCCCAGTTAGGATTCAGCAATTGTTTGTAATACCAAGAGACTATGATGGTTGTGTTTGCGGGCTTCCGCTATTTCATACTCAGCACTCTTTTCTTTTGATTGCCTATTTGAAATATGAGGAAGGCACATATATATACACACACACACACGTCGGTTTGCCCAGCAGAGGCAGGGCAGAAAGGAGAGGAGGGTTGTGGAATTGGGCATAGGCCCACTGCCCAATTGGGCACGCGGACTCCGCAACCAACCTTTGAATATCCCTCCTTTGAGGTGAATGCTCAGCTTGGCACCTTCCAGTTCACCTGGCTCCTTCAGCTCGGTCAAGACTTGAGCATCCTGAGTGACAACCTCCTCGGCAACCGTTCTCGTGCCAGGCAAACCATTTTCATTCCTTCCTTTGTCCTTCCCATTTCTCTTCTTCGATTTTCCTACCTCCTCTACATTCAGTCTTTGGGCACACAGAGAGAGATACTTAAGTTCAATCACCGTAGAACATTTCACAAATGACATTTTAAAATATATGTACACATTCAGAATAAATTCCTTCATGAGCAAAGAAATTTCATTTCCTTTTTTTTTTTTTTAATATTGCACTTCATATGACACAAAATGTCGTCCACCCTAGGCTTCAAACTTCATCATTCATGCATGCGTACTAAACTTGCCATTCTTACTGACTGAATACAGCACACCAATACAGAAACAAAAATCATCAATGAAAGGCACAAGTAATGAAATAAAACATGAAAAAGTTTAAATATGAATTCATTTGTAACAAGAAAAAAGAACTATTCATACATTTGGATGATCTTAATCAGAAAATTAATTAAAAAATAAGCGATATGATTTATTTACACACATCTCCATAAGCACTAAAGGATCATGTTTAACATATCTAAGAGTTTTTTTTTTAAGGAATTCAGGTTACATTAGCTATATTTTCACTTGAAATGACAAATGTATTCAAAGACATCACAGTATTTTTAATTCTCTAACAAATATTGCTGGAGAAAAATCACTCAAAGGAAGCTTTACACCCTTCAGTCCTCAAGGAAAAAATATGAAATGCTGGCGAATGAATAATATCTAGAGACCACTCAATAAATTCACCTGTGCTCTCAAAAGCCTTTAGACCACCTAGCAGTTTCAAATTTTGCATCTTTTTGGTGCTGACAGTGGAATAAAAACTAAGATAGCCAGATTCCACTTATATAGTCCATCGTGTCTCATTCAAGTTTGTCAGAAAATTATGCACGGATGCACAATTAGTTTTTCAATAAATTTCTGAAAACTTAATAGCGCATAAAAACCAGAAACAGCATGAAGTTCTATTGGCTCTGAAGACGCAAAAATAAATGAGTAGTCAAGTCAAAGTCCTTCATGCCACCGGTTCTTCACAACATGTATTCTGAGTAAAAAAAATACTAATTTCATTTTGAACAATCAGAAGCGACCAGATTATTTCAGGGTTATCACAGAGAAAGGGCAGAGAGATATCACTATGAATTCACATGGACCACTACAGGCATTCTGAGAGCAGGGCAAAAATATCTAGCAGAGATAATTATCATCTTTTGAATCAACGCATGTTATCAAATTGAGTGAAGCTGCAGGCAAATTAAATCATCCGTTCAACATTGAAAAGATTAACCACTCAAATGTCAGACGTGATTTCAATAAAAAAAGGCAGATTGATACTTACACAGCATCTCTTGCCGAGAGAGTTAACACTTTCTTCACATGGTAGCAAGTATACTTCTTCTGAAATTTTTCCTGAAAACCCACCAAAATGTCAATAATTCTGATACAGGCAAAAACTACCCACAACTTTCATCAATGCCAAAATTCAACCAAAAAAATGTCACCCTCGATTGAAAAATATAATTAACCTCTTCTTTGCTTAACTTTGGCTAACTACCACTTGCGGGAAATGTTTTTTTTTTTTAAATAACCATTCAAAATCATTGTAACTTTCTATTGAGTCACCTTAAACAAGATTAGAGGCATGTCAGATTTATTACTCCATGATATAGTCCATTATATTATTAATGTGAGTAGAAATGTCAAGGGTGCAGGAATTCCAAAATGTTATACTGAATTACCAAAATGAAATATTCAAAAGCTCTTAACCACACCAAGCACTACAAGTCTGTAGACCAATTGATCTCTACAGCCTTGGTGGTAAATTATGACTCTGAATGCTTGCTACGTTACGAGTTTAAAATGGAGAATTGCCACACACTGAAGAAATTGATTATATGCTGGCTTAGATTGTAACTGAGAACATATGCAAGTTCCAACCCAATGAGTAAATGGAGAGAAAAATTATTTCAAGTCACTTACCACACAGAGAACAGAGGTGGCACTGGACAAATGGCACTGGGAATGTGTGGCGTAAAGCATCCAATGAGGCCACCAGTGGAAGATTAAGCGCAACACACCTCCAGTGACGATTATTGCAGCCCAAGATATGAATTTTAAGCCCATGTGAGGTCTATAGCCATATATTTGCTGGAAACAAACAAAGTTAATTATCTCACTGGGGAGTCAAAATAAACGCATTTTCATTAAAATCGCACATTCAATTGAACAAAACCAACGTAAGACGCAACTTCCAGAAGCACATTACATTGTTGAACATGAAACTTTTCATAAAGCTGAAACAGTGCCAAATATCTGGCTTCAACAAATTTACCTCGATTTTGGCACAACCATTGCAAACAATGCTCTACATATTTACATTTAAGAATGTAAATGAAATACTTTTATATCCTCCATTTCATTATGCAATGAGGGTTTCACTTTTAAAAGAATCACAGTGATTGTAGACCAACAAAAAGGCAGATAAAAAGATTGAATTTTGCCCAAATGCTTATGAGTGATGCAGTTTGACACAATAATGCGAATTTAATAAATGAAAATATAAACCTTTTCCTGGCCACGAAGGATTGAAAAATGATAATTTATCATTTTAACGAATTATGTGATAGTTACCATTTGATCCTCATCACCAGGATTGATTAGGTGGACACCTGGAGGGGTGACTTCTACTTCACTTGATGGATTGACTCCTTCATGTTGGCACATTCCTGTTCCTTCTCCCTCCATGGCATCTCCTGGGAATCCTAAGACAATTAATAAGGTAAATGTCAAGGTCCAATGTTAGATTTAGCGTTATCTTTCTTACGAGTCTCATTGAAAATTCAAGAATTATCAGATTTACGAATTTGAGACCCACTGTATGAAGCTTAAAAAATGAAATATACATGCGTGCTGAGATAATTACCTTCACGAATTCCATGGCCTCCTCGAGATCTGAGTTGCCGATTCCCAAAAGAGACACGGCTATAGGCATTCCTCTGAAATCCCATATTTGTAGTTATCATATCCACAACATGTTAACCTAGTCATACATATCCTTTCCCAGCACAAAGACTAAAGCGGCAAAGGGCACCGCATGCATCCTTCAAAGAGTTACGTAAACCTTTACTTTTTCCTACATTTCATATCAGTGTCCTAATAATTACAAGGCACACACACTTAAGAGTGGTCTTAGTATATCCCGAAGATATCGTGAGCTCTGTATGTCCAGTTTTCAAAGTTCTCTACATAAAAATATCACCACACAGCTTTCAACACTTTAATGTCTTTACCATTTAAAGTTTATTTATGATTTGGTAGGACACAAACAGGTCTTTGTGTCCAACCTGTCCTTTGTCAGACAGTTGGACAAATGAGGGCTGATGAGGTCGAAATTATAAGGAGAGCCATAGCAATTACATGTGCAAATATTAATTTGCCATGTAATGAGGTATCTGTTGAGAAAATATCAGCAATGGGCCGGTGTCAGTCCCCTGGGTCGGGCTTCTGCCAGCCAGTGCGGGGCCGTCCGTCTTCCATCTCCTCTTGTTCTAGGATACTAGGACTGACCACGGTAAGGAGTAAAGCGAATACTAGCTTCGACATGGCTAACTGCAAATTTCTAAGCTTTAAAATTAACTAAAATAGTTCATGAAGAAATAATTTTAAATCGCCTGTGCGAACACAATGTATTAGCAAAAACCACGATCTCCTTCAAGTTAAATAACCACTGAATAAGATAAATTAAACAGTTTCAACATAAATGGGCAAGGGGTTGTATAAGCACTGAACAACGTACGCTTTCCATAATAATTCATCATCAGATGGGAATTATACGCAACAGTAGCACTAGAAAACACAGGCGGTCAAGGCTCCATACACGCCCACTAATGCAACAACACCTTAACAACAGGTAAACTATTCAACAAAATAAGTTGTTAACGCCTTGACACTAAACACAACTGCTACAAAAATGTTCCCAATTCCACTTTCAACGATGACGTAAGTACCACACAAAGTCAAGTACCACACAAAAGTTACATCACAAATACAGATAATTTTCCAAAATTAAAACTGTCAATATCATAGTTTCTCAGAAAATATACTTGAGGTTTCACGATAGTGTCATTAAAAGTGATCAAACTAGCTGGACACAAAAAACGTGACTAGGTTTTAAAGATGTCGGTGCCCGGCATCGAATTGCAAATAATACGAAAAGATCCTCTTTCGACCACAACACGCATGCACCGCGACATGCGCAATGAGCCCGCAAACAAATGAAAGTTGTGATGCGCTTTAAAACTCAAAAGAAGGCGCCAAAGGATTCGAAGTCAAAGTAATGTTAATTCATAATGTCGAAGAAATTGGAGACTTACAATTGAATATGGAACACTCCAATCATTTTAGCTACACTTATGAATTAATTTGAATCTTTATTTTTTAAACTTGTTGGCATAAGGTGTATTTATCCACTAACTTATCATCCAAAATATACAGCATTTTAAATTGATATTTCGGTGACCCTATGCATTTACATCAATTACTTTATACAGTAATCAGCATTAACTAATCAGATTGTACTCTTGAAATAAAATTAAGTATCGCAAATAATGATGTATAGTGAACAATCCGTTTATAAGTAAACTAAATTTAGGAAATCCTTCGTTAATTCGGGTACCCACAAATTGAACTTATTTTTGTTCATTAAAAAGGGTAAACTTGTCATCAACTATATGCAGTAACCCATATTCAATAAACCAGTCATCAATTAATATTATGAAATTCCCCATAATAATACCTTTTATGAAGTCATTATTCATTGAGGATTTTTAAAGTAATTATCCCTTACACGACAGTATCATTTTCTTTAAATGGCATACATTTTTCTCCGGAACTAAATGCTTCTAATGAAGTATATTTTTCTAGGTTTCAATGTCAAATTGGAGGCATTGCTAATTTGATGCAAACAGAGCAGCAAACTTGGGAGCAAATTCTCTCCATTAATCAAATTTACCGCCTTCATCTCATGAGAGATACGCGCATTTAGCACCTGGCCTGGGTTAAAAATAATGTGAGCCAAAACAGACGGTTTTATTTAAATAAGTGTACTATTATTTTACCTTTCCCAAGGGTGAACGGGAATACTCCAAGTGACTATATTGTAAAGTAGATTGAAACGGCCCTTATATTCAAAAAGAATATAATTGTATGAAAAACAAGTAATTCTCAATGAACAGAAACTTATATTTCCAGTAATGCAGTAAAGTATGAAAATTGTTCGGCACGCCAAGGCAGAACCACTGACTCTCGGGGTCATTCTCGTTCTATTGGTGGCTCAATTTGCCCTTCTCTGTGTTTATAGCAAATTATGGAGGACATCGGTATGATTTCAGCGACAATCCAAACGTGGAACCTTATACTGGAATGCTATTACTCTAGTTGAGTGTTTGTGTGCGTCAAGTTTCCAAGCTTTCGGGGCACAACCGTCTTAGTCACCGAAAATCTCTAGCTGCGTGCTTCAATGGGATCAAGTTGTTGGTTTAACCAGTTACACCCTCTCCTTCCCAATGTCAACCAGTGGATTAAATAAATTTACAAAGATCTAAGTCTATGGAGGTCCCTTAGCCATGTACACTTTCGAAACCTTAACTTGACGAGGGAAATATTCCTCGCTAGGTGCAGGGAATCTCTTAAAAATGATATGTCCACCCTGGGGAATGGGTTTCTAAATCATCGATTGCTCAATCTCGCAAGGTGGACGGCCGATTGAAATGTGATTAGTCAGGATGAAGCGTATACTTCTTGGATCAATGACCATTGGAGGGACAAGGGATCTGCTCGCCAGGTCTACAAGCCGAGAGGTGGGCAAAGGTGCAATTTGCTTCCTCCATGATTTTTAGAAAGAGAGGAAAAGAAATGAAGGAATTAAAAGCATGATATCACAGCAATACCGCATCACCATAAAAGTATTCGTGGGTCAACGCACAAAGTCAGCAGATTTGAGTCTCGCATAAAAGCGGAAAGCGGGTTACAAAAGTAAGCCCTTTATAAGCATGCGATTCGTACCCAATCGTACCTAGCCAGTTGCCACTTCAGTCTCTGTGATCATTTGGTGAAACCACTCCTGACCAATTAGATGCCCATTCCGAACGATTGACAGACGCATTTCCGATTTGCAGCCGGGAGCTCTCAGATCCTTCGGTCAGCACTTCATCGACCAACACATGCGTGTAAAACACGGGAACCACGAAACATCTGCATGGCCTGCATTGGTGCGTGTTTCCCTACAGCTCGTCCAAAAACAAAAAGGTTCAAACGAAATTTCGATCATTCGAACTTAATCCTGCCCTTTTCTCTGGGGTTCCGTCTAAAATCCGAGAACTGTATTTTAATTTACCTGAAAATAGTGATATATTAAATAAATTTATTTTCCTGGAAAATCTCTCTTGAAGTGGAGGAATAGGTGGAAGAGGGGGAAGTAATATTTCAGCTAGAGCCAACCCCCCCCCCCAATCCAAGCAATATATATGCAAGAAAGAAGTGAATGTAATTTTAAAATGCCCAACAATCTACGAAAAGCGGTGTATGCAAATAAAAATTGCTAATTGGCAGCTATTGGAAGGCGGGCAATGCCAGTTTTTTTTGTTTTTTGCTTTGCTTTTAATGCTCAGCAGTTAATGGCGGTGGCGGCGGGGTAACGTCCTCGTCTGCCATGCCAAGGGTCGCGAGTTCGATTCCCACCTGGGTGAGTTTTCCTCCACCTAGGGCTTGGGTGTTTGTAAATGTGTCCATTGTTATCGTTGTTAATAGTTCGATGTAAAGGCCAAAATGTGCTGTTTTCGAACTAATACTGAATAAATTAATAAATAAATAAAATAAAAAGTTACCGGACAAGAAATCTCACACTTTTACTGCCAGTCAATTCAAATGATAACTTTTAAATCAGCACCTTCGTCTCTAACATGACTGAAAAATCGAGCAAATTCACGGTCACACTCACACAGAATTTATTTTTGCTTGTTCTTTCACTTCTAGGGACGAAATAAATGTGGCTAAAAACAGCTAAATGCAAACGAAACCCTTACTTCGAGGTTCCTCACCCCCTAGCACAATCTTACAGAGCCGAGTCGCCCTCTTGTCTCCCTTCAACGTTGACAAATATGTTTCGCGTCCATACAGAATTGGATATCTGAAGAAGTTCGTCTCAGGCGAGAATCCAGAAGGTTAATAAGTTAATCGTGGAATATATTCTGCCTTTGTAGATAGTAAGACTCGCATTTCATTGGCATCTGCTAGGCGAAGAGATACTCAATGTTATCAACAAATTATGTATTTGATGGCAATAGAGTGATAAGAGTGCATCTGAAGAGCGCAACATTTCATGATTACACACTATAAAACTAAATATAAAGCCACAGAGATTATCACAATCCCACTTAATTGCAAAATGGACGCTTAAATCGAGATCACGAAGACGAGTCACAAAGTGAAAGTAATCTAAACCTTAAGACTGACACATGTCCCTGCAGGAATTTTTGAAATAATTATTCCAGGGGTTATTTGTCACCGCCAACCAAGATTATGCAAGTCTGACCTTTGACACATTCTACGTCAGCAATGGGCATGTGAACTAGAATAGGTAATACATTTCTGGAAGGATCATTAATTCGTCTTTAAATTTACATATAAAACGAGTCGATTTTGTGCGTCCGCTCGTACGGAGTCGTTACAAACGATGAAGAATACGAGAAAGTCTCGAGCTATGAAAAATTGGTCCCATTCATGCACAGCTCCAGCCCTCCTTTTGAGAGTTAAGAGCAGGTTCTCTTTTTTCACTCTCCAATGGCGATGTTCGAGGGGGCGTCGCATTAAATCTCGTTTATCAAATTCCTTTCGTCCAAGAAAGTGTTTTAGTACGCAATGTGAACTTGGGTACGTCCATAATAACGCACAGCACGAGCAGAAATCATAAAATTCGTCAAACAAAATCTCTTTCGAGTGTAAAATCGCACGACATGAGCCATACTCGGCGCGCATATGCATATACGACCGCAATAGCACCATTTCAAATTTCTCCCGTCCACTAGCATCTTCCTACACCTCAAACAAGGCTGTGCATCACCTTAGATGCGAACTGCGGCCGGCTTTTTACATCGGCCAAAGTCCCACACCCCTTAATTATGACCAAAACATCTGAAGAGACGTGAACTATGAACCCGTCCTTCATCCAGGAACCATTAAATGAATTCGCGGAAAATCTATCGCATACGAATGGCGCACTAATCGAAAACCTATGGGAATACGACCACAAGTTACCTCATCCTCATAATAGACCCCCAATCTGTCCTTCTCCCCACCCGTATCCCCCAACCCTAACATACATACATAGGACACATATGTACTTCAAGCCCCATGCACACCTAGGGATCGATTAACAGCATCCAGTCGGAGATGGCCGAAAGGTTAGGGCTTGACTGAAAATATTAACGGCGTGATAAATAGGCATGGCAAGGCACACCCCTTGATGTTAGACTTATTTAGCACCGGGATTCCTTTAATACCTAACCCCCGTCCATCGCAGTTCCCAGACGCGCATATAATATCCATAACATCAGCAGCCACGACTGTGGGTTCCATCATTTCCTCTCTCTCCGTTTCACAATCACACAAATTAAACAAAAACGCAATGCGGAGCCGGTATGGACATGGTTATTCCAAGCTCCCCCCTACCTCTCCCCCCAACCCCCCCGCTCACTCGCCAACCATTCGTCCTTCAGCCCACTTCTCACCTCCCCCTCTCCCATCCTACCCCAATTCTCTCTGCCCTCCTATCGTACCGTTAGTCTCACTCGGATGAAGGTGACGCCAAACACCTCAAGTTCTAAAAAATGAGGATTCGTTCCTTGTTTGCGAAAAATTCCGCCGACTCTTAGACTTGACTCTCTGGCTGAGTGTCGCCGACGAGAGTAATTTCATATCCACCTCGAGCGGACGTTCTCAGGGCAGGACGACTTCACGAGGGTGCACAAAAATGTCTCCTCGACTAATTTCTTCTTATTTCTATTAATCTTATTTCGGTTAAGATATGTAACATGTGAAGGCCGGGAGAGTGTGCTCGACAGGGAACGTCAAGGGTTCGAATTGTGGTTCGGCTAATGGATTCGCTTATAGAAGTTTAAGGCGTCTGCTGGATTTTCTATGGCTAAGTTTGTTTGTTGCATGGCATGACTCGGCCCCACGTGGAGAACCTTAAAAACTCAATTATTACCCTTATTGTTTCCCTCTTCATCATGCCATCAATTTGAGCAGGATTACCGTGATCATTGGAGATTCGTTGGTTTCGAAACACATATTACTGAGTTCACATCATTCATCAGAATCCAGCAGCACCAGATACTTTTAAGAAAAACTCAATTCTGCCAAATAAATAGAAGTTGATCCGGCGTTCCAATGACAATAATAAAATGAAGAAAAGAAAAGTATTCAAATTCAGAAGCTATCAGAGTAAATTACAATCCGAAGCGAAACTGGACCGTTTGGAAGCACTTCCACAGCATATGATGGCTCTAGAAAATGAGATCCCACACATAGTGAAGTTGAGTACCGTTTGATCATTACTGGAGACAATAAAACGGTGGGATAACTTGGCGAGTAACGCGCCAATACTTACAAGTCATCTCGGGCGGCAAATCCCTATCGTCCCATTTGTAGCGTGGTTTGGGGCGCCCGTAACAGAGCGGTTAGACAGCGAATGCATTAGTCGCCAGAATAGCCATCGCGCGACTAGAAATCCTGTCCCGCCGAGCAAGTGCTAGCCTGCCAACAGGAGCTGGCGCTGTCTTGCGGTGATGGTGATTGCTATTTCGCTCGATTATTACATTCTTTGGTGACTCATTCCCACTGCACACACCACTGATTGGAATCCGTTGGACGCCATTGTTAGAGGAGGTAAGGATGATAAGTAAATGTATTTATTATACGGAACATTTCATTGTTTCCGTTTCTCTCGCTCATTTTGTCAATTTAGACAATATACAACGTCATGCATCGGAAATAGTGAAAATAAAAGTTACTAACGGGACGATGTTAGTAGATAAGTTTTAAAAAGAATAAGATCCACCGATTACAGGCTCTGAGTATGCAGTTCCGCTGTTATCATAAAAATATTGTATAACATATGTGTCGAGACAATTATTTCTTATCACGCTGCTTGGATACATGCGAACGACGGGAGTCATTTATTTCTCCAATGCCGCGCTATTCAGAGATCACCGTCTAGTCATAATGAATTTGTTTCCTGCGCTAAACAGAAATAATATTTAAATGAATTTTTATTGTGTTGCAATGAGCCTATGGATTCCACTAATGGGGAAACGGAGAACACAATAATAAATTGCGATTAAATTAGCGGGACATTGATATTTCTATCATTTCCCTCTATTTCCCTGTATTTCTTCTTGGTGAGACAACTGAGAAGTAACTAGAACTATCGATGTGCACCAAAAGAGGCCACCAAACATTTTTCCGACGGGTGCATCATACTTCCCGGCATATTCTCTCAGCTCCTACGCCTGCACGGGTGGGAGAGTAGCTTTCACCAAGATGTTCTCACACCTGGGAAATGGAAGCGGGAGCGAATTCAAGGGCCTAGCTGAAATCGTCGTGCAAGTTCCTTGCTCTAACCCTAATTTTTACCACTTTGAAAAAATCAGTTTGTTTTTCTTTCGGGACAAAACAGCGAAGCACGAGGGCTGCTGCAATCAAAACTATGCTGGACCATTGGCGGGAGACAGCTGTTCCACAAGAAGGCATTGGTTTTGCAGATCAAGATCTTCCTAGCTTCAGCAACCGCGCGAGAAATTATAAGATTCGAACTCAGTACTACGAAGAGGAAGGCAAAGGTAAATGGTAAATATGATATTAAGTGCACTCCAGTTTTATGACCACCAAAATATTTCTCGGGACTGGGTGCATATAGATATAAAGGGTATATTCGCGTGTGTGTGTGTGTGTGTATATATATATATATATATATATATATATATATATATATATATATATATATATATACAGGGTTCGTCCGGAAAATAAGTGTACTGATTTTTTCCCGCCGCTCCAGGCGCGCCCAGCACCGCTCTGACGGGCTGCGATTGGAGGGGGGTATGTTGGCAAGCGACGCTGAAAAAGGCAGTCGGCTCTGAGCTGTGGTGTAGTGAGGAGCTCTGTTAACGCGAACCTCCACGCTTCGACCCACGTCACGGAACGCGATGCCGAAGTTTTTGGAGCAGCGTTATTCCATCAAATTTGCGGTAAAGCTTGGGAAATCGTCTACCGAAACTGTCGGTATGATTAATCAGGCTTACGGGGAGTCAGCCATGTCCAGAAACATGATCTTTCGGTGGCACAAGATGTTCGTGGAGGGCAGAGAAGAGGTCGACGACGTTCCACGGCCTGGACGCCCATCAACGACACTCACCGACGAAAATGTGCGAAAAGTTCGCGATGTACTGAACTCTGATCGTCGTCTTAGTGTTCGGATGATAGCAGAGCAGTGTAATGTGCCAAAAACAATAGTGCACGAGATTATTAGGGAGCAATTACAGATGCGAAAAATTTGTGCAAAGTTGGTGCCGAAAGTGCTCAGTGATGATCAAAGACTCAATCGTTTGGAAATCGCGACACAACTTGCGGATCACTGCAAAAATGATCCACATTTTTTAGAGAACGTTGTTTCGGGTGACGAGACGTGGATCTTTGAGTACGACCCGGAGTCGAAGAGACAAAGTGCGGAGTGGCACACCCCATCATCACCCCGTCAAAAGAAAGCTCGCATGAGCAAATCTCGGATCAAGGCGATGCTCATTGTCTTTTTTGACAAAAGGGGAGTCGTCCACTACGAATTTGTACCTGAACGACAAACTGTAAATGCTGCATTTTACGTCCAAGTGCTCGACAGGCTTCGAAAACGAGTCGCCCGCGTCCGGCCAGCGATCAAAAACATCTGGCGGCTGCATCACGGCAATGCGCCGTCTCACACCGCGCTTGTCGTGTCGGACTTCTTGGCCAAGCACGGCGTGGCAACGCTGCCGCACCCGCCCTACAGCCCGGACTTGGCACCAACGGACTTCTTTCTGTTCCCGAAGATAAAGAGGAGTTTGAAAGGAACGCGATACGGGACTTTGGACGCCGTCAAAGAGGCCGTGACGACGTGTCTTCGAGAGGTTCCCGATGATGCTTTCGCGGGAGCGTTCCAGGAATGGGAACGCCGCCGGAACAAGTGTATCGACTCACAAGGGTCCTATTTTGAGGAATATTAGCTTAAGATATGTAAAAGTGTAATAAATTTTTTTTCCTGAGCTCAGTACACTTATTTTCCGGACGAACCCTGTACGGTGGAGCTTAAAATAGGTGGGCACCCTTTTCGATTACGAGTTGTATATAGCTGCACTGCGCAGTGCACAAGATTAGAATAGCTTCCGCTTGAGTGAGTAGCGTTTATAATACTTAAAATGACGTCGTTTATACATAAAACACAGCAGCGTGTTCATCCGTTTCCCCCGCCCGCTAGTTTTAAAAACAATCGGAATATACCTTCAATTGAGTGTGAGACGCGGGGGAGGAGTTAAATGTTGGTGTGAAAAATGTTCGAAGGCCGTGCTTCGGGCGACAACGAACCCAAGAAGCCTCGCCACAGACCATCAACAAATCTACGTAGAGGGGGCAAAAGGAATCCCAACAGAAACGCTCTGGGCGGCCATGGAATCTTTTCATCGAAGTTATGAAAAAAAGCGTACGTCTACAGGAATATTATGTCGAGATTCAATGGAAGTTTCAACTTTCTATTACACTTAGTGTGTCAGAAAAAAATATTAGAAAATCTCAGAACCTGAAAAAATATGTCAGTGGAAGTGGGGCCGACGGACGACAAATATGGAATGCGAGTCCAGTGCATGCCGACAGGAGCCAGCCACCCAGAAGAGATGAGCGAAGAGGCATGATGGAGACTGAAAGAAGTCCTCGGTTCAGTTGGAGTAAAAGGGTACCCAATCGCAATGGGTGATTATAAATCAGTAGCTGGAGCAAAGGCAACGTAAGCCAATTTGGACTCGGGAAGCGAAATGCCAAAAGAGAGATAGTTTAGTGAACCTCAGCGATAAAGAGCACATGGTAGTGGCAAGCAAAATGATCGAGGAACATTGGCGCCGAGGGACGATGCCAGGGGAGAGAGCCAAGTATCAAGTCGACTAGAAGCGAAGACTCGAGTGAATCAATGTGAGATAAGAATAGCGGTCATGTTCTAGTGTTCAAGGACGGCAAACTACTCTACAAAAAGTTGAAGGGGGTAAAACATGAATTATGGGGGAGAACAAAAACTCCGATGGAAACGCAAGACAAAAATATTCATCCATGAAAAATGAGATATAAAAATAGAGAGACCAGTAGAGGGGGAAGATGGAAAAACAGTTGAAGTAATTATCATTATTCATACAATTAAGATAGCTGGCGCTGGACGACCAAATACGTACAGGGTTCGTCCGGAAAATAAGTGTACTGATTTTTTCCCGCTGCTCTAGGCGCGCCCAGCACCGCTCTGACGGGCTGCGATTGGAGGGGGGTATGTTGGCAAGCGACGCTGAAAAAGGCAGTCGGCTCTGAGCTGTGGTGTAGTGAGGAGCTCTGTTAACGCGAACCTCCACGCTTCGACCCACGTCACGGAACGCGATGCCGAAGTTTTTGGAGCAGCGTTATTCCATCAAATTTGCGGTAAAGCTTGGGAAATCGTCTACCGAAACTGTCGGTATGATTAATCAGGCTTACGGGGAGTCAGCCATGTCCAGAAACATGATCTTTCGGTGGCACAAGATGTTCGTGGAGGGCAGAGAAGAGGTCGGCGACGAGTCTTCGAGAGGTTCCCGATGATGCCTTCGCGGGAGCGTTCCAGGAATGGGAACGCCGCTGGAACAAGTGTATCGACTCACAAGGGTCCTATTTTGAGGAATATTAGCTTAAGATATGTAAAAGTGCAATAAATTTTTTTTCCTGAGCTCAGTACACTTATTTTCCGGAGGAACCCTGTATGCAGCGACATGCTATGCATAAGAGAGCTAGCAATATAAGAAAGTGCAAGGACCCCAGGAGCAACGAGGAGGACGACACCCCTCAAAAGAAGGAGCGAAACCAAACAATACGACAAATCAAAGTAAGGTGAAAAACAACTGTAGAAGTGAGAACAAAATTCATCCTCTTATCAAAAGTATTCAACATAAACTTGCAAGATGCGATCAAAGTAGGAAAATGTATGGGAATAAAAGTGAATGTATTAAATGAAGAACAAATTAACTTGCTTCATTTCTGTGCAATTGCAGAAAATCTGGAATACCTGCAAGCATCATTGAGCAGAGTGAATCAATTACTTCAGAGATTAAAACCATAGAAATCAAAATATAGAAAATCAACCAAGTATGTACATAGAAGATAGGAGACGGCGACAGATGCTAGGGGAAATGGAGAAAAATAGAGCAACTTCACCTGCCTAGTGTATCATACAACGGAAAGAGATCGATGGATATCGAGCGGAGATAAGCTCAAGCGAAGTTGGAATTCACCACAAACAGGTTATTATTAAAAAAAAAATACACATGTGCTGATAGACATTGTCAGGTGGCACACAAGTCCCAAATAATTGCAAAAGATAATAGATAAAATCAGACTTCAAAACACAAATCTCTTTAACAAAACAAGCGAATCCCCATCCCATTTACAACCATTAATCAGCAAGAAAAAAAAGATAAATTAAAAATAAAATTAAGCTATTTCATATAATACAATACACCACACATCAATCAAATTATTACATATATACCTTGCATCTATTCTTAAAAGTATACACTCTGTTAGCAAAGGGCTCGAATATTTTTGCAGGTAAGGTGTTCCACTCAACAATTGTTCTATTTAGAAAAGAAAATTTTTTTTTTATTTGTTCTCTGTGCCCGGCATTTTACCTTAAATTTGTGATCATTTCTGCCAATAAAATTTGGGTTCCCCGCCTCTTTCCTAAGATCTGCCCAAGCTTTCTCCCCCTTCAGAATGCGGAACATTCCACAAAGTCTGCTTACTTTCCTTCTAGTTTGTAGAGGTTCCCAGCCCAGCGTTTCTAGCATGTCAGACACACTCTCCATCCTCCCATGCTTCCCCAGTACATATCGGGCAGCCTTTCTTTGCACCTTTTCCAGTTTTTTAATATGACCTTCTTCATGAGTTATATGTGCATGCTATGGTGAAAGTGGATATGTTAACATGTAAGGAAATATTACATGTAAGCATCCGATAGATACATTGCCCCCTGGGCATCATATGATCGAAGACCAATGGAAAACGACACCAGGGAATACTGGAAGCCTAGGAAACGTGGCCTTGGAGGCAGATACCGAAGATCAAATGGGAAATAAAATTGAGAAATGATATCGTACGAATTATTTGGGAACGTGACAGGACTCAAAAACACTGTTTTTCGGTGCAAACACAACGAAGACGAACGATGCTAATGATAGATTGCATGAAGTGAATGCTGGAGGTTTGCAAACCCTTTAAGGATTCTTATTTGTCTTTGCCCTGGTTTTGGTTTTCCACCATAACTTTTATTTAGCGTGTCTCACGTACTTATGTCTTCCTTTGGCGCAAACCTCCATGCAATCCCAAAAAAAAACACCGCATCGAGAGAGCGCGAATGAATTTCAAATGGACCTCGAAGACAAAGTCGCAGGTTTTACAAAGTCAAAAGTTAGCGCAGGATACAGAAACTTTCTGAATATTAAATAGCCTAAAATTCAGCTTAAATCCTTCCTTGGATTCTCATACCCCGTTCAAAGTATTTACGTGAATATATTCTTCCTTCCTCAGTTCGTCCATTCGGACCACCTTTTGTGACCACTCCTTTCCTGAATCGTCCTAATCACTTAACCTTTCTTCAATTCGCTGGTTATTCTCTTTATCCAACTCATTCTCTCCCATTTGTCGCCATACTTAAGCCTCAAAAAGTCTAATACGCCTACCCTCTCTTTTAAGAAATCAGGGAACATCATATTCCTAACCTTAGCCCTATCAAGTATTATCTTCATAAATACACCGATGTAGTCTCTACAGTCTGTCGCTCTTGTAGTAATTACTCTATTAAAACAAAAAGTACAACCCAAACACGAACTGTTCCACGAGTCCTTATTACCCTACCGCTGCATTCATACTTTCTATGCGTGGCTCTAACAGCTTTTTAATGCGTGGCCATCTTACTCCACAAGAATTGTGTCTCTTGCGTTTTTATTCTCATCTCGTGTTTCTCCCATTGACTCTTCATGAGGCATCAAATAGTGAAGCATTCCTAGGCTGACTGGCCGTCTAAGTATTCATCATCCGCGAACGTTGCGATCGTAGTCAGGCAGCTTCCCACACACTACACATTTCTCCCGTCTTCGCTGTGCCTCTCTTCAGTCCAGATAAAAAGCACCACCGTTCGCGGGCGCCCCGGTCTAATCTCTTTACATCTTCAAACGAAAGTCTCCGACCTCCCATTAATGGCATAACTCACTTATCTCTGAAAATAGATACCGCCTTTTTGAAACCCGGTAACTCTCCCGCCACTTTTGATCCAATTGAATCCCTCGAGTATTTTAAAGTACACCTGCGCTGGTGAAGGAGAATCAATCAAGAGCCAGAATAAAACATCCTCCAGCATATTTCGCATTGATTTTATCACCGCCATCATTTCTGGTTTCCAAAACTTCATAGTGTCTAAAATCGTCGCGGAGTCGAAAAGCAGTGTCACGAGTCTTCTAAATTCGGTCGATCAAAGAAAAAAAAATGAAAACAACACCCCGCAACTCGGCTCGAGAATTGCGCAATTTTCGAAGAAAAAAGGAAACCATTGTTTTCCACGTGCACATAAGCACGACGCACGTGTCCTTGAGAGCTGGAGGAGTGAACAGGACGCAGAGTCATGAGAGAGAATTGGCGGGGGGGGGGGGGGGATGACTTGAATTTGCTTGGTTATACAATAGAATGGACAATATTTACGACAACAGGATTATTTTCGATTGTCGTCTCGATGTTGCTGACAGTGCTATAGAGTTCTAGAATGTGTAACGAAGCGGAGGCGATGTTTGCATTACATAAATCGCTTTCCGGTTTGCCTAATATATATATATATATATATATATATATATGTATATATATATATATATATATATATATATATATATATATATATATATATATATATACCTCCCCGGACTACAACCTTGACGTGGTGGAAGGGCTTGTGCGTTCCGATGACCCCTAGAGCTGTGCTGGTGGGAGTATTAATAATTGCTCCTGGTAGGGTCACCCATTCCAGAGAGGTCAAAGGTTAGGAGCCAAACGAAAGATAGTCCACGCGGCGTCTGTTCCTCAGTGAGGCGGCTGCAATGGCGTCTGACCCCAGTGGGGCGGCCAGTAAGTGATGGTGTCAAGTTAAAAACACCATTGAGGAAGGTAACGGGAAACAACCTCAATTACCATTCCCAAGAAAAATATGATGAACAAAAAAGAGATTTTGAATCCTGGCAACTACGGGGCTCGGCACAATCGGCCGTGTGTCGTGCCCGCCAGCGGGGGAGGCAAGGCTTCCGCGGTCGTCATCCCACGAAACCCTTGCAAGGGAAAACCAGCAGCTGCAGGACAGAAGACGCAGAAGAAGAAGAAGACCAAATTAGTTAGAATAGGAACGTGGAATGTTAGGACAATGATGAAGACAGGGAAATTGGAGAATGTTAAGCGAGAGATGGGAAGGTGAAATATAGATATTTTAGGTCTATGCGAGGTGAGATGGAAAGATAGCGGGGATTACTGGAATGATAAGTATAGAATAATATACAGCGGAGGGGACGAGAGTCAACGAGGGGTTGCCATAGTATTAAATGAAGAGGTAGGAAGAAGCGTAGTCAACATAGAGCAGGTAACGGATAGAATACTACTAGTAGAGATAAAAGCAGAACCGACGAACTTGGTTATTATTCAGGTGTACATGCCACCGAGCAACCATAAGGAAAAAGAGATCGATAAGATATACGATCAGTTAGAGGACATAATCGCGTGTGTTCCTGCAGGGAAACATTTGATAGTGATGAGGGATTGGAATGCGACGGTAGGCGAAGGAAGAGATGGAGACGAGGTCGGGGACTACGTTTTAGGCACGAGGAATGACCGCGTGGAGAAAGCAGTTGAATTCTGCTGGAGACAGGGGTTAGTCATCACCAACACTTCGTTTACACACCACAAAAGACGCAGGTATACATGGAAAATGCCAGGTGACTCAGAAAGGTATCAGCTAGATTATATCCTGGTTAGGCACAGGTTTAGGAACAGTGTGATAAATCGCACAGCTTCCCGGGAGCGGATGCGGACTCAGACCACAATTTAGTTGTTACGAAATGTAGCGTCCGTTTCAAAAAGATAAGGCAGGGGCGGCGAGTTAGAAAATGGAATGTAGAAGCATTAAATGGTTTTAAAAGGAAGGAATACAAACAGGCGGTAGAGGAAATCATGGAGGATGGTAAAGAGCTAAGTACTATCGAAGAAAAATGGGAAAGTATCAAGAAAGGGTTGTCTAAAGCCGCAAAAGACATTTATAGAACGGTTAACGCTAAAATGACTAGGAAACCATGGATCACGGATGAGATGATTACAAAGATGGATGAGCGGAGAAAATGGAAGAATGTAAAAACAGAGCTAGGCAAAATGAAGTACAAAGAATTAATCAATAAATTGAGGCGGGATACAAATAAAGCAAAGGAAGCATGGTGGAAGACGCAGTGCAAGGATATGGAAAGTCTGCAGAGGAAGGGTGAAATCGGTGCGCTGTACAGCAAAGTTAAATCTTTATCGGGAAGTAAGGGAGATCAACGATAGCAGTTAACAGATAACAGGGTTTGTTGGAAGAAATCATACGGAGGCATGAAAAGTGGATGAAGGGGGTAGTGATCGGTAGTGGGATGTTGAAGACTGTGATAGAGGGGAGAATGTTAGGCAAACGAGGAAAGGGAAGGAACAGGATGGGGATGTTGGACGGGATGAAGGGAGGAAGAAAGTACTCAGAACTGAAGAGGGACCTGATGTAGATTAGGATGTTGTGTTTTCCTAGGAGTCACAAAATTTTATTTTGGAGCTGTGTCCAGCAAAAACCTACCTTAACCGGTAGATTACCTAATAATAATAATATATATATAATATGTATGTATAATATATATACATAATATGTATATATATATATTATGTATATATTATTAATGTATATCTGTGTGTGTGTGTGTCCCGTAAAGTTGGAGAATGCTCTACGCACCATCGGGACTCGTGTTTTGTGGGACTCTCCCAGGGTGGGCACTTAGCCAGCAGTGGCCCATCCCTCGGCCTACCCACTAAACTCCCAACTCATTTTTGTGCCTGCCCCCTGGGAACCGCCGTTAGGCATTACTTCTGTAGTGTGGGTTTCTCGGAAGGCTCCACTATCGGTTAACTCTCTCAAGGAGTGCCCCCAGTATCGTAGACAATGTATTCAGTGCGGGTTTCTCGTAAACCAAGACAAGACAATGTCCGCTACCCAATTCCCTTGTTGCTACAATGTAGTTACTATGTAGCTGCTTTGAAGTCTTCCCTCCCCCCGAGGGGGCGATACCTTATAAAACGAGGCGATCCTGGAGCAGGGAACCCATTCCTTACCCATTCCTCACCCGATACCCTGTCTCTGTGTCCGCCGGTCGAGCCTACGACCATACCAGAGACGCCCAGCCTTGCCCCACTCGCTCGTCCCTACTCCATGGTGCCTGTACCCCATAGCTGAAAAAGTGTTAAATAAAAGACTAATAAACCGAATTCGACTCTCTCCTTTTGTGCTACGCTCCCACCAATGACGTCGCGGCCGCTAACCACGCGACACTTAGGTAGGGCAGTCATGCCTCTTGGACCACTTCTGGTGTTTATTCAGCCCTCTAATGACGCTGCTGCCATTCTCCCTTCTTCAAATCGCCTGATGCGGCCCAGCTCCTCTACTACAGTTGTCGCGAAATTAACCGCAGCATTCCAGTCTGCCTCTGATCTAAGCAGACAGCACCCCAAACGTTCCAGGGTCATGGGACCTTGCTATATGCTAAGAAACACGCCTCTTGCCTCGGCGAATCTTGGACCTCGAAACAAGACGTGCTCCACATCCTCGTCCTCACAAAGGAAGACCTGGCACTCCGCGCTACTATACACCCCAATGCCATGTAGAAAGCTGCGGAAGTTTCCGTGGCCGGTAAGAACCTGGGTGAGCTGGAACGTTACATTGCCATGTCCTCGGTCAATCTATGCTAAGATGTCCGGGACAATTCTACGAGTCCAGCGACCCTCCTTGGCTGGATCCCAACTCTGCTGCCACTCCTCCATCATTGCCGACGACCATCGATTGCAACTGCTCCAACGAGCTTCCTCAGGTCTCGCATTCCTCCGAAATCTTATGTAGTTTCTGGCTCCTTCCTTTGCCATGAGATCTATCGGAGGAAGTCCCCCAATCACGGAAAGGGCAATGCGGGATACCGAGCGACAGGCTCGTGTAACCCTGAGGGCAACCGTTCTATAAGCCCGTTGACAGGTTGCTCCATGTGTTTGTATGTGTGTGTGTGTGTGGGTCGTGTTAGTCCAGGAGTAAAGTGTTGAATTACTAATACACCCGGAGGGTCTCGGGTTCGGTTCCTGGGCGAACCTCTATGGACACCTGCAGCTCCACCCGATATATGTGATTTTTCGGGTACCAGGTAGTCCTGGGTAACCATAACCGTCATAGAGAAGGGAACTGCCCCCCCCCCTTCCCTGCTAATTTGTGAATTTCACACGCCGTATAGGGCTTAGTACTGTTACTTAGCATTAAACTTTAGCATCACCTGCTCGTTATCACCGCCTACCAAACCGACCTTAGGGTTATATATATATGTATATATAATTAAGGGAGGGCATTCTGACATAGAAAGGGCATTAAGGGAGATCAATCTCCCTTAATGCCCTTTCTATGTCATTGTCTAGTATGCCTGGACCTAAGCTATCTTCCTCTACGTCATGTTCCTTTTCTGTCTAACTTTGCTGGTCTAAGTTCTTTACTATACAATTCTTTTATGTACTCCTTCCATCTCTCTTGGTTCTTTCCTGCGTCGACTTTTTTCTTACCCGCCTTATCTCTAACGGCTATCGTTGATCTCCCTTTCTTACTTCCCGATAAAGATTTAACTTTGCTGTACATATATATATATTGTATATATATATATATATTTTGTATATATATATATATATATTGTATGTATATATATATATTTTGTATATATATATATATTTTGTATATATGTTTCTTTTTATATATATATAAAAAGAAACATAAATATTAACCAATAACAATGGACATATTGTTTTCCCCTGGGAAAATTGGGGAGAACTTTTGGTGCATATGCATCGTTACAGTAGCATACATAATCGTACGGAACACTGGTAATGTATTGACTATCATATTATTGTGACTGCACTGAACATGACAATTATTTTCAGTTTTCTTTCCCTAATAAACTCATATCCTTTCGTAAAGGGACCCAATGGCTTTGCTGGTGCATGGCCAATACATTGTGCATGAACTGTCCATGGCTCTATGTGTCTGTTGAATTAGAACAGTATTTATTCTAAACAAATGCAATAAAAATATTTAATTACTCCCTTTCTAAAATTAGGAAAAAAACCTTCACTTTCGCAATATAAATGCGTCCTTGCCATTATTAACAGCATTTAACTAAAACAGAAAATCTCTAATTTTCCTTCTTTCTTTCAATGTAGTTACATTAACCACTTTCATTAACTTAGCTTAACCAACACGATGACATTATCAACGGAAGATTTTATTTCCTCAGTATTATTTATATTTGTAAATGTCTTGGGTATTTGTGTCAAATGAGTTATTATGTTTTAGTACCAGGTATCTGCCCCAAATGTTATGCAACGAATGGTAACTCCTAAATAGGTTTTCCTCTGGGGTATCGTAATTAATTTCGCCCTGGTTCAATTAAATATATTCGTCCTAAAATTGTATGCTGTACAGATGTCCAAAGGGAAATTAAATTATTATTGCATAATTTTTTATCGGTTTATAGTTTTCACTTGAAACCCTACTTGAGACAATGCTTCATTAAACAACACTCTAAACGTGAGGTATGTTCGATACGAACGAGAGGTAAACCCGAAATTAGTATCTCATTGGCTCAATATAAAAAAGTGATAAAAAAGGCACATGCCAATAATAAATTTAAACCAAATCAACTCCTTAACTGCATTTAATCAATATATGTTCGGACGTCCCAAGTTGTCCACTTATCCTATAATGTTGATGTTATCTCAGAGGACGTCAAAAGCCAGTCACCTAATTTGACATTTAAACATTATATAAGCGTTCATTGCGCTGCCAATTGAGTTTATTTCTGAAAATCCCGAGGAAATGGAATTCTTCCCAGGTGACAGACACAATTAGGTATTGGAATACGAAATAAAAATAATTTAACTCAGCATCCTCCAACTGAGGATGATTAGAAACAGAAGTGCCGAAATCCGTTTCCCACATCGTCTGTGATTAGTAAAATGTACCCTTCCATATTGCATGTTAATAGAATTGATAGATAATTGCATCAATGAAAAATTTTACATCAATACTGTTGCATAAAATAATTTTTTAAATAAGGAAAACCTTAGTGAATTCATAAAAGTGTATTCTTCACCTTTTCTCATGATCCGTGCATGTTTCGTGAGCGTGGATCTCGCGAGGGACGCCGGAGGAAGTGGAACTGTTGGCCGAGAGATGCGACGGGTGTGGAGCACTCGGGAACTTGAGTCTGTGATGAACATGCGATTCGTGGATTTGTGTCTGAAGAATGTCAATTGGGTACGAACCAGCACCAGAACGACGCGATGGAAACGTGCCTCACTGGTTTGTTCACGCTGAATCACTGAAGACGTCAATCACTGAAGACAGAGCGAACGCTTTGAGAGGAAAGAGTTAACCATTAAAGTTTTGACTTGCGAGGGCGGTAGAGGCCTTCCAAAAGGCCTTTTTCAAAGGTAGAGGAGAACGTTCTTTTATTACATTTAACAAAACCTAAAAATTAATCAGATGAATCGAATCGAGTCTTAGAAAATTATATCCTCCATTAAAGGTGGGTATTTAATGGCGGCGAATAAATATCAGACTTCCTTCCATGTGTTGCAATTTAGAATCTTTCAGTTCATATGCTTCAAGTTTGGCATTATATATATATATATATATATATATATATATATATATATATATATATATATATATATATATATATATATATATATATATCGATGATGCTCAAATGATCCCGAATCCATCGACCTAATAAACAGCTACGAAGTAACTAGTGTTCCACGGCTAAATCAATAAAAAACAATGCAGGATTTCACTGACATTTGCAAATTATTGGCGATTGGTATTCCGCAAAAAATTAAGGCAAAATTAATTCATAAAACTATGTAATATTACGAATGTATTATAATTATTATCACAATTTTACGAGACAAATTGATAACGTCCGCCATAAAATTAATAGGTTTTATGCAATTGCTGCTAAGGGAATAATTCATGAGGCAATAAAAGAGCCAAAAGGATTCCAAATATATCTTCATCTTTAAGAAATTTGAATGTTGAATTTTAAAAAACATCAGCGAGAAAACGTTTCATGATGCGAGGTTTGCGAAACTACTGAAGTGACGTGGGACAACGATTAGGACGGTTAAACCCCTCGCCTCGTGGCTTTTCGGAGCGTGCGACCTTTGTTCGAGCGTGAGTTTCTCTTTCCCTTTGCCAGTGGCCGTAAGTAAGTGGCTGAGGATTGAGAATACCTACTTATTTCATTATCTATGCCATCTGAAGTGACTGATTGTGTTGCGCACTTCACGCATTGTCCTGCGTATTCACGTTTTAATTCTAAAGAATAATACACCATTATACTCGAGGGGATAATGCGTCCTTGAAAGGAATTTCCAGAGTTTTCCTTCGTGCTCAATGTCAATTAATGCAGAATTGCTATAAATATAGTGTTGTCATGAGCCCCAGATCCTTAGAGCCAATGCTGGCGGAATTGAAGTTGCTGCAACTATTAGTCGTTCGAACCCTACATGGGGTCCTCAACCGGCTGCATCCTCTTACGCGTGGCTTCCACTCCACGGACTCTGATCTAATGATGTGGCTTTTGGCGCGGTGTTATTCCGAGGCATGCCAAGGGCTCCCCCCACCCCCCCCCCCCCGGCCACCAGCGCCGACGGAGGAGGGGGAAGAACCTCTGCTTAAGTGGACCCCACGCCCAGTTCACAGCGATTCGAGGATTCCGTTTGACTCACGTCCACGATTACGTCCCCATTGTGCGATGCATTCACGAGCCCCCGAAGGTGACGGCGATTTATGTTCCAAAAGACCAACTCCCACGATTGAAATGTGTGAAGAATAGCAGATCCGCTCAATGATAGACCTCTTTAGTACACTGTCGTCCACTCCGTTACTAAATATAACGCTCATACGATATGGGTGTGTATCTATAATGTGTCAACAACCGAAGAAACTGAGCTCTGCGGTCACGTGGAATAACAAATTAAAGAAAACTCCTAGAGCCGTAATGAATAAGAACTATTCCTCCCGCAAAGAAAACTAAATTTGTTGCGGTGGTTTGTCGGAAATGAAATACCGCGGTAGCGACCAACCTCTCAACCAGAACAACCTTTTACAGTAGTTTCCGGGAATGTTACCTCCTCGCCAATGACCAACTACAGACCCACACCCTCAACCCAAAATGGGATCCTTCGCTGGAGTTCAAGGGACTCGGTTAAGGGTACCAGTGTTTATGAACAGATACACACTATCCGTGACAACGGGAATAAATTCCGCGCCAGGGACAAACACAGAGCTGATGCACTCACGAGCACTCGGGAAGCGCTCACTCACTCACACTTTCAAAAAGGGCCTCGCTACTCGGAGAATATTACTCAAATTGAGCGACGTCAAGAGGTAACATCAAATAGGATACGAAAAAGGGACGCGGAAGTCCAGGGGGTTGAAGGTTGGACTACTGACCGGAGGGGCCTGGGTTCGATTCCCGAGTGAGTCTCACCTGCAGCTCCACTCAAGCTATGTGATTTATCGGGTACCAGATCTTCCCGGGAAACCATTGCCGGAACAGGGAAAGGAACTGCCCCGCCTACCCTGTCACATTTCATACGCCGTATAGGGCTTAGTACTGGGTGAACTCCACCATCACCTACTAAACCGACCTTCGGGTTGATTACTGTGTTTATGGTTTTTTTTGGCGCGTCGGACACGCGTATTTCGGCTTCCTCGGCAAACTGAAGGAAAATAGGCCCTCGCAACAGAAGGCTGAAAGTGGATCATGAAACGGACACACTTTCAAAATAGACACTAAGAGCTGAACAGGAGGGGGGGGGGTGGGAAAGACAAAAATTGGAGGAACCAATGAGGGTAAGGGGACGCTGTTAAAAAGGGTGTGGAAGCGGAGGGGGGGGGCATTGAAAGGAAGTGATTTGGAGAGTAAGAGGGGCCGCTCAATAGATGCCAGAGTTGAAATAGTACTTATTTTAAAATAGAGAAAAGGGGTGAGTAAAGAATAGGTTCGACAGAATGTGTTAAGGTGACGCGTATTTTAGGAAAGGCAAAAGGTCATTGAACAAATTTTGTTCCGCACTCACATTAGTACTCCATCCGAAAGTTTGTTGGGCAGCTGAGGGTTAGAGTTCACTCGCAACTAGGACCAGAGGTGGTGCCGGGAGTTGGCGCGCTCAGAGTAGGGTGGCGTGATTGTGTTGAACATGGGAGAGTGGGGAACGGTTTCCCCTCATGAATTCCCGTGGATTCCATGCGCTTTTGTTTCAGGGAGATTTATCCAGATGCATCGCCCGTGATTTGAACTCACGACACTTCGGTCAAATAGCCTAGCTCGCTTCTCAAAATGAGAATATTCTCAAAATTTGTTCCGTAATGAATCTTAACTAAATGCACCGTACTGCCATTTCTTCTTGAGTTGTTTCTTAATGTATTTGGTCCGTTGTTATCAAACAGCATCAACTTAAAGGTGAATTTCTTCTTCCACATCATAAGAATCCAAATCTCTCTCTCTCTCTCTCTCTTTGGGAATATGATGAAGCTCTCCCTTGCGCTCGTGGTCGTCAAGATCTATCCGACATCCAATACTTCAGCGGCCACCCTTGAATAATTTCAAACTTCGATCGGATTGGCGGAATTCGTGGACTTCAGGGAATTGCATCCGGGATAAAATGTCGATACCGCCAGTAACAAGGCAAGGATTTGATCTGAGTTTTGCATTGCGCGTGAGAGACGTGTGGTGGGTGGTGACCATTCTTCGTCATCTACATTCCGCGCTGCAGTACACGAGTACTCTTCAACAATGGCGGAGCCTTGATCTAGATTTCGGGGCTCAGGGTCTATTAAGTAATTTGAAAATTTAAAAAAAAATTGTTTTCGCTGGCGTGTTTTCATCACCAGACAAAAATAAATCAAGATTAAAATCAGCTAGCAGTTCAAAACTCGGCATGTACAAAATGGGTTTTTGGCCGCGGCTGAGACCAAAGGCCAACTAACCTGCTGCCCTTAAATTAATCTTCCGGGAGAAATAGCACGGCGTTATTGGAGTGTATTTTTCGATGCAATCGACGTTTGAGAAATTATTTAATGAGAGAAATAAAATAAAATGTAACCTAGCGTCAGTCACTCTGACATTCAGATTCCCTTGTGACCACGTGTTGCACCTTGAGCTCTCAAATGCGTTGAAGGTGATATGAAATTGCAATTACTTGCGTCAATTCCAACGTGGCTGTGTCCCGCATATCTCGCCCTAATTACATATCTCTTCTTAATTTCATGACTTGTGTGTCGGGTGTCGCCCACGTGACTAATAAACGGGCGCTCAAACAAGGAACTAACGATTACGAAGACTTCTATATCGGGGGTGGATTTATTTTTACGACCCTCTTCCAATCAATTAAATATTTCAAAACTTATCACTAATATATTTATAGTTTCAGACTACCAATACATTCAGAACACCAATTAATTGAAGAGAGATACGTGAAAAGCAGAACCTTTTTAGTGTTTCTTCCGTACATAACGCTAAACCTTACCCTTAATGTGATACCTACCTTTAGAAATCTTTATGACATTCCTGGCTCGATTGCATGTGGTTTCCCCGAGGGTAATCGGTGAAATATCAGAGCGGTCATTGAAGGACATGAATAAAGGAACAGCGGGGTACGGGAGGTAATATGAAGACCTCGACATCATGGTTTATTTATTTAACCACTTTATAGTGGCGAGATTGACACTTCATGCTCCCTTCTTCCACCTGAATTGGGTGAAATTATTCCATATTAGCAAAAACCTCCAAAGATAAATAGTTCACCGAATTGGGATGTGTTAGAAGCCCTCTTCTCACGTCCGCATGTGAAAACACTTTTGCGACCAAATTATAGCATTCGGTTAACAAGTGCTCTAATGACTATTTTAAATGGTAAATTTCTCATTTAAGAGAAAAAAATGAACTTCATATTCATTATTATTCATACAAGTATATTTATCATACTCGTTCATTATCGTGAACGAATTCAAGCACAGACCTATTTGCCAGAATTACGATCAGGTGCAGTATTACTCAGCCAACGCAATCCGTTAATTCACGCGGTGTTTTATTAACTGTTTTGTTATACCTTCGTTCAAATACAAATTTAAAAAAATAGCTTCGGTACATATCCTTTAGCGCAAATGATTTAAACGTAAGATTTTATCTGATGAAATTTATAAAAGTTTTGAAGTTGTGTAATTATCTTAAGCTCTCTATAGTTTACTTTCAGCACTTGAATAAGAATCCTTCTTTTTTATTGGTTTCGTAGAATGAGCTTAATGGTAAGAAGTGTGTCGTTTGATAAAATGCAGGCGAAATAGCCTCCGCGTCTACCATCCCTTTCCCTTGCGCGGCTCAAGATAGATGTCGCCGTGAAATACTCTCAACGAGATTCCGAATTTTTTCCTTTAGCAACCCTTTAAACCTCAAGAACGCAAGGTAAAAACCAATTATTAGAAGATAGCATAACAAAGGACAAAACGCGACGGCTTAGAGTTAAAGACGCAGCCACGCTATCCAGAATTAAGGCATCGACGGAAACCATTCGTATCAGATAAAAATGAACGTGAAATTAAAAGTGCCCTCATAAGACAATCTATATATTTCTTCAGAAAAAGATTTATACTCAATTTCCGTATCGATGAAGGGAGGTGACGAGTAAGAGGCATCAGATAAAAGTTGTCCAATGGATGGCGCATCACAGGTTAAGTGGTTATATTCAGGTGGGGTCCCGGACCTCCGGCCACTGACAGCGAATACATTTTAACATTCAACTTGAAAGGTGGTTCAGCCCATGATGTAGCCAATATGTTACCCAGCGGTTCATACCATTGATGGATAAACAACGCTGCATCTTTGTAAGGAATTATTCATTTTCATAGAGCATTATTAAATGAAAGCATTACATAAACGTGTATGAGTGTGTGTATATAAAAAAATAAAGATATATATAAATATATATAATTATTATTGGGTAATCTACCGGTTAATGAAAGTTTTTGGATGGACACAGCTACTAAATAAATATTTCGTGACTCCTAGCAAAACACAAAACCCAGCATCCTACTCTATATCAGGTTCCTCTTCATCTCTGAGTATCTTTTTCCTCATCCGGTCCAACATCCCTATCCTGTTCTTTCCCTTTCCTCGTTTGCCTAACATTCTCCCCTCTATCACAGTCTTTAACATCCCACTGCCGATCACTACCCCCTTCATCCACTTTTCATGCCTCCGTATGATTTCTCCCAACAAACCCCTCTCTTAGCCCACCATACCAAGTACTTCCTCAATTGTTTTATTCTCGGTCCATTTCACCTTCTCCATTCTTCTCCACACCCACATTTCAAAAGCCTCCAATCTACGTCTATCCTCCCGCTTCAATGATGAAGTTTCCGCGCCGTATTAACGCACGATATTAAAGTTTTTACGAGTATTTTCATAATATCACTACTCAACGTCCCTGTCATCAACTCCCTCCTCCTTGTGAAAGCCTCTTTGCCTAGCGTAATTCTTCTCCTAACGTCTTAGTACTTTGACCGAGTTGGTCCAAAACACTACCGAGATACGTTAACTGTTCTACCTGCTCTAGTTTTTGACCTCGTATTTTCATGTTTAGCTTAGCCTTTTTCTTTCTAGAAAAACGCATAACCTTTGTTTTATTAATATTGATTCTCATCCCATTCCTGTCGCACTGAATGTCCAATTCACTAAGCAATGCTTGCAGCCCCTTGGCTGACTGACAAACTAAAGCTTGGTCATCAGCAAACCTAACTGATTTTACGAATTCCCTGCCCACTTTCATTCCTACCTCGAGTTCTTACCATGCCTCTTTAATCATTTCCTCGGCATACAGGTTGAACAGCAAGGGTGATAATGGGCAACCTTGCCTTACACCTCTTCCTAACACCGCCCATCCGGACTCCCAGTTCCCCACTCGCACGTGAGCAGTCTGAGACATGTACAGTTTGCGGATTAGCCTCCTTTCCCTCCAATCTAGTCCTATTTTCTATAATATACTCATTAGTTTTTCCCAATAAACTCTATCAAACGCTTTTTCGAAATCTACGAAACGGGCAAATACATCCTGATTGTACTCTATAATCCTCTCGATTAGTGATCTCATTATTGCAATGTCGTCCCGCGTACCTCTCCCCTTCCTAAACCCAAACTGGTCATCCCCTAAGTAATCATTTGCCCTACTCTCTATCCTTTTGTTTATGATCCTGAGAACAACTTTAGCTGCCTGAGATATCAAACTTATTGTCCTGTAGTCCTCACATGATGTAACCTTTACCTTTTTCGGGATAGGAACTAAAACTGATCTCACAAAGTCTTCCGGCCAGATTCCTTCCTCATTAAAACTACAAATCAGCCCATATAGCCTCTTTCTCCCACATTTTCCTAAACATTTTAGCAGTTCCGCAGGAATGTTATCCACCCCTACGGCCTTATTTAGTTTCATCTCCCTTAATGCCCATTCTATCTCATCGTCTAGTATGCCTGGACCTAAGCTATCTTCCTCCATGTCATATTCTTTTTCAATGTCTAACTTTGTTGGTCAAAGTTCTTTACTATACAGTTCTTTTATATATTCCTGTGTCAACTATTACCTTACCCGCCTTATCTCTAACTGCTATCGTTGATCTCCCTTTCTTACTTCCCGATAAACATTTAATTTTGCTGTACAGCGCACCGATTTCACCCTTCCTCGGCAGACTTTCCATATCCTCGCCCTGTGTCTTCCACCGGGCGTCTTTCGCTTTATTTGATGACCACCTAAATTGATTGTTCAATTCTTTGTACTTCATTTTGCTCATCTCTGTATTTACATCCTTCCATTTTCTCCTTTCATCCATCTTTGTAATCATCTCATCCGTGATCCATGGTTTCCTAGTCCTTTTAGCGTTAACGGTTCCAATAGTGTCTTTTGCGGCTTTAGACAACCCTTTCTTGATACTTTCCCATTTTTCTTCGATAGTACTTTAGTACTTAGCTCTTTACCATCCTCCATGATTTCCTCTACCGCCTGTTTGTATTCCTTCCTTTTAAAACCATTTAATGCTTCTACATTCCATTTTCTAACTCGCCGCCCCTGCCTTATCTTTTTGAAACGGACGCTACATTTCGTAACAACTAAATTGTGGTCTGAGTCCGCATCCGCTCCCGGGAAGCTGTGCGAATTTATCACACTGTTCCTAAACCTGTGTCTAACCAGGATATAATCAAGCTGATACCTTTCTGAGTCAACGGGCATTTTCCATGTGTACCTGCATCATTTGTGGTGTCTAAATTAAGTGCTGGTGATGACTAGCCCCTGTCTCCTGCAGAACTCAACTGCTTTCTCCCCGCGGTCATTCCTCGCGCCTAAACCGTAGTCCCCCACCTCATAACCATATCTTCTTTCGCCTACTGTCGCATTCCAATCCCTCATCACTATCAAATGTTTCCCTGCGGGGACACCCACGATTATGTCCAATAATTGATAGCATATCCTCTTGATCTCTTCCTCTGTATGGATGCTCTGTATTATTCTATAGCGATCACTCCAGTAATCCCCGCTTCCCTTCCATATCACCTCGCATAGAACTAAAATATCTATATTTCCCCTTTCCATCTCTCGCTTAATATTCTCCAGTTTCCCTGTCCTCATCATTGTCCTAATATTCCACGTTCCTATTCTAACTAATGTTTTCTTCTTCCTCTACGTCTTCTGTCCTGCTGCTGCTTCCCCCGCAAGGGTTTCGTGGGATGACGACCGCGGAAGCCTTGCCTCCCCCGCTGTCGGGCACGACACACGGCCGATTGTGCCGAGCCCAGTAGTTGCCAGGACTCAAAATCTCTGTATTGTCCATCATTTAAATCTTGGGAATGATAATTGAGATGGTTTCCCGTTGCCTTCCTCAATAGTGTTTTTAACGTGACATCATTACTTACTGGCCGCCTCACTGAAGAATATATATATATATATATATATATATATATATATATATATATATATATATATATATATATATATATATATATATATATATATATATATATATATATACAGTATATATATATATATATATATATATATACTATAGTATGTATATATATAATTATACATATATAAGGGAGCGTTTACTTAAATAAACGAAAACCTCTCCCCACTCCATGAGGATAATATGTGTAGAAAAATGTCCAAAAAAAACAATCAGGTATAAGATATACAAAATAAATTTCGAATATTAAACCAGATACAGACAGGAAGTTCAAAAGAAATTCTATGCCCTACGTAATTGATTCCATAAGGTATCTCAGCGCATGGGATTCCGTATTCAGGATCAATATACTTAGCTCATTGGGGTGAAATGAAAATCAGATTTTTGAAAAATATCCTGTAGTGTTTTTTACTTATGAGTTAATCGACTCATATATTCTTTGAGAAATATAACAGAAAGCAAAACATCCCGCCGATTAATCCCTTCTCCCGTAGTTCTCTGACCACGGAAATTGTCACATTATTTACCACCTTAAAATGTCATTTTACTATGTTCTATCATCAAATGTCACCTTCTTTTGATTTTCCTTTACGCTCCAAACGGGCGGGCGCATGTCACTTCCCACGACATGGTGTCAGGTTGGAAACAGAAGGCAGAAGGAATCATTGATGAACCATTAGGTACGGGTATTTTCTCCACTGCACACATTTTCTGTCAATGCCTACTCTGCTGGACAGTGATATCCAGCACATTCCGAAATACATCCGCGGCATAATAATACTGACCACAGATGGACACCAGCAATTAAATATTGTACGGTATATACCTGTTTATCGATATCTTAATCTTCCTTAATAATGCAACAATTTCAGAGTGTAAAAATCATTCGCCTTGACTGGGATTCGAACCCAGATCCCTCAATATCCGGTCGAGTGCTTTAGCCACTTAAGCTACCGAGGCGTCCTCTTAAACTCTGAAATTTTGGAGGTTTAGGTTTGGAGGTTTGGAGGTGGAAGTTTAAGAGGACGCCTCGGTAGCTTAAGTGGCTAAAGCACTCGACCGGATATTGAGGGATCTGGGTTCGAATCCCAGTCAAGGCGAATGATTTTTACACTCTGAAATTGTTGCATTGAAATGCACATTAGCGGATGACTCCGTTAAAAGTTACTGTTGCAGCATCTCCCGCAGTTTCTTTGGAATTCCTTAATAATGACGTAAATCCTAACAACATCCTTAATTTCAATGTAAAAGTATTGAAAATTCAATATAATAAATCATTAATTTTTAATTCGACACGGAGAAGACATTTCTACATCCATAATGAACTTTCATACCACCTTAAGTCGTAATATTCACCTTTCAAGAAATTCTGAATTTCTGACAGGAGGGCATAAGTTGTGAAAATCTTATCCTGGCAACTTAAGTAATTGGAACATGGGTTGAAGAAAATACCTGGGATGTGTGAAGAGGCTTTCGAGGAGCCGTTATCCGACGAATAATAACATAAGCCGGGGGGGATGCGTCCCTGGGCGATCTTTTCTGGTTCTGACACGCGAGCAGGCCGGCGATGCGTGTTTTCTTCCGTCGTGGAAAATATTTATCCGAGATTCAGCTCTCCACTGGGGAAGGTTGAACAAGTTGTGAGACACCCTATTCCACTTTCTAGCGATCGCGTTTAGAAGCATTTAAATGAACTGCAAGCCCGTTCTCTCCGCCATGAGGGTACACGCTCGCTTTCCGAAATGGCTTATCTTGATACAGGATAGTGATCAAAAGTTAACTGATTTTCGAGAACTGAAACGAGCGTCAACTCTGCTCTGACATAGCTCGAATCGCCTCACACTTCACTTCGGCCCACCAACTAATTACTTTCACTTTCCCGACTATTTCAAAGCGTTTCACGCGCTCGGACGCCCTCCGTCTTACAAGTGTCCACTGGGCACGTGGAAAGAAAAACTGGCCGTTATTTTTTTTGATTGAGATATTAATCGGATGGTCCATGTGTCGCACAATCTTCTCGATGTCTCACTTCGGAGAGGAATGCGTTTATATTAAGGAAGAAATTTATCCAAAAATATGGTGGCTTTCATATGGAAATCACTGCAGGTCTACTCGCTGACCGTTTTCAACATGGAAGATGGGAAATGGGCCGGGCTCCCAATCCAATACATTTTCATCACCACCTCGAGATTTTGACATTCAATTAAAGAAATGAAGCGTTGCGACGAGGATCTGGAAACATTGCCTTCGCATGAACTTGGTCCGGGTTTCCCGACGAGCGAGTGAAATCCGAGACCGGAGCGTCGACTCCACAGTCCGGAAAGCATTCGGAGTTTTATCGGAATTTCCGCTTGACGAGGATGTGTTCACAGTAAAAATTTAGCGAAAATCAGGAGTAAGCTGATGCGAAACTTTATCCATGGCTTGTAAAACCCTTTTTCGGAACCCTTATCGCCGACTGCCTGGTTGGGCAAACCAAACGTCGCGGGTTCAGATTTTAACGATGGGCATGAATGTTGTATTTGCTCAATGAATGATCGCATTGAATGGTGCGCTATTATATTCTATTGTTTCAGGATTCGCTTCGTGGGAGTGTTTATTATCCATTCTAAAAGAATTTGTTCTCTGCCACAAGACTTTTATTATAAGGTACAACGCTTTCTCCCGACTTGCGGCATCATCAGGTGTGCTATTATCATCGACGCTGGAGCAACATAAGCGAAAATAAATTTCCACAACTTAACTCTCCCATATTGCTTCCACTTTCACTACAGTGGTCTGTCCGGATTGGTAGAATAGTAAATTTTTAAAGGCGTGTCTTGATAAAGGCGGGTAGTAAATTAAGTAATATTCGCCCATTCAAGTCGTGGCGCCTACCCCATAACTCCATCTACTGCGGTTGTAACGATGGACATTGCTGATTATCGGCGGCTGAAAGTGACTCCACTCGCTCATTTCTTCCTTCCCTCGTCTGCCCATGGAATTTTCTCGCCGAGGCCGAAGTAATAACATTCAGGAAACAGATTTTAGAGCAGCAAGGGCTCGGTGAATTAGTAATGAAAAGCTCAAGTGTCATTATGGAGTAGAGTTAATTACTGGGGAAGCCGAATCAGAAGTGCAGTACCGAGCAGAAGTGAAAACAATCGTCTGAAGAGATCTAATTATTTGTTTGATCCCTGGTTATGGTTCTGGCACCCCAGGGTGTGTTCCTCGGGATCCTGACGAGCATCTTTCGGTTCGTCTGCAGGCTTCCCACCCTAAAGGTTTCCCCAGGTCAACCGATGGTGCGTGACCCACCAGACTGTGTCTACTGGAAAGATTTTGACAGCATAAAAAAGGTGGAAATGAAGCGTCGATAGAGGGAGAGAGACGGGGAGTATAAAACATTAGGAAGACGTCACTCGAACAACATATGAGGTATGATTATAGGCTGCGGGCGCACGGACGTGTTTTTTTCGTAGATGACCGGCATCTAATGTACAAAATCCACTTGATATTTGGGGGTCAACTGGCCCCGCGCCGATGACATTTCTTCTTTTGTTGTTTTGTCCCCTCCAGCGCGCATGGAAACACATGCGGGCGACTCGGGAGGGCACTTTTTGACGGACGATTTAAGAGGCGACCACATATTCATTGAAGAATTAAGACACCCAATCAATGTACGAGCGTCATCGGTTATGTTGGGAAGCTCTCTTCACACTCGGCCCCGACTTCGGCTGACCTTGGAGATGAATCGGCAATAGGAGGCCACAGAGAGAGAGAGAGATCTGGCCGCTGAACACCAGTGCACCGTGGTGCTCTGTTGTCCATAGCACCGGATGTATTGTTTAGCTTTTTCGATTTCAAATGTGTCGAGAACACGGCCCCTATGAATGGTTTTTGGTAAACATTTGTCCTTTGTTTGTGTCTCTCCATTTGTCGTTTTCGTTTACTCTGATATGTTGGGAGGTTAACAGATTTCGGTTGGGGCCCGGCGACTATGGGGTGCCAAATGGGAGCTATAGATGCCTCGGTCCAGATCCCTTCACCAAAACATCCACTTATGCATACCTCCTTCGCCTGACTGACCTGCTTACAACCGCTACGTGTGTTCTGCCCCGCGTGGCAATATCTCAAAAGCCCCATTTTAAATCAAGGCCAATGCGTACTTTCCTTCGATCAGTCACCGAGGAAAAAAAAACAAGATTCGACTATCTGAAAACAGGCAAACCACACCAATGCTCTTAACTGTTCCTTGACTGATGCTTGTAAATATTTAAACGAATATATTCGAAATGAGATATCCCAGCAAATCCCGCAAATGAGTAATTTCGACAAACTTCTTGGAAGATAGGACCCATCGTAAAGGTTGGGTGGGAAGAGGAACAGGTCTTAGAGGAAGAGAATTCATCTATCTCCTCGGAAAAATATGATACGACTGTTTGGAACTCTCTGCGACATAAACTCGGTGTGATGGTTGACCGAATATGACGCTATGCCAATTGCTTTCACAATGTGACAAAAGTGACGGCCATTTAAGACTCAAGGATTCTTTCCAACTCCCCTCACTGCTGCCTGATCTCAGTTGGAGGTATCCGATACCAATTATCCCTCTCGGCCGAGGAAATACTTGTGATTTTTTTAATCTGTTTTTTTTATTTGCTTTACTGCTTCTTGGTCTATCTGCATTATTTAGAATTGAAAGAAATTAAGAACGGGATGAAGTGGGCCCAAGAAGGACTAAAGCTGAAACTCACGTGTTTTTTCACATAAAAACGAACCTTCACCGAAAGAATCTCTCTCAAATATGAATTTGAATTATAATCATTACCGTTTAAGATAAGTTTCGAACGGGAAAATATGCAACATTTCTCTGCCTCGCCTCGCGGGGCACCAGCTGGAACACTAAACAAAATGAGACTGATCTTCAATTCCGAACATATTCTATCTCCCTTGATTCCGCCCAACATACCTATACTTTTTCCACCCCAACCTCGCATGCATAACGTCGTCCCGTCCTATCACAATCTTTAGCATTCCACCGACAATCAAAATACTCTGTATTCATCATTCCTGCTTCTTTTCTATGGAATACTCATGTGACATAACAACTCACCACCTAATTACTGTGGAAGCATCTACATATCTAGTTTACACAAGACCTCAGGGAAAACATTCCTCGCCACTAGTTTATGGACATTGGTTTGATGTTCCTAAACCCATTTCTCGAATGGAATACTCTGTTAAATGAGGGTTAATCAAATGCCATCTCTTCGGTTTTAAACAACAAACCAATTCGCTGCGGTTAGTCACACATCTTGGAACCGTATTTTCTTATGTGACCACATATTTTTCGGACCTTCTTTCTGTCACAAAGATCCAACTGAGGAATATTGTTCGTGAAATGTGCAAAGCATCTGGTCATCTATTCGAATGTAAATTTCCTACCGGCGTACTGAATTCCGTAAATATTAATTTCAACGATATCAAACGGAAAGCAGGAGAATTGTTTTCCCATATTGTTCGAGGTCTTATATTGAGGTCTTATATTTAATGATTCATTTTATAACAACCCAATTTTGAAGTGGCTAATGGACTAGTTATTATTAAGCACAGAACGGGATCCATGTGGATGGCAACTGGAATGACCCGAAATATTAATTTCTACTTCCGGAGGTAGAACATCAGGCCGAAGAACGATTACAGGCACCGTTTCGTGTTCTCGATAAGCTGGCCGATAAAACTTGAAATTGCTGCTTATAAAGGCATTTTATATCGGTGCAAACAAACTTTAAACCTGAAAAAGAAGTAAAAAAATAAACTTTGGAAGACATGAAATTTCCAATGACGTGGCGACCTCGAAAGCTGAATGGTAATTTGCTCGAAATTGCGGAGAAATTGCGATCTGAGGTAATCCCACTGATATTCGACGGCGCAGCGGCAGGGATGGAAAACAGTCGTCCCAGCACCACTGACCACGGATAATAGGGAAACCAGGAGTTAGTCATCATACGAATAAACCCTAACAATGGAGCAGTAAATTCAGCATTCGCTTCTTCGCCATTGATCACGAATACTCTTTTTATCTGCAAATTCAAATTTTGCTGATTTGTTACGAAAGGACTTCCATATTGTGATGCATGATCCTATATTTGTTGCGTGGGGAAAATAGAAATTCTGGTTCGATACCATGGCATCCAACCGTTCTCCTTCAACCGCGTCCACCGGCTCCTGCCGATGGCTCTTCCGTGGTCTCCATTAGCTCCCGCTCGCACCAGTCGGCAGACATTCCCATGCGCAGGTTAAAATAGCGGACGCCGTGCCGGGCATGGCAAATGGCATACTTCCCGAGGCACGGGATTAATGAGGGATGCATGCCATCATAGGGCAGATGGGCGACTCGTTGCGCATTGTGAGGTTGAGCTTATTTCTGGCGGCTGTCGGTTCCTGCCCAATGTTTGTTTGTTCCCTCTCTCCATGGGACATCCCGTCACGAGCAGAGTAAGGAATGGGAAAGTGGCGCGCGAGTTATCCTTGGGCAAATTCACAATCGCGTCCTTAGTTCTCCTTGGAAATGCCGCTCTAAACTATCATCAAACATACGAATGCATGAATTTCATATTTGCCTAAGGGCACTTAGAATTTATAACTCGATAACTCGAGCATCTCCGACGGATGTGCTTTTATTTTGACACAGGGAACAGCTCGGCTAGTTTAGCACCGCGTCGTTTCCTTTCTTTGGTGCACGCATTTTTGAATTGACCAATTTGCAGCTCGTCGCTAGGCACCATAACGGACAAAATAATCCGTCCACCGAACAATAGTTGACTGCAGGACAATATGCCCGGTCCTCCATCCAAGTGGCATAATATTTTACAGAACTTAACGCTAACAACATGAGAATATATCAATCAAAGATTGCAGGCGCAAACCATTCTTTAGTACTGACCACCAAAGTCAACTTTCGCCATGACAACGAGCACAGAGTATCCACCACGACAATCGTAGAACAAGGTGTCAGTACTTGCGTAGTGTCACCTTGATTGAAATTATTTCTTTTCTAAATTAGCGAGTGCTGATAATTATTGAAACGAACATTTCACGTTGTTACGAAAGCTTTACACTCGGACCGTATAATTGACAACTGATTAGTTTAGGATATTTTCGTTGGTCGTAACTTAGAAGCTCCGGAATCGGAAGATAGTCTGTAAATCTAAGCCTATCCCTTCAAGAAAAGACTAACGGAGGTGAGCTCCGTCATTTCACCAATCCCCATATCCAACAAACTCATTGATTGATGCCAGTTAATGAGCCAGTGACTAGCAAAGAAATTATGGAGATTTCGCTGCTAAACATTTCATGATTTCTCGTCCTGCCAAAGGAATGACGAAAGGGACCTCTTTTTCTGCATGGAACTACACATGGATGTAGCCTTTCAGTACAAAATATTATGACGTTTTAACCGCCAATGGAGTGTCCCATGATAATTTTAACATCGTAACAGGCCGTGACCGTTTGCCACCCAACACCAACAATGAATTTCGTCCTACCATATGGTCTATTAATATATAATATACCAGTCGTGCCATTGTGATGGTAAAATGAATAATTTTCTTCGAAATAAGTTATTTACTCAAAGGCGTTTCAGAACTCAGAACGTTTCCTCACACATGGGTCTTCTTTGACCCAGCATGAAATCCTTAAAGAAGGCGTGTATTCTTGTGATAGGGGCCTCGAAATCACCCGTTTGATAGTGAGTGAGTACCGATACGCACATGTTTATGGGAATTTCCTTGATAGTGTGGGAACTTCTTATCTTCTTGCCCTATCAGGAATGAGCGATAGGAATAGAATTCAAAATCACCCAAGGATTATCAGCACGTGTTAGTGCGAATTTTCCCCGTGCGGTATCCAATATGGTGTACATTTCAAACTAGGCAAATAAGAGGAAAACATTCAAATAAATTGCGCCTGCTAATATAATTCTTCGTCCGCCCAGCTCACTATGAGTATTTTAACTTTTTATTTTCTTGTGTACATCTAAATTCCACCCACTGTCTCGATTCCGATGATTCCGTTCATTTCAGGGCTTCTTTTCCCGCAGAACTACTTCATACTCCCTTCCTGAAGGAACCTTTCGGAATCTAAGTTAGAACTTCTGTTTTTGAGGGAAAACAATACGGAAACGATTAAATGTCTTCAATTTAAACTTTTTCAATAGTGGGCCTCCCTCTTAACAAAGATTCTCTCGCTAATTCGCAAGGATTTTTTAATAAGGGTCGTGGAGTAACAACCGTCAACGGAAGGAAATGCAAATATGAATAAATCAGACGAGGAAAGTTATTTAGGAACAGGAGCAAATATTTAATATCAAGTGTCATTAACTTCATCCTAAGAAAATATCTCCTTAAGACCTTTTTGCGGGGTAATTTGTCGCATGGCGGTAGCACACTGAGTGCTAAAAGCAGCAGAGGAAAGATTGGAGGCCTTTGAATAGTGGTGCCAAGAACTCAAAGTGCAGATGAGGCAACAATAGCAGGAGCGAGAGATAGAAGAACAACCAAGGCACTACTGGACAACGTCGAGGCGAAGAAGGTGTGTGTCTACACTGGACACACAAATGCGACACGAGGGTCTCTTAGGGATCACAACAGAAGGTGTAAATGGGAAGAATGAAAGATGGAGAGAGGAATATACGATGGAGGACGTGGGGTGCAGTCCATGTATAGGAGAGTAGCTGGAGGTGGACGTCCATCGCAACCGATGCTGAGCCGGCAACAACCGCCGAGCGATCTAGAGATTGATGACCGAGGAAGGAGGACACATACAAGCACGCCATTCATCGCCGTATCTCGGGCCGGACAAATTTCAACTACCACTTATCTACATTCGTTTAAAAAAACTTTTACTGCACATTCCTCTAGATTCTGCATATGGAGTTTGGCGAAATTATGAGGATGGATTCTGGAAAGAGGGCACTTTCCAGGCGAGTATACTCGGCAGGTATGAGGACAGTCCTGGAAAGAAACCAATTCACTGCCGGTGAGAGTGAAACTTTGTTGTGATGATCGGAAAGCACACGAGACTCACGAAACGAGAAAAACATTTGTCGCTACCGAAGAAGAGTCGGTCCCTCCGGCGAGAGACGCCGTGGCCGATGGCGAGGATTGGCAGTAATGATGTCCATGGAAAACCTCCAATCGACCATCTCGGATGCTGCAGGTATTAGAGGAAGGCCCACGGGTCTTCCGCAATAGAAGGGCGGGTCGAATAATTTTGGGGTGGACCGGATTCGTGGGGAGTATAAAATAAACGCGAGAGCAACCCAGAATGGACATTTGCACACTCTCAAAGCCAGGCCCAAAGGAGATCGCAGATCGACACAGCATCCAAGGGACGAAGCACTGCACCAGATATGGCACCCAAGTTACCATCGGAATAAGACTTCAACATCTGCCACCAGGATTTGATCCCGACTATATGGCCCGGGACACCTGCGTATTGCTATCAGAATTACTCGCCACTCAAAGAAGGGTGACGGACATGGCACCTTTCCACCGAAAATAATAGCAAAACACTTATATGGCACCAAGGTGCAGAAACTCACTCATCGAAGGCGCCGAGTGGATATTCCGAAACTCCGGATGGCCGTCGCGAGGAGCGGTCTCCTAGCGACATTCGCGCGGCCCACCAGCCCTCACTCGAGACCGTCGCAAGGGACGCACCTTTCCTTCCAATGGAGCGGAAGCCGCCCTCGGAGAAATCACCGTCGGAGGCGCCAGTCACGGCGCCATTGCACTTGGGCCGCCCCGGGCCGGCGGGAGGCCTTGCGTCACCGTCCGGGCATTGTCGTGCCGCACCGTACAGGAGGGTGGGTGTGGGGTGGTGGGCGGGGAGTTCCTCGGGGCGAAATCGCGGTGGGTGTGCTGGATCAACCTCGGCCCGTCCCTGGCCGCTCTCGCGCGCCGAAGCGGCGTCCTTCCTTCCCGGGGCGCGGATCCGACCGAACGGGGAGAGGAGGGAGCGACAGTGCGGCCTCGCGTCGTCTGCACTCACTCGCAGGCGTTCCCGCGGACGAGAGAACCACCGCACGGGCAAGGCCCTCGGGGGCGCGCGGAGGGAGGAGAGGGTTGCTGGGGGCGGGGGGGCGACACGAAAAAAAAGAGGTCTGCGGGACGCCTCGTGGCGAGAGCACTAAAAACACAGAAAGAGAGCAGCAATGGAGAGGGATGCAGACGCTATGGTATTCGCCCGCCAACTTCCAACGCGTTTCCCCTACCCACCACTTCTGCCGCCTTTCTCGGCTGCCCTCCCCCCCCTCCGCCCTGCCCCCCCCTCTATCGCCGCAAGCGATCGTCCTTTCCCCTCCGCACGCACTGTCGTCCTGCGACGCGTACGGTCCATCGAGGGTCCTCCTCTCGCTCCCCCCCGGGGGCCAACTTACCCCGCCTCCACTACCCCTCCCTTATCTCCTTCCTCTGCAAATCCGCCGTCGACCCCTTGCTTCTCGCTCGGTTCGGATGGATCCGGAAGCGCCCAACTCCCGACGGAGGACGCGCCAGTTGCCAACGCGGGGGAATCCGCGAGGAATGAGGGCGGGTGCAAACCAATGGCGAAACATACGGGAGGGCTCCTTCTTTCGACTCCCATGAAATATCATTTCCAAAAGAATCAACAGCAACCACGCCTTTTCTGTTTCCGCAATCAGGCCAAGAGGTTCCTACTCTCGGAGTGCTAAACTCCGGTGCGGGGGCTACCCCAACTTCATTCGCCTTCATGAGACTCTACCAAACCTGGAACACATTGTCGCACACGCATTGTCGCTGGACACCATTGGCTGGACTCTTCCGTGGCGCGATTCATGTCCGGCGCGCCATGTGTAAAGAGGTGAGTCGAGTGGGAATTCTGTCAATTCCGTTATTTTCGTCTTCATTTTTTGAGAAAGCGGTTTATTATTAAAGAAAAATCGTCCCCATATATTATTCATCATGTTCAACTGCTGCGTTGACTAATTAATTTAAATGATTTGGCTGAGTGACAGACGACGCCATGTATTTGTTACAAGGTCTTACCGGCGATAGACCAGTGACCCATTTGTACTTATTTTCACCCTGCTGACGACGTGGCCACCGTATCTGGTAGGGCGACGTCGAGATATTGGATTGGTGTGACGGTTTAGTCCAGTCATAGATGTCCATGGCAAAGGAACTGGGTTTGATTCCAGGGAACGTTAGGATATTTTGGTCTTCTTTCGCAGTGGCATCCATCCGGAGCTCTACTTCAACGTACCAGCTTCACGCAGGAGGCGCCGGTTGGCAACACGACACGGCGGAGATGATACTCGCATATGCATTCGAGTCGCATCTCTCACGCAGCAGCAGTTCCATCCAGCAAGGCCGGATCATTGCCAACAGTTGTGTACATAATGCCACGAAAACATCCAAACATTCAATATTTTTCCGCGACCGCAGTATCTTACTAATTGCAGATACTTTACTGGTTAAGATCTAGGCGACGCCGTGAACTAACCCGCGAAATCATGAAATCCGCGGGCACGGCTAGGAACAAACACGAGACTGCCAGGTCGCATGGGGGGGTTCGGATGTTTTGGATGCATATACTGTGGCCAACCAGAAACGTAAAAAAGAGGGCTCGGTTGGATTTATTTGGACCTGACGAATGGAATTCTCGTTTGGCGCCACTCGACGATGGTTAAATACCACCATACACACACACACACATATATATTATGTATATGCATTATATATCTACATATACAAAAAAGAAAAGAAACTAATATGTTATATATATATATATATATATATATATATATATATATATGTATCATATGAGTTTCTTTTCTTTTTTGTGTTTCTGTGTTTTTGCCTTGTTCGCTTGTGCTAACTTCATGTACGAGGGCGATTCGAAAAGTAAGGTCTCCTATTTTTTCAAGAAAAATCAAATTTATTCTCAACTTTGCGTACATCATTGGAAAAGTTGAGCATTTAGCTATTTTTCTGCATAGTTGCCTTGACGATCAATCACTTTTTGCATCCTTATAAGTAGCTAAGTCGTCAGTTGGCTTCGTGAGGCGGCGGGAGTACGGTATGACGCCGGCATTAAAAAGCTGGTTACAAGGATGCAAAAAGTGATTGATCGTCAAGGCGACTATGAAAAAAAATAGCTAAATGAGCAGCCCTTCCTACGATCCACCATATATATACATACATATATATATATATATATATATATATATATATATGCATATATATATATATATATATATATGCATATATATATATATATATATATATATATATATATATATATATATATATATATATATATATGCATGTATATATGCATGTATATGTATAGATATCTTCGAAATGGAACGCTCTTCGGCGACACACAAATATATAAAAACACAGGTGTAGATTTTTAGAATATAGAGACACAAAGAAAGTACAGTCACAATATGTTATTTGACGTTTCGACAGCTCGGCTGTCGTCTTCAGAATGGCGTTTTTGGGGAAGAGTCTAGTGGACATGTGCGGGGGAAAGGTGGGGGAAGGAGGGGTAAGGGACCAATAGGAAATTAACAAGGGGGTGGGAGGGTATATGCAGGCAGCCCTATGATGCATTCAGTGGGCTTGGTTCAGCCCAGGCGGTTTAAATGATTGGGCCACCCAGATATGCGCCATCTCGCGGGTTCTCACCTCTATCATACTGGCTGATTGGGAAGGATTTCAATCACCGAAACGGAGAAGCAGTCGTCAAAAGATTGATTATGGGTAGCAGTGTGAGTAGGGATGGGATAATTAAGGAAGGTGGAAGATTTGGTGGAGTATCGGTGGTTATTCAAGCGGAGGGAAAGTGCGGTCGTGCATTCGCCCACGTAGAATTTTTATGATCCTTAGAACAACTTTAGCTGCGTGGGATATCAAACTTATTGTCCTGTAGTCCTCACATGATGTAGCCTTTACCTTTTTCGGAATAGGAGCTAAAACTGATCTCACAAAGTCTTCCGGCCAGATTCCTTCCTCATAAATACTACGAATCAGCCTATATAGCCTCTTCCTCCCACATTTTCCTAAACATTTCAATAGTTCCACGGGAATGTTATCCACCCCCACGGCCTTGTTTATTTTCATCTCCCTAAATGCCCTTTCTATCTCATCGTCGAGTATGCCTGGACCTAAGCTATCTTCCTCTGAGTCATATTCTTTTTCAGTGTCTAACTTTGTTGGTCAAAGTTCTTTACTATACAGTTCTTCAATGTATTCCTGCCATTTCTCTTGAATTTTTCCTGCGTCAACTATGAATATCCCCGCCGTATCTCAAACTGTTAGCATAGATCTTCCTTTCTTTCTTCCCAATAAAGATTTAACCTTGCTGTACAGCGCACCGATTTCACCCTTCCTCTGCAGACTTTCCATATCCTCGCACTGCGTCTTCCACCATGCGTCTTTTGCTTTATTTGTTACCCGCCTCAATTTATTGTTCAATTCTTTGTACTTCATTTTGCCTAATTCTGTATTTATATTCTTCCATTTTCGCCGCTCATCCATCTTTGTAATCATCTCATCCGTGATCCATGGTTTCCTAGTCCTTTTAGCATTAACGGTTCCAATAGTGTCTTTTGCGGCTTTAGACAACCCTTTCTTGATCATTTCCCATTTTTCTTCGATAGTACTAAGCCCTTTACCATCCTCCATGATTTTCTCTACCGCCTGTTTGTATTCCTTCCTTTTAAAACCATTTAACGTTTCCACATTCCGTTTTCTAACTCGCCGCCCCTGCCTTATCTTTTTGAAACGTACGCTACATTTCATAACAACTAAATTGTGGTCTGAGTCCGCATCCGCTCCCGGGAAGCTGTGCGAATTTATCACACTGTTCCTAAACCTGTGTCTAACCAGAATATAATCTAGCTGATATCTTCCTGAGTCACCTGGCATTTTCCATGTATACCTGCGTCTTTTGTGGTGTCTAAACCAAGTGTTGGTGATGACTAACCCCTGTCTCCTGCAGAACTCAACTGCTTTCTCCCCGCGGTCATTCCTCGTGCCTAAAACGTAGTCCCCGACCTCGTCACCATCTCTTCCTTCGCCTACCGTCGAATTCCAATCCCCCATCACTATCAAATGTTTCACTGTAGGAACACACGCGATTATGTCCTCTAACTGATCGTATATCCTATCGACCTCTTCTTCCTCATGGTTGCTCGGTGGCATGCATACCTGAATAATAACCTAGTGGGTCGGTTCTGCTTTTATCCCTACTAGTAATAATCTATCCGTTACCTTTCTATGTTGACTACGCTTCTTCCTACCTCTTCATTTAATACTATGACAACCTCTCGTTGGCTCTCGTCCCCGTCGGTGTATATTATTCTATACTGATCACTCCAGTAATCCCCGCTATCCTTCCATCTCACCTCGCATAGACCTAAAATATCTATATTTCCCCTTTCCATCTCTCGCTTAATATTCTCCAATTTCCCTGTCCTCATCATTGTCCTAACATTCCAAGTTCCTATTCTAACTAATTTGGTCTTCTTCTCCGCGTCTTCTGTCCTGCTGCTGGCGGTTTTCCCTTTCAAGGGTTTCGTGGGATGACGACCGCGGAAGCCTTGCCTCCCCCGCTGGCGGGCACGACACACGGCCGATTGTGCCGAGCCCCGTAGTTGCCAGGACTCAAAATCTCTGTATTGTCCATGATATTTATCTTGGGAATGATAATTGAGGTGGTTTCCCGTTGCCTTCCTCAATAGTGTTTTTAAGGTGACACCATCACTTACTGGCCGCCCCACTGGGGTCAGACGCCATTGCAGCCGCCTCGCTGAGGAACAGACGCTGCGTGGACTACCTTTCGTCTGGCTCCTAACCTTCTTCCCCTCTGGCATGGGTGACCCTACCAGGAGCAATTATTATTACTCCCGCCAGCACAGCTCAAGGGGTCATCGGAACGCACAAGTCCTTCCACCACGCCAAGGTTGTAGTCCGGGAAGGGTGTACACATACACGCACACACACACACACACACACACACACACACACACACACACACACACACACACACATATATATATATATATATATATATATATATATATATATATATATATATATATGTATGCGTATATGTAATGTATTGTAACTGTATATGGTAATGTCTTGAGTCTGGGTGGAAGTTCGCAGGTTGCGTCAATCGTAAACTTTCTCATCAATCTCGGTTGTTCCTGCCTATCGTTCGCTTTGAAAATTGCAGGAGTATTCTCGACCCTCACGTATCAGTGATTAATTAGGATTAGCTTTGAACCAAGTTATGCATCTAGGCGTGTATGCCTCCCCCAATTCATCTCCTCTTGCTAAGCTGGTGACATGAAATGTGATGCTCGGCAAAGTGTCCTCGACTATTCCCTGATTGAATATTTCCGGTACCTTTTTTAAATTAACGGTTATTCCGAAGCTAATTGGTATTGAAAGTTAAGCGATACAAGATCATGACGCTGCTATGAAGTGTTTCTAGGCAATTGATCATAGTTCGCTTTTCCCTTCATATGCGCAAGCCATCAGCATTAAATGCCCTCAAGGTGCGACGGACAAAATTTTTTTCCGCTTATATCTCGTTTCGTGTGAAATCGTTTTAATCAGGAAATGACTAATTTTCAGGGTACGCAAATGATTAGAAATTCATTATGTATTAATTCAATTAATCGAAATGAAGAGAATTTGAAAAAGGTTATGTCTAGTCATGAAGCCTATTCAGCGCGGCAACAATCCAATTCAATGCTGGAATGAATAGAAAGTTGATTCTCGCACGTGGGCGCAGTTGTGCCGTCTCAACGGTCCGCCTTTCCAGAAGACCGCTCCCACAGGATTGCCCTCCTTAGCCTGTCTGCCCTTTTTATTTGCAGTTCAATAAGTTGAAATTTGACCCAATTACTGTGGGCTATCTAGACGGACCTCTGGACGGCAGATTATATGTATATCTAGTGTCATCAAAGTTGATCTTTTGAAAGATATTCCTAATCAGTCGTCAATAAAATGTGTTTCAGAATAGTTAAGAAGCAGGAATCAAGATCGAATTTGCGTAGCTTAGGTCGCGTTTATTTTTTTTCCATAATTTAAATATGTTGACGCTGTGCTTATAATCCGTATTCGACGCAGATCTTGAATGCTCCAAGATGTCGGTCACTGAGAGGTTTTGCCAACTCGACAGAATGTGTTTCATTTGTGGTCAATGATGAAATCACTCATGTGAATGCTTCATTGGCTTGGAATCAGTTCTTGAACATTTTGAAGGGTTGCCGGGTATTACATCGGTGGCTTCACTCGTGGATAAAGAAGCATGGGTATTTTATGATTGGTCAGTATTCGTTTTATTCTTTGAAACTGATCATCGACCCACATCCCACGGAGACACGAAATTATTGATATTAATCTAAAAGTGAAATATTCCTGAGAACCGTATCAATTACTTAACTTCCTTCTTTAATGCTTCATTCTTAGTTCCACTTCTCCGGGTCCATTTAATTTTTGACTATTATTATATTATGAATGCAATTAGGAGAATTATCTCTATTCGTTGATTGTAAGCCTGTAATTATGTTCATTGCGACATGTGCCAGAGTATAAAGTTAATTTTTTTTAAATAGTATTGCAATTTGCCCTAATCAGAAATTACTAAAAATACCCAGGTTTTAGTTATACTAAAGCTCATTGAGTGTATTCTTAATTTATTCTTAGGTTTTAGTCTTATTTATTTAAGGTATTGCGAGCATGTGTACCCAAGCGCTTATTCATGCAATAGCGTGTTCGCGGATCGAATATGATCAGAAAATTGAGTTTTACGTAAAGATTTCGGCAATTTTTTTCTAGAGCATTAACCTCTATGTTCCAATCAAAGAAGCGAAGAAATGCGCAATACCGCCAAACATACGTATGACCGAAGCCCAGCAGATTTTATACCTTAATCGCATACTGAATGGAAACTATCACAATAGGAACCGCGTCGCCACATTACTAAGATGAACTTTTGTTGGGTTTTGTAGATCCGATAAATTTCCCTTATTTAAGTAGTCACGGTCAGAATATCCATTAATTTAACCTATCTTTTTTCTATTAAATTTTCCGGCATAGTTTCTTTCGATTCAACAATATTAGAGTGTAAAAATCATTCGCCTTGTCCGGGATTCGAACCCGGCTTTCTCGATGTCCGGCCGAGTGCTTTAGCCAGTTAAGCTATCGAAGCGTCCTCTTCGACTCTGATTTCTTGTTTTGAAATGGGTTCGAATTCCAATTAAGGCGAATGATTTTTACAATCTGAAATTGTTGCGTTGAAATGCATATTAGCGGATGACTCCGTTAAAAGTTACTATTGCGGCATCTCCCGCAGTTTCTCGGAGTTTCTTTAGAGTTCTCCCACAGTCGCTTCCTACATTTCAAGTTAAATAGTGTACAGATTAAGTCCTTATGTTAATGCGGTCGTAAAATATCCAGTGTCCAAATTGTCTGGATCAGAGGATTACCACACAATAGTTAGCCAGGGTTCACTACTAGTCTTCAGATTCGACACGGAGACAACCACGTGTTCCTGATGCACGTCTCTGATTAATGAAGGAATGAGCCATAGCGATTAACGCAAAGAGTGGCGGCCAGGGTGAACAAAAATCTCTCAACCCACTTCGGTTAACATATTATGCTAAATAATTTCTTCACCCCGTCAAGTAAATTTTTAAACCAAGGATCATAAGCACTATGTATGGTCTTTGCAAATGAGTTGGACTGAGTAATTTGAGATGACAGTCATATGTCGGTACACCTCCACTTTCAAAATGAAGCATATTTCATTGATTGAAATGAGCTCTTGCGGCTAAGAGTATTGAATAAATGAAAAAAAAACTCCAATAGCCGTAGAGAGTTTACCTTTCAAAACGAAGTACCAATGAGGTTGGTTGGCTAACGGCCACAAGTCTCCCACTTCGACTTGTGTTGCCGTGACGAATCACCCTCAGTACGCTGAAGAGGGTTACTTTGTGGCCGAAATGCGCGTATTCCTATTCACCTTTCTCACCCCTTTCCTTGTTTACCCTTGCTCAATCCTTTGACTTGTGGCGTTAGCCAATTAATCTCATTTGTACTTTGTTTTGGAAGGTAAACTGTTTCCGGTTATTGGAGTTTTTCCATGTATTCAAGCATAATTTCTTCAACAATCACATACCGCTGGTTGCACCTCAAATTCGACATCACCTCCCTACTTTCTTCGTTGCATTAAATTAGTTTTACACGACTCTTGTTCCGATCCAAATTCAAGATAGTCAAAAGAGTTTAGTGAGAAGCAAGAAACTGAATTTGATTTTGGAGTTGGTCTCCGTATACTCCAAGTCACAAACATTTTTCTTTCGATTCCCAATCCAAAACATATATCCGAGAATAAGAAAACCTAATCCGAGGAAAAGAAAACGATTTCGAACGCCTTTTGGAGAAAAATGTGGAAGGAGATTACACGTTACGGACGTGGATTGTCGGCGATGATATTTCTGGCCCATATGTTTTTTGTTTCCGTTTTCCTGAACAATTAGCGATGACTTTCGTTTAGCTGATAATCACAGCTACATCATTTACGGCATTTTTAATTACGCGATGACATTTTTCAAGCAAATCGCTCATCCTCGTCGGTATTAAAAAGGTTCGAAAGATTCGACAGTGAAATGGACTTCACTTGCATAACAATTGCTTTTGTCTATCAGACTTTAAATAATGGCACACGAAGTAAACATGGCGGAAGTGATGAGGAAGATCCTAAATATGGGAATCCTTGCGCCTTCGGCCCCGCGCTTGAGGCCCCACTCCATCGCGGCCTTGCCCTTCCCTACTTCTCTATCGCTGGCGTCCCCCATGCTCGACAGCTGCGAACCCACGCTTCGACCGCAGAATCAGCCTTCTTCCCCCCCTCCCCCTCCTTTATTCCTAACGCTCCTTGAAGGAACCGAATGAGAAAGCCTTCCTCCTGCACCGAGTGAGGTATCATCGAGTCAATAACTTCTCTCGTCCACACTCATACGATCGCGCACACACAATAAGCTTCCGTAGTTACGGCAGAAACCCAGGCGAGAAACCCGTTTAGATTGCATATATCTTTTAGAATTCCAAGTAGTAGAGGTGTTTATGGGAGGCTGAGACCGACAGCTGAGGTCATTTGTGCCATTAGTGATGGATGATGGCAAAGGATGGAGGGTGGTGGGAAACCCGGCGTCGGCATTAGCCTACTCTTATCGAAAGGCGCCAAGGGGTCAAACAGTTCAACCCCCCATCCGACGGACGCCGTACTCACTAATAGGGCTCTCCACAAAGCACCTCAAGTAGGGATCGGGATGCCCCTGTAAACTTAGCCAGCACTTAAGCCACCGCAACACCCGATCCCCTTCGAATAGCAATTCCCATTCATTCCCCCTCCTGGGGAATGCGCAAATGCAATTGTCGCAGCCTTGGACTGCAAGCGCCAGTACTTCGCAAAAGCAGGCCTCCTGGGGCATTCATTCCATTTCCTTTACATGTAAAGTCGTCGGGTACGTGTTTTATGAGCCTTTAATGACCGCGCCGAGTTTGTAAATAGCTCGAGAACGATTAGAGTGAGTTGCCATGAAACGGAGCCATAAAAACGATAAGAATAAGATACTTAACAGCCATAAAAATTGTAACTGGTGTAAATGTGCTCCCCCTAAGTTTCCACGGAGACATTCTGCGATGACAGCAACAAAATTTCATAAACGAGGCGTAGGTATGAGCGGTATCATTTTACTTCCTTACAAGTTGTGAGGTGACTCAAATCTCGGAGGACTCGAAATATGAATTCGGAGGCGTGAGGTTGCTACATTGCACTGCTGGGAGGTTGGGGAAAGAGGTTTGGAATGGGCAAACAAATTGTGCCGGAAGTTTATGGTGGAAGTAGTCGTGTGGGTGGGCATTGGAGTCGTCTTCTACCCGTGTCCCTGCTATGTTGAGACCCGTTCAGCATCCGAGAACCTCTTTCCTCTCGCATCCCAGTCTCCTTCTTTCACGCTCAGCATAGTGTCGACCAAAAGCTATCACGGCTCAGCTAACATTTCAAGGAGTCCCGAAGTTTGGAGCAAGACAAATTTTTTATTCTCTTTCTTTTCATCGAGCAGTAACCGTATCTTTGTTAATGTCCACTTCTCACTCCTGAATCTCCGTCAATGTGGATTCATATCAGGCGTATGCATCGAATCGAATGGAATTAAAATTCTAGTATTGATGGGAATTCTACCGCCGATATGTAGAGTACGCTTTTTGGAACGTGCGCCCGAGAGAGAATCAGGAAGTGCAGATTTATATTTCGACAGAAAAATTCCATCGAAAGGTCAACAAATTAAATTTTCCTCTTCGACAATTACTCTTTGATCAATTCATAAGGTTCCCATTTAAGAGTCAATATTTGAATATTCAATTCAACCTCCGAGCAGTGTACTGTCCTTCCATCTGCATAAAATTTGGAGCCGGGTTTACTTGGATTATAGAATATTTTTCGCTCAATCCTCACCGGGAATTATACATTATTTTGTACAGCAGTGACCACATCTTTTACAAATGGAGGCAAAGTACGTATACAAACTTGACGTACATATTTAAACACGAAGCTTTCCAAGAAACCAATGGCGAATCTGCTCGCTTTCTGGCAGAGCCATGTTGTTACGAGTTTGACGTTCCTCAAGGCTCTGTATTGTCTGTCCATGAATCAGAGTGTTGAAGATTGCATAGATATCAACGTGTCATCAATGCATTAACAGCATCGTGCGTCTACGCTGGATGTTTCTTTCTCCCTGGAACTTTATTGTTTGGCTGACGAGTCAAAGTCGTCCCCGGACACTCCACTCCACTCCTTCCTGAGTTGACTGCTTTCATTCCATTCCTCTCAGCGCTTCATTTAAAAATCCCCCGCCCGTTAGCTTGCCCTGGGTGAGAGAGAATTGACCAGAAAGCTCTCCTTTTTATTAAGTCGGTCTTATCAAATGGAGAGCGCTGCGTTGCGCCGTCACCAGGCGGAAATATTTGTTAGCTTTCGGAGAAAAGATATGACTGAGAAAAGTGATACCGTGTTGAGCGGTTTGTAAGTTGTTTTTCTTGTTTCCATGACCGGATCTGTTTATCTAAACGTTATCGCAGTCCTTCTCTCAATGCATAAACGGGATATATTATTTGCGTTCTAAATTGAAACAAATTAAAAATTCTTTTGGAGGGGTAATTTGAAAATTTAGCGTGAAATTGCCTTTATTATCATTGCGGAGATGGAGGGCATTGCCGATAACTCTCAGGCTTTCTTTTCCTTCGTCATGGTGAGATGGTTTTGGATCTAATGGTCCTTGGTTTGAGGTCTGGTTTTGCTATATTTCTGAATTAACATTCAGGTATTAGGATTTTTTTTCAGAGTATCATGTTCAGCGAACAAGTAATATTGAGGAGATTCATCCGAAAGGTTAAGACAATCTAATTGCGACACACATATGTGTTCTCATATGCAAGGTCGGTCCCAAAAGTAGTAGGACTGAGACGATTAAAAAAATGTATTTCCAGAATAAATACATTCGCTCAAAAAGGTCTTCGAAGCAGCATCCTTGTGCACTGTTCACACACTACCGCAGAGGGTGTGCCACGTCAAGTACGCCTTCTGGAAGGCGGCGCCCGGTATGCTTGCTGCTAAGCTCCCTCCCCCCGGCCTGTTGTAATGCTGCCACCGAGCCTTGGTGACGTCCTTTCAGCACGGATTTGTGGCGGGGGAAGAGGAAGAAGTCTGGCTATTGTCTAAAAACTTTGCATCCTCACTCCTCACATGATCGAGTAGCTCTTGGGAGATCCACGTGCGAGTTTCCATTTGTTCTTTTAAGAGTACTCGCAGGCAGAACTCCGCGCCCACCTTTGTCATTCCCATGTTTTCGGTCACCAGTCGATCCACATCACTTTTAGGGATGTCAATGGATGATCAGAAACCATGCGAACACTTGACCTGCGATCCCTGTCCAACAAAGCCTTCACCCTTGCAAGAATTTCGTCACTTATTTTGAGGTCGAAGGGTGTCTTGAAAGTTCGGCGTCTTCAATATCTTCTCTACCCTCCTCCGAAACAAATTGTGCCTCTCGAAACTAGTATTCTCCCCATAGCGTAATCACCATCCGCTGCTTTGATGCATGGCATGAGATTCTTTCCCGGTTTCTCCCAGTCTCACGCAAAATTTAATGGTGCAGCAATGTTCCAATAACCGGTTCATGATGAAACGTAACGTGGTCACTTTGTAGAGGTTAGGCAAACGCACGATCCGCACTCCGCAAAGGCTAGGAGCCAACTGCCAACTGCCTCCAGCCTTTCCTGAGACTCTCCCCCCTCGAACCCAGCCAGAGAAACCACCGCCCGTCCGTTCGTCTAGCCTGGAAAAAATGCCTTACTACTTTGGGGATGCACCTTCTAGATTTATCTTCTATAGATGACCTTCCCCTCCCCGGACTACAACCTTGACGTGGTGGAAGGGCTTGTGCGTTCCGATTACCCCTAGAGCTGTACTGGCGGGAGTAATAAAAATTGCTCCTGGTAGGGTCACCCATGCCAGATAGGTCGAAGGTTAGGAGCCAGACGAAAGGTAGTCCACGCAGCGTCTGTTCCTCAGTGAGGCGGCTGCAATGGCGTCTGACCCCAGTGGGGCGGCCAGTAAGTGATGGTGTCACGTTAAAAACACTATTGAGGAAGGCAACGGGAAACCACCTCAATTATCATTCCTAAGATAAACATGATGGACTATACAGATATTTTGAGTCCTGGCAACTACGGGGCTCGGCACAATCGGCCGTGTGTCGTGCCCGGCAGCGGGGGAGGCAAGGCTTCCGCGGTCGTCATCCCACGAAACCCTTGCAAGGGAAAACCAGCAGCTGCAGGACAGAAGACGCATGAGAAGAAAACCAAATTAGTTAGAATAGGAACGTGGAATGTTAGGACAATGATGAGGACAGGGAAATTGGAGAATGTTAAGCGAGAGATGGAAAGGGGAAATATAGATATTTTAGGTCTATGCGAGGTGAGATGGAAAGATAGCGGGGATTACTGGAGTGATGAGTATAGAATAATATACAGGGGACGAGAGCCAACGAGGGGTTGCCATAGTATTAAATGAAGAGGTAGGAAGAAGCGTAGTCAACATAGAGCAGGTAACGGATAGAATACTACTAGTGGAGATAAAAGCAGAACCGACGAACTTAGTTATTATTCAGGTATACATGCCACCGAGCAACCATGAGGAAGAAGAGGTCGATAGGATATACGATCAGTTAGAGGACATGATCACGTGTGTTCCTGCAGGGAAACATTTGATAGTGATGGGGGATTGGAATGGGACGGTAGGCGAAGGAAGATATGGTTATGAGGTGGGGGACTACGGTTTAGGCACGAGGAATGACCGCGGGGAGAAAGCAGTTGAGTTCTGCAGGAGACAGGGGTTAGTCATCACCAACACTTGGTTTAGACACCACAAAAGACGCAGGTATACATGGAAAATGCCAGGTGACTCAGGAAGATATCAGCTAGATTATATTCTGGTTAGACACAGGTTTAGGAACAGTGTGATAAATTCGCACAGCTTCCCGGGAGCGGATGCGGACTCAGACCACAATTTAGTTGTTACGAAATGTAGCGTCCGTTTCAAAAAGATAAGGCAGGGGCGGCGAGTTAGAAAATGGAATGTAGAAGCATTAAATGGTTTTAAAAGGAAGGAATACAAACAGGCGGTAGAGGAAATCATGGAGGATGCTAAAGAGCTAAGTACTATCGAAGAAAAATGGGAAAGTATCAAGAAAGGGTTGTCTAAAGCCGCAAAAGACATTTATAGAACCGTTAACGCTAAAATGACTAGGAAACCATGGATCACGGATGAGATGATTACAAAGATGGATGAGCGGAGAAAATGGAAGAATGTAAAAACAGAGCTAGGCAAAATGAAGTACAAAGAATTAATCAATAAATTGAGGCGGGATACAAATAAAGCAAAGGAAGCATGGTGGAAGACGCAGTGCAAGGATATGGAAAGTCTGCAGAGGAAGGGTGAAATCGGTGCGCTGTACAGCAAAGTTAAATCGTTATCTGGAAGTAAGAAAGGAAGAGCTATGCTAACAGTTAGAGATAAGGCGGGGATATTCATAGTTGACGCAGGAAAAATTCAAGAGAAATGGCAGGAATACATTGAAGAACTGTATAGTAAAGAACTTTGACCAACAAAGTTAGACACTGAAAAAGAATATGACTCAGAGGAAGATAGCTTAGGTCCAGGCATACTCGACGATGAGATAGAAAGGGCATTTAGGGAGATGAAAATAAACAAGGCCGTGGGGGTGGATAACATTCCCGTGGAACTATTGAAATGTTTAGGAAAATGTGGGAGGAAGAGGCTATATAGGCTGATTCGTAGTATTTATGACGAGGGAATCTGGCCGGAAGACTTTGTGAGATCAGTTTTAGTTCCTATTCCGAAAAAGGTAAAGGCCACGTCATGTGAGGAATATAGGACAATTAGTTTGATATCCCACGCAGCTAAAGTTGTTCTCAGGATCATAAACAAAAGGATAGAGAGTAGGGCAAATGATTACTTAGGAGATGATCAGTTTGGGTTTAGGAAGGGGAGAGGTACGCGTGATGCCATTGCAGTAATGAGATTATTAATCGAAAGGAATATAGAACACAACCAGGAGGTATTTGCCTGTTTCGTAGATTTCGAAAAAGCGTTTGATAGAGTGAATTGGGAAAAACTAATGAGTATATTGCAGAAAATAGGAATAGACTGGAGGGAAAGGAGGCTAATCCGCAACCTGTACATGTCTCAGACTGCTCAGGTGCGGGTGGGAAACGGGGAGTCAGGATGGGCAGTGTTAGGAAGGGGTGTAAGGCAGGGTTGCCCATTATCACCGTTGCTGTTCAACCTGTATGCAGAGGAAATGATCAAAGAGGCATGGGAAGAACTCGAGGTAGGAATGAAAGTGGGCGGGGAATTCGTAAAATCAGTTAGGTTTGCTGATGACCAAGCTTTAGTTTGTCAGTCAGCCAAGGGGCTGCAAGCATTGCTTAGTGAATTGGAAATTCAGTGCGACAGGTATGGGATGAGAATCAATATTAATAAAACAAAGGTTATGCGATTTTCTAGAAAGAAAAAGGCCAAGCTTAACATTAAAATAGGAGGGCAAAAACTAGAGCAGGTAGAACAGTTTACGTATCTCGGTAGTGTTTTGGACCAACACGGTCAAAGTAGTAGGGACGTAAGGAGAAGAATTGCGCTAGGCAAAGAGGCTTTCACAAGGAGGAGGGAGTTGATGACGGGGATTTTGAGTAAGGATGTTAAGAAAAGACTCGTAAAAACTTTGATATGGAGCGTAGCTACGTACGGTGCGGAAACGTGGTCTTTGAAGCAGGAGGATAGACGTAGATTGGAGGCTTTTGAAATGTGGGTGTGGAGAAGAATGGAGAAGGTGAAATGGACAGAGAAGAAAACAAATGAGGAAGTACTTGGTATGGTGGGCGAAGAGAGGGGTTTGTTGGGAGCAATCCTATGGAGGCAGGAAAAGTGGATGAAGGGGGTGTTGACCGGCAGTGGGATGTTGAAGACTGTGATAGAGGGTAGAATGTTGGGCAAAAGAGGAAAGGGAAGGAACAGGATAGGGATGTTGAACGGGATGAATGGAGGAAGAAAGTACTCAGAGATGAAGAGGGACCTGATATAGAGTAGGATGATGGATTTTGTGTTTTGTTAGGAGTAATAAAATATTTGTTTGGTAGTTGTGTCCATCGAAAAAACTACCTTAACCGGTAGATTACCTTAAAAAAAAAGATGACCTTCATGTTGAGTGATATTTTTAAACATAAGACTCCCTAATACAATAAAATAGGTCGGACGAATTATTATGGGAAAAATACGAGCGTTTCGGTTGTTTCATTGATTTGTGTTGATAATTTCTGTAAAATATTCCTTGAAGTATGATCACTTGAAAATGGATACTTTATGTTTACCCCATCAATAGGGCTGGTCCGTCCCATGCGCTAAAACCTTACCGTGGCTTGTGCGTTCTGATGACCCCTACAGATGTCCCGGCGGAAGCAATGTTTTTTGCTCCTGGTGGAACCTCACATGCTCACAAGGCTAAGGGCCAGATGGAAGTAAGTAAGCCAGTAGTTCAAGTAAGAGTGGGCTCCTCAGTGAGGTGGCTGCAAAGGCCTTTGATCGCAGTAGAGCGGTCATTTGAGTGATGGTGTCACATTAAAAACACTATTGAGGAAGGCAACGGGGAACCACCTCAATTATCATTCCCAAGATTCAATGATGGCCATAGGTGACCGTATGAATCCTGGCAACTACGGGACTCGGTCAAATCGACCGTGTGTTGTTCCCGGCAGTGGGAGAGGCAAGGCTTCCGCGGTCATCGCCTCACGAATCCCTCGCAAAGCAAAATCAAAAGCGAAAGCGACAGCGTAGAAGAAATATGAAAGGGCCGAACCGGTTAGATTTGGGGGGGTTTGAATACTGAAACGAAGTCGGGCAGGGATATTTGACAGAAACAATGAAGCGGGAGATGGAGAGAGGAAAAGTACATATTATAAAGCTGTGTGCGGTTACAAAGAAGTTTACGGAAATTAGTATGGCGATATACAGTCGAGCAGTGTACATCGGAGAGGAAGAGAGTCAGCGAGGAGTGGCAAATAATATTGAGCAAAAAGTTAGGAAGAAAGGTAGAAAACATACGTAGAGCAATCAAGTGACAGAATAATATTAGTAGACGTAAAGCCAACGAATTAGGTAATTTGTCTATAAACATGACACCAAGCAATCACAGGGAGGAATAAGTCGACGGAGTATATGCGATCAATCAGAAGAAGTAATTGCCGATGTTTCTGAAAGGGAATATTTGATAGTGATGGGGGATTCGAACGCGACGTAAGGTGGAGGGAGAGATGGTGATGAGGTGGGGGACTACGGTTTAGGAAAGAGAAATGACCGCCGGGAGAAAGCAATAGAGTTCAACGGAAGGCAGGGGTTAGTCATCACCAACACTTGATGTAGACACCACAATAGGCGTGGGTATATGCCAGGTGACTCAGAAATGTATCAGTTAGATTATACTAGTATTGTATTAGTTATTGTTAATCACAGATATAAGAACAGCGTGATAAATGCTCACAGCTTCCTGTAGGAACGGCTGCTGACTCAGACCGTGATTTATTACTAAAGAATATTGACATCAATTCAAGAGGATAAAACAGAGAAGCCGGTTGAGGAAACGTAAAAGCATTCAACCGGAGCGACAAGTTTCAGCAGGCGTTAGAGAAAATTATGTGTGAGTACGGGGAAGTGGGTACAAAAGGAGAGAAATGCGAACATATGAAATAAAGGGGTATCAAAAGTTGAAAACGAAAGCATGGGATCAGTAAATAGGAAAAGGACAATGACACCAGGTATTACGGACGACATGGTTAGAGAAATGGTCGAAAGATGGAGATAGAAGAGTGTAAACTCAGAATTAGGTGGAAGGAAGTAAAAGGAGTTGAATGATAAAGAAGAGTTACAACAAATAGAACGTGGTGGAGGACTCAGCGCAAGGAAATGGAAAATTTACAAAGTAAGGATGAAATTGCTGCGGTTTGCTGGAAAATGAAACCAAACAATCAAAGCAAACCGAGAAGAAAGAGGCTAGACAAGCAAGAATCAAACCAAAGCAATGTGAGAGGAAGTAGGAAGGGAAAATCCGTGCGAACAATTACAGATAAGAAAAATAATGAATTGAGCCAGGGAAGATTTCAGAGAGATGGAAGTAATAAATAGAGGAATTTTATGGCAAGAGCATAGCACCCAGAAAGCTTAGACACAGGAAGAGAAAGGACTTGGAAGAGCTCAGATCCAGGCGAACATCATGGTGTGATGGGAAGGGTATTAAGGAAATCGAGGTCAAATAAGGGTATAGGGGTGGGAAATACTCCGGTGGAACTACTAAGGGTTTAGAAAAAGGCGGGAGGAAGAGTTTTTATGGACTGATTCAGAGCATTACTGAGGGAGGAATCGGAGGGAAGATTTCGTGAGATCAGTGTTGGTTCCCATCCCAAAAAAGGGAAAGAGGGGGGGAACTACAGCGCATTAAGTTTGCCCGCAACAACAGGGGCTCTCAGGATCATCAATAAAAGGACGGAGATGAGGGAAAATTATGACTTAGGGGATGATTAGTTTGGATTCGGAAAGGAGGGCGAGTGTGATCCCGTAGTAGTTATAAAGTCATCAATCGATAGGAACGTAGAATACAATCGGAGTATTTGTTTGTTTCGTGGATTTCGAAAAGGCGTTCGATGGAGTGAAGAGGAGAGAATTAACGAATGCATTGCAGAAAATATCAATAGAAATGACAGATTCATGTGTGATGCGGTGAAACTGTTTCATAATAACAGAGACGAAAACTCTTGCAATTTTTCACCCAATAAAGATTTATTTTCGACTAATTTCGACGCACTACATAATTTACAAGTCACATGAACACGGAATGAAATTCACTTGAAAATGATGTAGTACATCGAAACTAGACGAAAATAAATCTTTATTGGGTGGAAAATGGCAAGAGGTTTCGTCCCTGTAAACAGCAATAGATTTGAGGGCTAGGGGACTTATCCTCGACCTGTGCATGCCACAGATTGCTCTGATGCGAGTGGTGGATGGAGAGTTAGAATGAAAAGGGAAGCGACGGAAGAGGGGTGCGACGAGGGAGTGGATTATCACCCGTGCTTTTTAACCTAAATGTGGGCAAAGAAACGCATGGGAAGAGCTGAGGATAGAAATTAAAGTCGATGGAATATTCACAAAGTCAATAAGGCATGCGGATGAACAAGCTTAAGTTTGCCAGTCGGACAAGGGGACGCAAGGATTGCGGAGCACATTGCAAAGTCAGTGTGGAATGTAAGGAATGAGAATAAATCAAAGCAAAACAAACTTTATGCGGCCTCAAAGAGAGAGATGAAAACTTAGTGAAACGTTGAAAAAGGAACAGGTGGGGCAGTTTACGTATCTCGGAAGTGTTTTGGACCAAAATGTTCAAAGTAATCGTGGCATGAAAAGAATAATTGCATTACAATGCAACAATTGCAGATGGTAAAAATCATTCACCTGACCGGGATACTAACCCGGATCCCTCGATGTCCGTCGCGGCATTTCCCGCAATTTCCACTAATTGGTCAAAGGTAAATCACCCTCAGTGGTGGCTCTAACCTCGTGGACTGAGGCACGACTGCGAATGCCTGTGACATCGCATCGACGGTATTCCTTTAAAGCCCCTTGTCCTCTAGTTCCCCATCTTGTTGAAGCCCCCATTATTTTAGAGTGTAAGAGGAAGCCTAGATAGCTTAACTGGCTAAAGCACTCGGCCGGACATCGAGGGATCCGGGTTCGAATCCCAGTCAAGGCGAATGATGTTTATACTCTCTACTTGTTGCATTGAAATGCATATTAGCGGATGACTCCGTTAAAAAGTTATTGGCGCGGAATCTCCCGCAGTTTCTTGTTTGAATAATTGCTTTAGGCAAAAAAGCTTTCACAAGGAGGAGGGAATCGATGAAAGGTAAGGATGTTTAGAAAGGGCTCATTAAAGCTTCGATTTGGAGTGTAGTTATGTACGGCACGGAAACGTGGTCATTGAAGCAGGTTGATAGACAGAGATTGGATGGTTTTGAAATGTGGGAGAGGAAAAGAATGGAGAAGGTGAAATGGACCGAAAGGAAAACAAGTGAGGAAGTACTAGGCCTGATGGGCGAAGAGAGGGGTTTGTTGGGAGAAATCCTAAGGAGGCAGGAAAAGTGGATGAAGGGGGTATTAATCGGCAGTGGGATGTTGAAGACTGTGATAGAGAGGAGAATGCTAGGCAAACGAGGAAGGGGTAGAAATACGATAGGGATGCTGGACGGAATGAAGGGAGGGAGGAAGTATTCGGAATTAAAGAAGTGCTCATTGTAGTGTAGGATGCCAGGTCGTGTTTTGTTCGGAGAGGCAAGAAAATGTTTCGAGGTACCACTGTATAGGCCGAGTCCATCCAAAACCCACTTTAACTGGTGATGTACCAATAATAATTACAATAGGGCTGGTTTAGGAAATCAGTATGACCTGAGGTGACGAATTTTTTTACAGTAAGCTTTTGGTATTTGGAATTGAAGTGTTTTCATTCTGCCTTCCCTTTGTTGCAATCGTGATATGCTATCATGCCATTTCACGTTGAGTTTAGAAATTCAACGCCGTATTACTAAAAAATAATGACGTCAAAATGAACCGAACCCATGCCATTCACTAAAGTTGAAACTGTTGAGAAAGTCGTCGTAAGATTTATCCTTATTTAATGCACACTTAAGAAAAAGGTAATCATTTGCCAAAATTGAACAGCGGAGAGATGTCCAGTGTAAAGATTAGTGCAAAGTTAATGAAGTATGTGAGTTAAGTGCTAATTTACTTTCGCGTTTACGAAACAAACATGAGTCATAGGTATGTCGTGTAATAAAGTAACGATGGATATTAACCAGAATAATGGGATCGCCAATCAAGCCATTGCTCTGTAACAGTAGAATAAGTCTGGTGAAAATGTTTCGAACCAGAAAACGGGCATCGCTAAAACATACATGTAACATGCACATGTAAAATGCACATGGTGGAGGGAGGAGTGTTTGGGCAGAACAAGAGAGGTGAGGTAATATTGGAATGAATTCAGCGGAAGATGAGATATTCGAAGGAGTTACCCGAATGTGAGACAGGGGAAAAAGGAGGAGTTGGGATCTGCGGCCGCCTTTGGATCGATAACTCATGGTACTTGGAGATAACAGCTGATGGGAATGATTCTAATCCATTGCATTGCAATAGATTAGAAGAGTATGATTTAATTGAGTGCATGTGACGTGTTTCTAATTCTGCTCTGCGTATCTCAAATATCTAATGGCTGGAAAATTACGGCCAGCGTTGAAATGGCGGGCGGAGCGAATCCTCACTTCGGAGTCTCACGATAAATTGAACTTGTCGCGATCATAGTCTGCACGGATTGCACAATTGTCCCTTCCGAAGCGACACAAAGATCTCTGTTGACTTTTTCTAATCCCTGATGGCTTTTCTCGATCGCCGTCAACAGAAAGAACACTATTATATCACCCGTCCTGGCAAATCGTGAGATGTTGACATACTATATTTATCGAGGCTGCTTCCATAAAAATGACAATTTTCACTTTTGTTTATCGCGCACAGTCATCAATTGCTTTCATGCACTTTGATGTTGATTTATATTGCTTTATGCTCCTGAATTTACCGATAAATTCAACGATGACTGTTTATTATTATTACACTTTGTCCTTTCGTCACAAATGTTTATCAATGGCCTGCTGCTCCTTTGTGTGCCATACATCCGCATACATGTGTTTATATTTAAATTTTTATGCAATAAATGCACATGTTTTTCATGTCGTGTTTTCAAATAAACTTATTTATTTGGATGAATCTTATCTGCGTTGAAAACATGACACGAATAATACTAAATATGCGCTTTTTAGCGCTTACTTTTCTGTAACTTATCATATACTTTACGTTAAATATTTTCCGTCGGAATAAATTGCCTTTTTATTATTTTCGCATGGTATTCTTAACTCATATTTCCGTCATTATAATGAATACCAAAGTCCTAAAATTATGCTAATATTTTTTTATGAAAAGTTATAATCATCAAAGAATAGCAAATTTTTTCCTGAGCCGTAACTCTTGTTATGCCTCAACTTGGTTGGATCAAGGGTATATGATTGGATTAAGTGGCAAGTAACTAAGGGAGCCCACTTCGCTTAACAGAAAGCCTTTGGGTGTCGTCAAACAGCAGCTGATAAATGTCCTATTCACACAAAACCCTGACCATCCACATGCCATGTCTCTGATTACACATACGTACATTCATGATCATGCTATCAAAATGCTTGCTCACTGTGACTAACAACTGAATATGCCAATCTTCACGGTAAATGTAACATATCAATTTTTTAGAATGGTCTCGGCTATTTTAATACATGGTTGTGAATAATAAAAGATAAAGATTCGAACGAAAGCTACCTCGGTTACACATGCACTTACATATTAAGCAAAGAAGAGGCCAGAAATAGTTAAACTTGAGGAATTCCACAATCTTTCTGTTACAAACCGAACGTTTTTTGCACTTCCTTTCAAAAAACACATTCAATTTCAACTGCCTGATTCATTTACAGACCTTCAAGCGGCGATGGTTTTCTGTCGTTTCCGACGCATCGCGACCAAATCTCAGCATTGCATTCCATGTCGCATTCACGCTCGTTTTCCGGAAATAGAGGTGATTTTGCTAAAAAAAATTCATTGCAAAATGGAAGTTGTGGCGAAGGCATTACTAATTATCTTACGCTGACAAACCTGAAATGAGAGTCGTCGAGGTGGAATTTCAAGGCGACGGAAGCTCAGTCGTGCGATGTTTATTTATCCGTTGTTGGAGTGTGAAGCGGCAGAGTTGGTAATTGTGGAATCAGTGGTCCCAATGTTTATTTCAATCGCTATTGTGGTGCGATTAGTGTTTATGAGACATGGCTGCTGTTAGTGGGTGGTTTATTTGAGAGAGAGGGTTGAGATGGCAGGCGTGTGTTGGCAAAGTATAGCTCTACGGATGTTCTGCCTTTGTGAAATGTGGTCTACATAAGTGTCTTTGGAAAGGCGTTCTCAAGGAGCAATTCCTCGATGATTTCAATGATTTTGTCAACATCCATTGGGTCACATATACAAATTGCTGGAGCAGTAATTATTATTTTGTCTTAGTGGAAGGTAGGGATTGCAATTTCAATGTCTCTCAGCAGGTTGGATTTATTTCTTCCTTTACTCCACAGTGCGTGTGCCATCGGGATTTGTGATGTGAATGATATTCATTGTTTAAAAAAAAAATGTCTGCCACATTCTCTTCATTACAGCCAAGACCCCACCTAAAGTGCAGGAAAATAATTTTCAGCCAATATATATTTTATCTCGCAACTTTCAGGAAAATTTTCTAAATTTTAATCTTCCCACATTTGCTCAAAATTTGTCCCAAGTTTAGCTAGGAAATCTTGCATGGTTAGAGGAAATTATAGGGAAAGTATTTTGCAGTGTAATATTAGTCTTTGAAAATTGTTTATTTTTATGTTTTCAAACTTTCTAATATTTGGAAAAATGCAATAATTGTAACTTTGTATTGTGGGAAGGGACTGCCAGAATCATAGAGCCATTACTCTTTCACATACTACCATGACATAAATACCATACGACTATAATTGAAGGGAGTGAACACAGAAAGGAGAATAATGGAAGAGGAAGTGAGCCGAGGCCTGAAGTATGGGAAGCAAACGGTGGAGATGTTGTTACCAGGAGATGCGAGGGAATGAAGACGTCGCCGGGAAGGGCCGCTGGCATTATTTAGTATCCAATACCCTACACCTCGGTGCGAGATAATTGAGTTGGACTATTCGCAACATTTATGCTTACTGTGGCATTGCCAACTTTCTACCCTATACAGTAATGTGGAGAGGAGTACATTCATATACGCTGTCCTTCAGGATGCTTCAGAAAAACATTTACTTCTTCATGTGCGGCACGTCAAAGCTAAATAAGGGAAGGAGAAACTAAGAAAGTTCACGCAGGGAAATAATAGTTTTAAGATCTGCTGAAAACCATTCCACGGATGTATAAGCCGTGATATTTAGGTATGATGGACGCATTTCGATAAGGTGAATGAAATTCAGTTGCTTGAAAGAGCAGGGGGGGGGACATTTTTGACCGAATCTGCGAAGTGCTGTGTGGCTATGTGCCTACTGCAAAATGTATGGACCATATATTTGCTCTTCGGCAAGTAATTAGCAGCTACGTACTTGAGTCATTAGTGATGGCCGTGCGAAAGAAGATGCATACTACCTTGATCAAAAATTTCCCGGAATTTATTCAGAAAATTAAAAATACAAGTTTATTCATCTAAATCTATATTGTCCCCTTCAAAGTAATCCCCATCGACTGCAACACACTTATGCCAGCGCTTGATCCAATCCTCGAAACATTTTTTATATTCGGTTTTCGGTATGTCCATCAGTGCTTCCTGCGATTTTTCCATTACTTCCTCTCGGCTGCTAAAACGCGTTCCCCGTAATGGTTTTTTAACTCGATTGAACAGAAAGAAGTCACAGGGAGCCAAATCAGGTGAATTCGGTGGCTGTTGGATGGTATTTGTTGCATTTTTCGTCAAAAAATTACGAATAATGATAGCACTGTGCGACGGTGCGTTATCATGGTGCAAAATCCACGAGTTTTCTGCCCACATTTCTGGTCTCTTTCGGCGAATTGCTTCACGCAAACGTCTCATAACGCCCAAATAATACTCTTTGTTTACTGTCTGGCCTTCTGGCAAAAATTCATGATGCACTACACCGTTGTAATCCATGAAAACCGTCAGCATTGCCTTCTTTTTTGACTGAAAACGACGTGGTTTTTTTGGTCTCGGCTCATTTGGTGAACGCCATTCACTTGCCTGATGTCTGGATTGCGTGTCGTACTCATAAACCCACGTCTCGTCTCCAGTAATGATCCTTTTGATGAATGTGGGATCGGATTCAGCCTCGCAAATCATGTCTTTTGCGACGTCAACACGGTCTCTTTTTTGCATGAAATTGAGGTCTTTTGGCACCAACAACACGACGGAAACCCAAATCATTAACCACAATGTCTTGGGCGGATCCATAGGCAATGTTCAAGTCCTCCGCTATTTCTCTGATGGTTAATTTGCGGTTATTGACCAACATTTCTTTTACTTTATCAATTTTTTCACCGACTTTCGATGTCGATGGTCTGCCACTGCGTTCATCATCTTCGATTGGCTCACGACCACTTCTGAACCGCTCGTGCCACTGGTAAACGACCGTTTTTTTTTAGAGAATCGTTGCCGAAACACTTTTCCAACATTTCCAACGTCCGTGCGCCACTAAATCCGTTTTATACGCAAAATTTAATACAAGTTCGTTGTTGAAAATTTAAATCCATTTCTGCAATTGTAAAAAATCGCCAACACACACAGATAGATGTACTCTTGGCTACGTAACTTTTGCAAATGTCAAGTTATGACACTAAGATTTAAAGGGAATATCAACAACAGATGTACCAATTTAACAAAAAAAAAACAGAACTCAAATCGGAACGATGGGAGCGCCACACGGTGGTTATTCCGGGAACTTTTTGATTAAGGTAGTAGTGTTGGTGCAGTTAATAGATAGCCCAAAGGCGTGTAAATGCCGGAAGGGAGGAAGTTGGCTGAGATGTGGAGTATTATGTGTATGAAAAATGAATGTCTAAATTAGCAAAAATGACAGCCCATGAAAATACAATCCTCCCCACTGAATAGAAGCGAAACTGGGTCTATGATTAACATGCGCCAAACTAGACAAGGATAAGCATGCGATTCCATTGAAGGCGGTGGGCGTACACAAATGGCACGTGAGGAAATGTTTATGGCACGAATTGAGAGATGGGGTGGGGAATGTGAGTGGGTCATGGAAGAATGTGGATTGGATGGGCAAGTATGAGGGAAGAGTTCGTCGTCACGTGGGGAGAACGGGCGAGATCCATGCCAGAGTCGGATGGACGGAGAAATTCAAAGATGGATGTGGATATCAAGGCAAGTTTCGCGGTTGATGAAATTGGAAGAAGACATGACTCAAAGTTACATGAACGGTAGAGCTTGTGTTAAACGTTGCATGAATGTGGCAGGGGTGAAAAATGTTTCCCAGACACCAAGAATATTGAAAAAGTCACATAAGAGAGTAAGTTTCCACCCGGGGAACTAATTCCAGGTACATTTCGACCGATGTTCATAATCCGATAGGCAACGGCGCGAAGGATATCTATCGATGCATTGTTGTTTTATGAAGCCGTAACCTGCTGATGTGTGCGATGCAGTATTAGGATTAAGTAAGGTTTTGTCTTAATTATGCTCTTACTCCGATAGCGTCAATATCTCGCGATAAAACTCTCTTTATTACTGGCCCTGGAGTTAGGCGAGATTACCTTGGGAGGAGATGCTTCGTCATGGTAATTCATGCGCCAGATGAGTACTCTACGACGTAATATTTACGCAGCTGATAAATTTACGGCATCACAGTCGGAGCACGAAAAGTCATCGCAATTCCAGACCCCGCGGACAATTTCAAAGTAAGTCTGACGGGAGTGAAGTATATCCAGTAAAAACAAGAGATTGTTTTTGTCCTTGGCTATCGACACAAATGCCCAATCGCCGTGGTCAACTTAAGTGGCTCGGTGTGATTAGTCGCTGTGTTCACGGGTCGTGCTTGAAAAAGAGTCCGTCGAGTCGCGAGGATGTTGGGCAAAGGGAGAGATACAGGGTCCGTTCAAAGGAGTCTTTGATACAAGGTCCGTTCAATAAGTATCGGGACTGGTTCGCTGTGGCCTCAACGGAGCGGTGGATGGGGCTCCGACCGGTCAGCTCGGTAGAGGAGTCCCCCATCACTCAGGCGCACTTTAATTTAATTCAGTTGCCTTCGGGCATGCGTTGAGATAGGAGGTAGATTTTCCCTGTATATATAGCATAGCGAGTAGTCGTGGTGAGCGGCAACTAACACTCGGTGAGGGGTGCGATTCTATCCTCGGGCACGCTTGGATCAAATGAAAGCGAGAGATGCTGCGTCATGGAGACACGGACCAATGCACCTCCAATCGCCAGAAGGGAGCGGGGATAGGACTGGACCAGGAAGTATTTTGGGAGAAAAAGAGCAAAATGTCAAAGCATCGAGATTCATCAGAGGACAAAAGACAATTAATCACCTCTTCTGGAGTATGTTGTTACACGGCTGTAAAACATGGAACCTCCTCAAGAAAGGCGAAGCGAAAAAACAAAGACTTGAGCAAGAAGATTCCGAAGGCACAGGGTTCGTCCGAAAAATAAGTGTACTGAGCTCAGGAAAAAAAATTTATTACACTTTTAGATATCTTATTCTCTAATATTCCTCAAAATAGGACCCTTGTGAGTCGATACACTTGTTCCAGCGGCGTTCCCATTCCTGGAACGCTCCCGCGAAGGCATCATCGGGAACCTCTCGAAGACTGACCTCTTCTCTGCCCTCCACGAACATCTTGTGCCACCGAAAGATCATGTTTCTGGACATGGCTGACTCCCCGTAAGTCTGGTTAATCATACCGACAGTTTCGGTAGACGATTTCCCAAGCTTTACCGCAAATTTGATGGAATAACGCTGCTTCGGCATCGCGTTCCGTGACGTGGGTCGAAGCGTGGAGGTTCGCGTTAACAGAGCTCCTCACTACACCACAGCTCAGAGCCGACTGCCTTTTTCAGCGTCGCTTGCCAACATACCCCCCTCCAATCGCAGCCCGTCAGAGCGGTGCTGGGCGCGCCTGGAGCGGCGCGCCCAGCCCAGGAGTCAGTACACTTATTTTCCGGACGAACCCTGTACATTAGTCAAGAGTGATAATCAATTAGACCTGGAACGTGAGATCACTTCGGACCTGTATGAGACCGGGAGAGCCTGAAAGAGGGAACGCGAGGGATTGGCTGAGATACTTTGCGAATCTGTCGAGCGACATGGTCCGAAAAAGATTTCTGGGCGGAAGATGCCAAGCGATGAAATAAGAGATCCGCGAAAGGGAAATTAAGAAGTGGAGAGAATGGTCCGGGAGAGTACCAGAATTGGTGCGGAGAGAGTTTTCACGGCGAGCGAGCAGTCATGGTTGAGGCAGCGAAGGACACCTTGGTGGTGGACCTGTGCCAGTGACGGGTCAATAGGTCGAGGATGCATGAGAGGCCCGCGAAACTATCGAGGAAGTCAGAAATAAGTGCAAGGAGAGAAACAGATATGATACAACTAGGCGATAGGAACACCATCGTCGGAGGACCAAATCATGAAAAGATTAGGGAAGAGGAACGAATGGGGAAGAGGCTGATTTGGATTCTGTACGCAACGTGTTTAAAGGTAAATGCCCTTTTTGAAAATCACCACTAAATGAGATACGGGCTAAGTAGATAACTCCAAACAAATTCAAAATAACATAAACAGAGATTTAGAAACCATTCGGGTTAGGAAATAACTTGTTCAAATTTGTCGAAAATCAAGGTATGTACAAAAGAAAAATCGAAAATACGGTGAAATATTAAAAGCGAACGAATGGAAGCCACGAAACAAGCTTCCGGTAAAAGTAAAGCCATCAAAAGGCCAGCAATTCGAAGAAAGTGATGCCGCAACTGATTGAGGAGAGGAGAAAGTGCAAGAAAGCGAGAACTGACCTCAAACGGTAATCATGCAAAAGAACATGGATGGAAATTAACTGAAGAATAAGAAAAGGGAGAAATATTAGGTTGAGTACTTTATGTGAACGAGTAAAAATAACTTGGTACGTGAAGAGATTAAGGCTTCCTGTAGTAGAGTGATGAACCACTTCAAGAAACAGAGTGAAACAATTCGGGTCACGATTGGGAAAATTTTTATAAAAGATTGATATAAAATTAACAGATGGAATGAATATTTGAAGCAACCTTACATTGGAAGAGATCTCAGCAGAAAAATAATTTACGAGAATAATAGGTAGATGAAGATAATATAGGGATTTTATGTAAGTTTGGAATTTGATGAAGCAGTGAAGGACTTATAAATAAAGTAGAATCCCGAAAACGATCATGGTGCTCCTATCAAAAATGCTGTCGAGAGGACTGAAGAGACTGTAGATAATCATTTGTGACGTGCGCCCAAATGTAAAGCCAACAGATGTCCAGAAAAACGCATTGGTCCCTATTACATTGTTTTGTTCGCTAAGGAGGAAGGGAACGAAAGCAACTTACATCTATCTCTCTCATCCATTACCTCCAACATTTTTTTTAAGGTAATCTACCGGTTAAGGTAGGTTTTCGGATGGACACAACTACCAAACAAATATTTTATTACTCCTAACAAAACACAAAATCCATCATCCTACTCTATATCAGGTCCCTCTTCATCTCTGAGTACTTTCTTCCTCCATTCATCCCGTTCAACATCCCTATCCTGTTCCTTCCCTTTCCTCTTTTGCCCAACATTCTACCCTCTATCACAGTCTTCAACATCCCACTGCCGGTCAACACCCCCTTCATCCACTTTTCCTGCCTCCATAGGATTGCTCCCAACAAACCCCTCTCTTCGCCCACCATACCAAGTACTTCCTCATTTGTTTTCTTCTCTGTCCATTTCACCTTCTCCATTCTTCTCCAAACCCACATTTCAAAAGCCTCCAATCTACGTCTATCCTCCTGCTTCAAAGACCACGTTTCCGCACCGTACGTAGCTACGCTCCATATCAAAGTTTTTACGAGTCTTTTCTTAACATCCTTACTCAAAATCCCCGTCATCAACTCCCTCCTCCTTGTGAAAGCCTCTTTGCCTAGCGCAATTCTTCTCCTTACGTCCCTACTACTTTGACCGTGTTGGTCCAAAACACTACCGAGATACGTAAACTGTTCTACCTGCTCTAGTTTTTGCCCTCCTATTTTAATGTTAAGCTTGGCCTTTTTCTTTCTAGAAAATCGCATAACCTTTGTTTTATTAATATTGATTCTCATCCCATACCTGTCGCACTGAATTTCCAATTCACTAAGCAATGCTTGCAGCCCCTTGGCTGACTGACAAACTAAAGCTTGGTCATCAGCAAACCTAACTGATTTTACGAATTCCCCGCCCACTTTCATTCCTACCTCGAGTTCTTCCCATGCCTCTTTGATCATTTCCTCTGCATACAGGTTGAACAGCAACGGTGATAATGGGCAACCCTGCCTTACACCCCTTCCTAACACTGCCCATCCTGACTCCCCGTTTCCCACCCGCACCTGAGCAGTCTGAGACATGTACAGGTTGCGGATTAGCCTCCTTTCCCTCCATTCTATTCCTATTTTCTGCAATATACTCATTAGTTTTTCCCAATTCACTCTATCAAACGCTTTTTCGAAATCTACGAAACAGGCAAATACCTCCTGGTTGTGTTCTATATTCCTTTCAATTAATAATCTCATTACTGCAATGGCATCACGCGTACCTCTCCCCTTCCTAAACCCAAACTGATCATCCCCTAAGTAATCATTTGCCCTACTCTCTATCCTTTTGTTTATGATCCTGAGAACAACTTTAGCGGCGTGGGATATCTAACTAATTGTCCTATATTCCTCACATGACGTGGCCTTTACCTTTTTCGGAATAGGAACTAAAACTGATCTCACAAAGTCTTCCGGCCAGATTCCCTCCTCATAAATACTACGGATCAGCCCACAGAGTCTCTTCCTCCCACATTTTCCTAAGCATTTTAAAAGTTCCACGGGAATCCTATCTACCCCCACGGCCTTATTTAGTTTCATCTCCCTTAATGCCCTTTGTATATCATTGTCTAGTATGCCTGGACCTAAGCTGTCTTCCTCTACGTCATTTTCTTCTTCAATGTCTAACTTTGTAGGTCTGAGTTCCTTACTATACAGTTCTTCTATATACTCCTTCCATCTCTCTTGGATCTTTCCTGCGTCAACTATTACCTTACCCGCCTTATCTCTAACTGTTAGCATAGCTCTTCCTTTCTTACTTCCCGATAACGATTTAACTTTGCTGTACAGCGCACCTCCGACATGTGCTTCAGAAAATCAATGCTCAAGCATAGAGTTTTGCCATCAGAGAAACAGAATCTAAAACAATGGAAGAAGCAAGAAGGTTATAATTAGTAGAATATCCCCAAAAAAAGCATTCTAAAAGAAGAAAAATTGTTTCCAAACCCTTAAGCACACATCTGGAAATAAGGATGTGTCTCGGTACAATCTTCGCTATGCCTGGACCACGCTTCTCAAAGGCAATGAAGCAAGAACATCAGCAGAAAGGAGATTATTTAAAGCTTTGTTTGAGTGAAAGATCAAGTAAGGGATCTAATAAATATCGAAGAGGTTCCACCACGATTGTGAGAATAAATAAATCTTAAAATCTGAGAATAAGAGTAGAAAACACTTTCGGGGATGTTTTGAAACGCGATTAACTAATGAAGACGGTTTCGTGTTGGGTCAGGCGAGCGAAAAGAGGAACCGAGGAAGACCCAGAGCAATAAGATGCAAAGAATCAAGCATCACTACCACCGAAGGCCGGCTTTCATCGGTTGGAGCTCATTTAAACCAAGGTGCGTTGAACTCGCCCATCCTCTGGGTATGGGTGAGAGCGCCAACTACGATTTACCAGGAAGTTCTGGGGTTGGGAAAATTGCACCGGATCAATGCTTGGAGTTGTCCACAACCATCGCGTGAGATTTGAACCCGGAGCGCTCCGGTTAATAGCCGGACCCATTTCTCACTTAACAGGCGGTCACGCCTCCAAACGACATATCAGGGGGAAGAATTTAATACCTGAGGAAACATGTAAAGGCACAGAACACACTTCTGTTACAGCGATTTCTCCACGCATGGAGCAAATATAAGGAATGGGCTGCGGCAATCGACCATTGACAAGGATAGAATAAGTATGACAATAGACGCATATTCAGGCTGACTGATGATCTTAAATAGCATTCGACGACCATAACTCAAATAAGTACAGGCGTTGAATTAAACAGTAAAATAGACTCCGCGCCACCGCAGAATACAATATAAATACATTTGTACTCGTACCTATTCTCCGAGTCGACGCCTCTCAACAAGTTCATTTATCCCTTGACCGTAAGAGAAAGCGCTTTCTTGTGATATGTCTCATACCATCTCAAGATGAACCAAAAGTTTGCCTTGACCAACAACAATCACATGAAAAACAAATCGCATCTATTAAATAACCAAGGAAAGCAGAAAAGAAGTGCTAAATTCGTGAAGGTGTGAGGAAATTTTAAATACTTTAAGTGGATTATGAAGTTGGTCGAACGCATTCTTACCTTTGTGTCCATTTATATACCTCCCATCTTCGGTTCCACGACTATTGGTTTGCCTTCATCTTGAAGAGGCAGAGAGGAATAAAGGAATCGGTGTACGTATACCTCCACACTCTTTCGTACCTACGTGCTTAATAAAATGCGCCAGAAATATGCACGATTCTCCATGGCAACAAACTTTGTCAATAAACAAATGAACAGCGATAATATGTATAGCATGCAAAATGTGTCCATGCTTGGGTATTAATTGCATGTTTTCGAGCAACGTTTCTGCTACAACTGTTCAGGTGTTGAACAATGAAATTTCCAGTATTTGTGATATGGTACCTTAATGTTATTCGACGATATTCTCTCACAGTGGCAGCAGCAGTGTTTGTTAATGTTCACTCCCGTCAAAGCAGCGACTGAAGGTCCGGGTCCATCTTCATTTTAAGTGGTCTCCCCACATCAAATCATTTTCTAGTCGGGCTATGGGGAAGAATACTCTCCATAAGTCTCCGGTGGCATAACATACGCCTCGGATGACGATTTTTTTGGGCTCAAATCAATCTGAACATTTTGCGTACCTCCATCGTTGTCGCAGGTGAACTCAACATTTTTCAACTTGTGACGGTTGCTGCTGACGCAAAACTGGAGTCTAATCAATGAAACTTCTACCACGCAGACATTGCACAAGTGCTAACATTGTAAAATAAAATTTTTACTATATATGTTAACCGAGAGATGTAAAGAGGAAATATAGATATTTTAGGTCTATGCGAGGTGAGATGGAAAGATAGCGGGGATTACTGGAGTGATCAGTATAGAATAATATACAGAGCCGGGGACGAGAGCCAACGAGAGGTTGCCATAGTATTAAATGAAGAGGTAGGAAGAAGCGTAGTCAACATAGAGCAGGTAACGGATAGAATACTACTAGTAGAGATAAAAGCAGAACCGACGAACTTGGTTATTATTCAGGTATACATGCCACCGAGCAACCATAAGGAAGAAGAGATCGATAAGATATACGATCAATTAGAGGACATAATCGCGTGTGCTCCTGCAGGGAAACATTTGATAGTGATGGGGGATTGGAATGCGACGGTAGGAGAAGGAAGAGATTGTGATGAGGTGGGGGACTACGGGTTAGGTACGAGGAATGACTGCGGGCAGAAAGCAGTTGAGTTCTGCAGGAGACAGAGGTTTGTCATCACCAACACTCGGTTTAGACACCACAAAAGACGAAGGTATGCATGGAAAATGCCAGGTGACTCAGAAAGGTATCAGCTAGATTACATCTTGGTTAGACACAGGTTTAGGAACAGTGTGATAAATTCGCACGGGAAGCCATGGACCACGGATGAGATGATTACAAATATGGATGAGCGGAGAAAATAGAAGAATGTAAATACAGAGCTAGGCAAAATGAAGTACAATGAATTAAACAATAAATTGAGGCGGGCAACAAATAAAGCAAAAGAAGCTTGGTGGAAGAGGCAGTTTGAGGATATGGAAAGTCTGCAGAGGAAGGGTGAAATCGGTGCGCTGTACAGCAAAGTTAAATCTTTACCGGGAAGTGAGAAAGGTAGATCTATGCTAACAGTTAGAGATAAGGCGGTTAAGGTAACAGTTGACGCAGGAAAGATCCAAGAGAGAAGGAAGGAGTATATAGTATATAGAGTAGGAAGGAGTATATACCTGTAGAAGAACTGTATACTAAAGAACTTCGACCGATACCACCATACCAAGTACTTCCTCGTTTGTTTTCTTCTCCGTCCATTTCACCTTCTCGAATGTTCTCCACAAACACATTTCAAAAGACTCCAGTCTACGTCCATCCTTCTGCTTCAACGACCACGTTTCCGCGCCGTACATAGCTACGCTCCATATCAAAGTTTTTACGAGTCTTTTCTTAACACCCTTACTCAAAGTCCCCGTCATCAACTCCCTCCTCCTTGTGAAAGCCTCTTTGCCAAGCGCAATTCTTCTCCTTACGTCCATACTACTTTGACCGTGTTGGTCCAAAACACTACCGAGATACGTAAACTGTTCTACCTGCTCTAGTTTTTGCCCTCCTATTTTAATGTTAAACTTGGCCTTTTTCTTTCTAGAAAATCGCATAACCTTTGTTTTTTTGTTATTGATTCTCATCCATATCTGTCGCACTGAATTTCCAATTCAGTCAGCAATTCTTGAAACCCCTTGGCTGACTGACAAACTAAAGCTTGGTCATCAGCGAACATAACTGATTTCACGAATTCCACACGTCTCATCTCCCTTTATGCCCTTTCTATCCCATCGTCGAGCATGCCTGGACCGAAGCTATCTTCCTCTACGTCATGTTCTCGTTTTAAGTCTAACCTTATTGGCCCAAGTTCTTTAACATTCAGTTCTACTATGCATTCCTTCCATCTCTCTTGGATATTTCCTGTGTCAACTATTATCTTACCCGCCTTATCTCTAACTGTTAGCATAGATCTTCCATTCTCACTTCCCGAGAAAGATTTAACTTTGCTGTACAGCGCACCGATTTCACCCTTCCTCTGCAAACTTTCCATATCCTTACACTGCGTCTTCCTCCATGCTTCTTTTGCTTTATTTGTTGCCCACCTCAATTTATTGTTTAATTCTTTGCATTTCATTTTGCCTAACTCTGTATTTACATTATTCAATTTTATCCTCTCATCCATCTTGGTAATCATCTCATCCATGATTCACGGTTTCCTTGATCTTTTTCAGCTAACAGTTTCCATAGTTTCTTTAGCCGCCTTCGATGTCCCCTTTTTCTTCGACAGAACTCAACTCTTTACCGTCCTCCCTGGTTTTCTCTACAGCCTGCTGGTGGTACTCCTTTCTTGTCAATCCATTTAATGCCTCTACATTCCATTTCCAAACACGCCGCCCCTGCCTTATCTTTTTGAAACGGACGCCATGCTTCATTAAAACCACATTGTTTACCACCACGTTGATTCTGAGTCGTGTATATTAATAATTGACGTTTTACTGTTTTTCCTTGTTTGATTCTCGGCTTTGATTCAAAGCTTCGGTAGCAATTGCCATACCTTTTCTTCCTGCAATTTCCTGATCACCATTCCTATTTTATTTAGCTCCAAGAAATAATTTAAGCAGTGCAATCAATCTTGGAAAGTAAAAGTTAACTCATTATGAAGAAACTGAAAAGTTTCGATATTTCGTAATAATTTTTATTCAATGACATCATTAAAACAAAATGGAAAGTTTGTCCGAAATGAATTCACTCTGGATTCTCTCCTTGAACGAGATGACTTGAGTATCTTCAGCAATATGAAATATGAGAAAAATAAGTTCGGATTTTTGTAAAATACTAAATTTTACATTTGGAATATTTTATGAATCCCTGTAAGATAATCTTCAGTTTTGCATAAAATTCAAGGCTTGAGTTGACCTGAGAGTTTGTTAACAATTAACATGCAGATTTCGCTATCCATGGGCAAAATGGACGTCACTCATTAGTCAGGTTCCTTGTCAGTATTTCTCTAAATTTAGAGTTGATTCAATCATAACAAGATAACGCTTGTTTGGGCCAGAGCATTTGTAGTACAATATTTACTTTCTCGATTTTTTTAAAACTGTGATAAATATCACTTCGTATCTCTTAAGAAATAACAGGGATCTCTTGCATTACTAGAGACTGTGAAAACAGAGTTTTCGATGGGTCCTTAAATGCCTACATTACCTTACTCGAGTTCTCTTTATGTTTAGATCCTAAAAAAGAAAAAGAACATCCCTTACCTATTGATCCAGGGTGATGTAAGGTTCCGATGTATTTCGCTTAAATCATGAGTCGATAGGATGGCGGTCAGCCTGAGGGAGAAACGTTTTAGTTTTTGTGATAATAGCAAGTGACAATCACAGGATGCCAGAGGAGCACTTGAGATACAGTCAGGGAGGAGGTTGAAGGGTACATTTTATAACTCTAAAAGTAAAACAATGAATTTAGATTTCTATCTTTTTAATAATAATAAAAATACTTCAGAAACCTGTACAGTACAAAGTTACACAGCACATATTATTTGAGCTCGTGCTTTGTTATTTCCAACACAGTTGACTATTTAAAATCCAATTATAGCAATCCTGTCTTATCTTACATAACACAGCCAGTGTAAAGCCTCTCTCAATAAACAGTAAAAATGCACATAAAACACATAATTTAAAACGAATAAATGAAAACAAACACTGTAGAAAATCCTATTCGAACTCAAATTACATCATCTTTCTGATTATTTGGTAATTTTGTATTTGAAATATGAAACTTAAATAGGACACGTTCATTTCTGCCACAATTTTGCTACAGGGGGATTTGGTCAAGAGGAAATGCAGCATTGAGATAACTGATGCCCATCTTATGGGAATAGTATGATTTGTCGAATATTCTACAAGTAATATCAAATTATTTAATTGTCAACATTTTAGGTAACTAATTTTTACATGACGAATAATTATATTGTAAGTAAAAAGATATATTTTAAAATACATCTCCTTACTTACAGAAGCACATACAAAAATAAGGTATAAATGAGCACTGAATAGAAAGTAACCTTCTTGTCATGGGCTGAGGGGCAAACAGCAGGATTCAAAGTCAATTGTGTACACCTTTTGAATAAACTGGCATCTCCTTTTAACTCTTTGGTTGCACGAGCGACTTGATCATCCCTTTATTTGTGCTAGAACTAGACATTTGTCTCCACAGACTAGCCATTGCATTATTATAAATTTCCACGCTTTCTGTATAGTTCACATATTAATAGGGACTATCAATTTGTTGGTATGAGCCATCGCTCTGCCTTACATTCTGTTTGCGACATTTTCATTCCAGTCATAACAATCGAAGAGCACAAGTGCGACAACTAAGTTTAAATTCCGAATCCACACATTGATTTGACAGGAAGGGACGGACGTGGTTTTGATCGAAATTCTGCGTGAGGACTTTACATTCATTTTTGTCCATGTTCACGTAAAAGAATAAATAATCTGATGGCTTCTAGGTATGCGTTGACCTGTACCCGCGGCCCAAACTAAGCTAAAAAGTCCATTACGAGATATGCATGTTGATGATGCTGAAATATTTATAAACTCAAGTGACGAAGCCGATATATTTTATGGCCATTTCACAATTATTTTACCTTCAGCCTCATCTTTTGAAACTACGTGTCATATTTCTTTAAAAAAAGGAATCGCTTCCGATGGCGCGTGTGTTTCCTGGCAATCTTGGAAGCCTTTCATGTGGACAAATACCGCGTATTTGTGCTTTTCGTTTCACCCGCTCGATCGGAAACTTGGTGGAGAACTTCGACCATCGATGCGTCCATCGTTAAAATTTTCAGAAAAATTATTCAAATGTTTTTCCAGTTTTGACAAAATATTTTCCCTACCGGTCTGTTCAGTCCCCTCGCGGCCGCCGCCGAGGCCAATGCATCTGTCATTTCCTCAGCGCCCAACTCACAATCGTTCATTTCCCACCTTAATGACCCAGAACACTCATGGGATTCAATTTCGGATTAATTTGCCTGCAATAATTTGCTATATTTGGTACGAACATTCCACGAGAGGCAACCAGAGATACTAAAGAAACGAAGAATGCAAAGAACACTTCATGATCTTTGGCTTTTTTATTGCTTTTGAGGAACTTACAGAATTGCATTCAAGATATAGTATATCAGGACGATACGCAAGCGGAAGAATGGGTGCCAATATACGCAGTGGACGGAACAAAAAATAATATCCCAAAATATGGAAGAATTCGACGAAATCTTGAACGTCTTGTTTGAAGATATGATTAAAGGCAGTGACGTCTTCGATTGTTCCAGGAGTGCGGATTACAATACAGTCACCTCGGCGGGCGGAAACGATATAAGCAATGTATTCTACAGTTGAATGTGTACTCGTACACTTCATCGAATACGCCATTTTTATCAAGAAAACCTTTCTTCATGAAATCACATTTCAGTGCCCTTTCCCGGAGTCAAATGTCCATTCCCAGCAGTGGAATACTCGGCAGCGCTATATAAACCAATTTAACTTGAAAAATATTGTTTCAAATGCTGTAATTATATAATTTCACAAAAATCAAATTATGTCAGTTGTTTAATAGGAAATATTAAATCCGGTGCAGCTGATACGGTCGTGATGAATTAGTTCGATATATTTTTCTAATTTAAAGGTAAAAAAATATTTTTAGGTACCAATTTTATCAATCTTACTTGGGTAATGACAAATTCCAAGAAAAAACGAATGAAACTGAAATATGTGCGATTACTTTGAGCAAAAAGTATAGCAGTAAGTCGTGGAGTGAATTTTAAGGTTATTAAAGTTTAAACTGACAAATTTTGCCAATCTTTTATTTTCATTAAATGTTAAAATTTCATTATCAGATTTCAGCACCAAAAGCCTCACGGGCGAGTCCGCCACCATGCTTGCTTCGGGGTAGGAACGCCATGGGGTTGAAAGGAGGCCATTCCTCCGCGGGTTATTTTAATATAAGCGTATGCAGTGCGACACGTCAACCTTTGTGTGATCCGGAGGATGAAAAGTTTAAAGTTAGCTATTGCGACTTAAGAAATTTGGCAGATGGCGAGGGATGAAGAAATTTTTACGAAATATGAACGAGATCTCAATTACAATTTACCACTCGGTTAAGAGATGATTTTACAAACATTCTCGCCCGCGAGGGAAGCCGAATTTTATGTTAAAAATACGTCGCTCGGAGGTTGATTCCCGTGACGATTAAGTCCAATTCTAATGACTAGCTTGATTCGTAGCTTTCTTCGATTCTTACGTGGAATGCCCGCAGGATCTATCATAATTTCGTGCATTTTTAACGAGTAAGTGTACAGCTGATGACGCAAAATAAATCAGACGATAGATTAAAGAAAGAATACCAAAAAAAAAGAAAGTGCAGAGATGCATTTTTTCATGTGTACTTTCTTCATTTTTCCCAATTGATGTGATCCAGCGACTTGGGGCGAAGAAGCGACATTCGTCAATGTTGATCACATGATTTAACTTTGGTATGTAAACGAAGAAATTATGCCAGGCAGTTTTGAAAGTAAGTTAGAGCTAAGGTGAAGGAAGTTTCTGCGCACAGATAATAACTAAAATGCCACGGGATAAAATTACCGTCAAAATGCACATATCCAACTGTCAAGATTTTATGTGCACAGTGAAGTTGTTACATGAACAGAAGCTCGAAATTATGCACTATTTAGAGCGGGGAGAGAAATAAGGGTTTTTTTTTGTAAAATAGGATAACTCTTTAAAAAGGTTGGATGTCTAATTATCAGCGTAATAGATCAGAAAAGTGTGGGAAGATGTAGTATGCGTGGAAAGACAACCCATAGAGATGAGTCGAGCGGGCTTTTATGTGAATACAAACTTTGATTCCAATCTCGTGGGAACTTGCATAATTTAGAAGATAGGGCATCAACAACTTATAAGAACGAGTCATAATTACAGGGCTGAATATTCCGACAGGAAAAAGTAGTGCAAAATTTTCAGTCGTAAAATAAGTTCATTTTAACAATGAATTAACACGTTTATGAGGCAAAATGATTAGAACAGGAGAGAAAAAGTAGTAAATTATGCAAGCCTAGTGTTACTGTAATACTAAAATAAACGTAGGCATCAATTATGCAAGCTACTGTTTAGGCAATTTCATCGCCACCGTTGAAGAAGAGGTGAAACTACTTGCCATAAAATCAAACCACAGATTAGCAATGGATACATTTGAAATCGAATAAGACGTAATGGCTGTCCGAAAGGTGTAATCGCTAATAAGAGTAAAACCGATTTTCTTGTTTACCCCAAAGAAATCAAACCAATCCCTCTGACGAAATGAAGAACGTTCTCTTAGTGTCTAAGAGTATCTTAGTTTTGTCCTCCACCTCAACTTTGTAAAGGAATGGTCGTGGGAAAAGTACATTCAGATAGAGTAAGTCATTGAATCATATTTTTACCGAAATATTATTAGGAATGGAAAAGCTTTTGAGCCGGACAAGAAGCTAAATTAAACTTTCAGTGCGTGGGTTTTTACAGCGTTTTAAAAGCGTCGAAGACTATATGCTCATGAATAAAATTTAACATGTTTAACATAAACTATATCCAGCTTTAGCCTCAATGAATAACATCTTCTGTACAATTATTACAATAATTGAAACGTTTCAGGAGAATCCAACGGTCAAAATTACACCGAGCGGTTTTCAATCAGGTACTCATCGAAATTACCTCAGGCAAACTTAAAAAAAAACTCTACAAAGAACAACTGAGGAATTTTCAAACGTTAAAAATCATCAAAAAGGCGTTATCTAGATTTAATCTGCCAACAACCCAAGGCAGAAACACGTTAAATACGTAGGATGATGATGATTCTATCGCACCAACAAAACTTTACAAACACATTTAGGATAAAAACAAGTATTATAACACACGGTGAAGACTCAACGAAAACCTCTGCACTTCTTCTAAACGTAATATGCAGTGCATTGCGCTTCCAATCGAAGGTATATTTGTCTCGTCTCTTGCTTGGGGGCTTTCTGCTGCCTTTCAAGGCCATGACTCTCATTTCCCCATCAGGATACGTTCCCTGTTCCCCTCGTCCCGACCAAGCAACCTTGTCGGATTTCTTCGCGCCGGTGCACTCTTGCGTTGATAAACAAAACAAACTCGTCTTATCCTCTGTGCAAAATCAGCCTATTACAGCTAATATTTTGTAAAAATAATGTTATTATGTACAAAAAGCCTTCCGCTCCAACTCGGGACGCGAACCGTGATCCCAACTGCAAAATGGCAGAAAGACGCCGTGAGGAGAGCAGGTCACCTCGGATGAGCAGTCCCTCACTGCGACAACTCCATTCTCCGCAGGGAGGGAGGGAGAGTGGTCGACGGAGGTCACTCTTTAGAACTCCTCCTCCTCCCCCTCTTCCCTATCCTCCCTCTTCCTTCCGGACTCCTCGGCGGGCGACCCCGGAGACGGGTTGTCGTGGTAGCTCATCTCCGTGCCGTCCCTGGCGGGGCGCAGGCTGTGGGGCGCCACCTCCAGCGTCGGATCCGCGCCGCCCACCCTCGCCTCCGCGCCCCCGGCTAGGGGGCTCGCCAGGACTCTCCGGAGCATCGCCGGGTCCACCCTCACCCTCGCCCCTTCGCCGTCCAGCCTCTTGGCCGCCGCCCCGTCCGACGCCCCGCCGACGTCCGAGGACTCGGCGCTCATGGGCGCCACCAGCCGGCCCAGGAGGGTCCTCAGCTTCTCCTCGCCCTCGGGGCCGCCCCACTCGGCGTCCCCGACCAGCGTCTCCCCGAGGTCCACCCTCCTGCCCGCCGCACCCGACCCCGAGCCCCCGGACGACGAGGCCTTCCTCTCGATGAGATCCATCAGGTCGGGGACCTCGTGACCCGGCTTGCTCTTCGGGTGGGAGGGCGGGGCGGGGTCAGCGGGGTGCGCGGGCGGGGCCGGGTCCGAGAGGGATGAGGCGGGCGGCTGGGGGAACTCCGGTGACTCCGGGTGCTGCTGCTGGGGTTGCTGCTGCCGGTGGTGGTGATGGTGGTGGTGGTGATGGAGGTGGTGCCGATTGGGGGCGGCGGGGAGGATGGGGTGGTCGTCCGATGCCGGGTGCGGGTCCTCGTCCGGGTCGAGGGCGTGGGCGGCCTGTAGGAGGTCCTCGGACGCGCCATGGTGCGGCTCCGGGTGGAGGCCGTCAGGGTGGAGGGAGGCGAAGGAGGCGGAGTGGTGGCGGAGGGAAGGTGCGGGCGGCGCCGGGCCGTGGTGCTGGGTGTCGGGGGCGGCGTCGCAGGCACTGCAGCTGCAGTTGGTGATCACCTGCACCCGGCGCACCACCGTGGAGCGGACCTTCGGAGTCGCGCCCTTGGTTCCTCCGCTGCCCAAAGTCATGTCTTCCTCGGGGCCGCCACCACCGGTGCACTCGAGAGTCACCTGGTGAAGGAAACGAGAAAATCTCAATGTCGGATTTGGATCAGCAATCTAAACTGACTGGGGCGGAAGTTTGATGTGTCCTCCAAAGGACTCCGTAATGAATCTTGATTTATACTTCCAATTACTTCCAGGGTGCCCATTATAATCTAAGGCAATAGCCTTGGGAATAAAATTACTCCTCGCCTGTTAAACTGTATTTATTTATTGATACGAGAGGGATTCTTAAATTCCCTCGCCATAAAATTTGAGTCAGTAACTGTTCCAGGTACAATGCTGCTAAATGGATGAGAAAACTTCTAAATTAATCTAAACACTTGGGAACTATTATTCTATGAGAATTACATCTATTCGGCCGATCGCAGCTTCAGCAACCACAGTGCCCTAAATTTGATTGCAGTGATTGCATTCACATCATATTCACTTGACATTATGAAGGCAAGCGATTCTTTCTCGTCTCCGTCACTTAGCCATAATAATAACGCAGTAATATTGATTCCGCTTGCGACTTTACGGCTGATTTATATAACATTTTCTGTTCGGCTAGACACGAGTCAGATCCCTCCCATAAAATCATGCAATAAGATTCGGCAATGATTTTATCATCTATAGAAGACAGGTACTGCTAGGCGCAGTTGGCAATGTAGATATCATTCAAGGACTACCGAGAAAGTAAAACACTGAAATACCCAAATAAAATTGAAAATACGATCGCAGAATTAGAATGAAAAGTAGTGTGAGTTTTCTAAAATTAACTGCTAGCAGCAATAATGGGAGTACTAATAGGAAAACGTTAATTATTAATGCTCGTCCATACTTCTCCGGCAAAAACCCGTGGACCGCGGAACTACATAAAGGTTTCACGTCGTGAATACCTGGAAACCACATTGCTCACCAACACTTGTTACTCGTGAAGCACTGGTTAGCAGGCATTGTGATGAGAAGCGACAGACTTTGAATGGTCAGTGAAGGTCTTATTATTAGAAATTCGATCTTAAAGAAAGATAAAACTAGAAATCGGATCCAATTTAAGGTGACAACGGTCATCAAAATAGAAATGGTAAATCATTCGTTCGTTTGAACTCGGATATAGGAACTGTGAACACGCTAGGACGTGTGTCCAAAACACACACATTATATAGTCTTGGGTGCCGAAAACGTTTCCCTAGTCCTAAAAAGGTTTTTTTTATAGAAAAGAGGATTGTTTCACAGTTGCAGTGTTACTAATGGTAGCAGCATTGTCTTTCATTTTTATTTCTTTAATGATTCAGAAAGCACCCTGACTCGTTACTGATAAGAGCAGTCAAATGCGTGGAGAAGAATTTTCGCAGGATAACAGCTCACTGAAACACCCAGTTGATGTCTAAGTTTGGAGTTTTGAAAGGCTTGAAGCGGCTGGATCGGCCGCGCGCCCTCTCCCGGCGTCTCTCACCTCCTTCCACTGCACGGCCGACGGCTGGCAGGAGTCGCAATACGGCTTGATGGCATCACCCGGCGAGGAGGGAAGCGTCCTCGGGATCGTGTACGAAAAGCACGCGCCCACGCACACGTGGTTGTCTATCTCGACGGATTCGCAGTCCCCGGGACCTTCGCCCGCCCCTCGGTCTCCGCTGCCCCCGTCGCCGCCTCCGCCCCCGGCGCCCGCACCCACCACGCCCCCGACCACCTGCTTGATGGGCGTGGTCTTGCACCAGGAGTGCTTGTCCGGATACAGGACTATGTTGTGCACCTGCGAAAGGAAGAAGGGAAAAAAAGGAAGATTGAAGGGAACTGCGGGAACAAAAATGATCTGCAATGGGAAAGAGCAATCAATCAATCCTTTGGGTAGTGAGAGTGGCGGAGCACTTCCAAAACCCATTGCTTTAGTTTGTTGGCGACGAGAGAAGAAGAAACAGAAACAGGTGAGTCAGTGAGTATTAATCCGAACCAAATTGAGTCAACTGGGTCCATTTAAGACATTGGCATTAATAGTTTGCGATGCATATAAGCATGAATGCCAAAGTATGCAAAGAGACACTCAAACCAAAATATTATCATGCAAGACAAAGTAATAAAAAAGGCAAAGGCTCAAGCCATAAGGAAAACACTCGTGAAGATGGTATTGCTCACGTGGAAAAATGCCCCAAGAGAAAACACTGTGGAAGAGCCAGTGGGTTGCTCTGGGAGCCCCCTCATACGGCCAACGCACGAGATTGAAAGCGTCTTAAGCGGTGTCCGATAGGATTGAAATTTAGGGATGAGAAAACCCCCGCGAGAACATCCGTAATTTTTAATTCACGTTCTGAAGACCAACTGGCCGATTTAAGAGATGCCTGCCTCCCCTGGCCAAAACGTTGCGCCGAAGACTGCTTTACTATTCCAGCAAAATGGATTATTTGTTCGTAACATTTATGGCAAAACCATTTATGGTCTATGAAAAACATTGAAAATTATAACATCAACTGATAAACAGGGATCTGTTATTGGTATGGAAAATTAAGCCGAATATATCACAGGTTTAAAAAATTAATATGCCATATATACGTAAATTAATTCGCCTTCCAATGAAAAATGTATTCAAAGTATGTATTGCAAACGATTTCTTGCATTTAAACAAAACTTTAGAAAAGAGGAAAAGCGATTGTAAATTTGATGGCTCACAGAAACTTTTCATATCATGTATTTCAATCTACTATTAAAAATAATATCCTTCGATGCTATTTTTTATGTGTTTATCGTCACGGCAATCATCGCAATAGGTAAAGGTGCACAAAAAGCCGTGTGTGCGTATACAGCAAGAAGAGACAGGCATCCAGAGTTTTTCGGGAAACACTTGCAGGGAAGAATGATTGCCTGATAAAGGCACGGGCATCAGGGAATGCAAAAGCATTTTTGCACATACATTGCGATGATGATTGCACATGGAAAATTCAAAGCGGGCAATTTTCAAATAATTTCGGGATGGACAAGTGGAAGCATGTGTAGCATTTAAGGAAAGCGGGATGAGCCGACGGTGGTAAATAGTACACAGAAAACAGAATAAACCTAGCGACAATGGCTTCCTATCAGATGAATCACCTACTAGACGCAGAGAGCACCAGGCTAAACAAGAAAGCCAACGGTTAACTATATATATATATATATATATATATATAGTTAACCGTTTCCTATATATATATATATATATATATATACCTATATATATATATATATATATATATATATACATATGTGTATATATATAAACATATATATATATATATATATACACATATGTATACATATTTGTACGTATACACTTATGTGAAAGTCTCATGGATATAAATAATAATGTATGCGAAGTTAGCACTAGTGGACAAAGACAAAAACACACAAAAAAGAAAGGAAACATATCTTTCCGAATTTTCGGTGGTCCGAGCCACCTTTCTCAAGGAAAAGAAGGAGGGAACTCCTTCTTTCTCTTCCTTGAGAAAAGTGGCTTGGACCACCGAAAATTCGAAAACGTATGAGTTTCTTTTCTTACTCGAAGAAGAAGAGAAAAACCAATTGGTCTCAGAAGTATGCTGAATATCGTAACGGGAGGAAGAACATTGAGGGGAGAACTTCGGGGGAATCAGGATGGCAGACGTCGGCTGAGGAGTAGTGAAGGAGGCATTGGAGTCATAAACCGATCTTCGTACACAAAACCTCCGTTGATGATACGTACGTACAGTGCATGACCGGTGGCTGCTACTGGTTGCTTCTTATTCGACAAATCAATGCAAGCGGTTGAATACACTGTCGAGGTTTTTGACAACAGATTTCTCAGTCTCGCTATGAATCATTTAAATTTGCGCACAACTGTCATGATGAAATTTATAAAAGTTGATTTACCATCGAATAATTTAAGGGGCAAGCTTGAATCACAATTCTAATAAAAGCGGGAATATTTCATAAGTATTTCAAGTGCTTCATATGGCCCTAAGATTTTTAAATAAGGGAATCGAAGTTTTTTTCCAAACGACCAAATCAGAGGCGGATATGCTTGAGGATCACTTTGGAAATAACATGCATGGAAAATGACTTAAGTATAAAGATGAGAAGAAAGTTGCATAGTTTAAATATTACATGTAAGAATGCACGAACAGAAATCAGCGCGAAAATATTTGCAGTACGCTCAGGAAAATGAAGAAATTCTATTTTAAAGCAATATCATTTACATTTGTTGGGTATTTAACTTCCCCAAGTAATACAGCTAAATATTAGCTCGCCGATCGAATAATATATTTTAACTTTCGCTTTGTTGGAGACAAAATTTTGAAGATATGGCGGGAAACCTTGAATGTAGGGTCATATTACGAATAATGCCATAATTCCAGTGAATTTTACCCAGGGACGTCTCAGGGAATTTTCCGTCGCATGAAAGGATCGTCAACAAACATCAATCATCTTATGGCATCCTTTTCTGCAGTTATTTACATTGCAAGGAGAGCTTTAATTAAGAATTGGGTGAGTCAGGGAAAGTCATAAACAAGGATTAAGGTTGAATTGTCCATTGAAATAATTTTAAGGGAAATTGATAAAGGAGGAGGGAGTTGATGAGAGGGACCTTGAGTCAGGATTTTAAGAAAAGGGCCCGTAAAAACTTTGACACGGAGGTTATATTTGCGCGGCTCGGTTACGTGATCATTGATGTAGGATAATAGGCGTAGATTGGAGGCTTTTGAAATTTGGGTGTAGAGAAGGTGACATGGACAGAGAAGAAAACAAATGAGGAAGTACTTGATAAGGTGGGCTAAGATAGGGGTTTGTTGGGAGAAATCCTATGGAGGCAGGAAAAATGGATGAAGGGCGTATTGACCGGCAGTGGGATGTTGAAGACTGTAATAGAGGGGAGAATGTTAGGCAAACGAGGAAAGGGAAGGAACAGGATAGGGGTGTTGGACGGGATGAAGGGAGGAAGAAAGTACTCAGAGATGAAGAGGGACCTGATGTAGAGTAGAATACTGTATTTTGTGTTTTGTTAGGAGTCACAAATTATTTATTTGGTAGTTGTGTCCATCCCAAAACCTACATTAACTGGCAAATTATCAATAATCACAATAATAGCATTGAAAATCGGCGTTCGATATTTTTCGCAAAATTGCAAGAGAGTAATTCGTAAGATTTAAAAAATCATGAGCCACTGCTATTCACATGACAATCCAAAAAAGAAAATTTAATCTCTTAGAATAAGAGTGGAACCGCCCGATTCCCTGCCAGCGCGGGAATATTCGCTCCACTTGAATATTATGTGCGACTGGCAATCGGGCTAAAATATTCACTTGTTAACTCCTACCTATCCCTTAATCTGATCAGATTCTCCTGGAAAGTAATGAAATTAAATCGGGAACTGTGGTGTACAACAAACTGGCTAATGCATCGTCAAAACATGGCCAATGCATGCACGCCTTTCAAATCATGCAAACTTATCTTTGAGAATTTCACATGCATTTTAAATAAAAGCAAGCCTGAGAAATGTTCTCTCTTGTTACTGGGTGTTCCATTCAGTGCAAAATATTATATTCTAAAAGGTGCAACTAAATAATAAGGTTGACTTATTTGATAACTTTTCAACATGAAAATTTTTGGATTCTCACCGCGTAAGAAGCTTCAACATTGGGAGGGAAATGCAGAAGGAATGAGGAATGTTGGTTCCGAACGCCTCGGGAAATCTGAGCAGGCGTAATGTGCCTTTTCGATTAAAATGAAAAATTTTCCATAGCAATCGAATTTATTCGTAAACACTGGTGCGTTTTTGAAACTTGGCTCAAGGCCATGGGATTCAAAGGTTCCGCGATAGAAGTCCGGCATTTTTCCCTCGGCCGCACCCCCACCCTTACTTAGGACCAAATAGGATTAGAGGAAGCGCAAATAAGATCAGCGCTTAATACCATTTCTGCGTCGCGAACACAACGGACAGATTCTCAAAACGGACACTACCTCGACGGGAATTGCTTTCCGCATTCGTTGACTTCTTTGCGTCCAAGCCGAGTCGATAATCGACGGACGTGAATTGAAGCTTACTTCCCGGGAGCTCATTTTTCACTTCCGCATACGAATCTTCATTTTCATGCTCTTCCACACTCCAGAGACGAGGGGAAATGAAAATCCGTGCAACACGAATTATTATTACCGATCTGCAAAAGCTTAACTATACATGTATGAATGACTACTGAACGAACAGTCGACTGTATCAAGTTATGAGCACTGTGGCATTCGTGACACAGAGGTCAGGCCTAGCAATAGCACTTTCTCGAAAGGCAAAGCAAACGAGAAATGGAGAAGAGTCACATTTTTTAGCCGGTGAATACCAGGAGAATTACTTGGAATTAAAATCTTACACATGAGCCAAGTGCAGGTACATCGAGAAAGTTCACATCGGTACAATTCGAACCTAGAGTCAGGGAACTCCACGAGTATTTTTCTTCGTGTTTTCAAGCTAAAAAGTTATTTTTTTTAACTTCACGAATAGTTGCTATTTGAGGTTTGAAATAATGGGCTCGGCGGGTCCAGGCGCTCTGAGACTCCAGCTGACTCCGACGGGCGACAGATCCTGGATAGAACTTCCCTGACTCTCACGCGGGGGTGAATTGGACATTAACTCGGAGCGGGGTCAGTGCGGTCGAACTGGCACGGGGTTAGCGCGAAAGAGTCACGCTCCGGATTCGGCTGAACGTGGACGGTGGGATCGAACATAGATGGCGCGGAGGAAGAAGTGCCCTGGGCTCGCTCGTATTTTGAATACTTCAGGCCTGAGATCGATATTATGAATCGAGGCTCACGTTTCGCTGAAAATGACCCTTGGTGAACTAATTCGAGGAGCCGGATGACCTTTAAGAATCTCTGCAGAAGGTGAAAGTGCAGACAAAATTGGAGATGGGGAAAGGACAGAGAAAAGAAGACATGAAACAAGGGAGAAACTTTATAATATGAGACAAGTGTAGGTAAGTTGATTCTTCACGTGAAGTAAGCACAAAATGTTTGCTGTTTACAAACGGCCGCTTCTTCTGCGTTTTCGGGTTTTGCGGGAGAACAGTGCCGTCTCCAAATAACCAACAGATCGCACGTTGGAATACCATTGCATCCTACGTTTCTTTCCGCGATTTCACATTTTGTAACTTGGCCCGAGCCCAACTCATCGGTCGCAGAGCCCAAGACGAAAACGGAGAGAAAAAATAAATGGGAAGAGTCAAGGAGAATCGAGCGCAAGGAAACAAAATGATGCCGGTAGTGAATAGTATTAGGATAACGATAATGGGAGACGTGACTCGAGTAACTACGAAGGAGGCACTTGCGAGAGCTTTCGCAAACAAATGCTCGCACTTCTAACGGATGATGACGAATCTGGCTTTGATGCCAGACAAGATGCACTGCAAAACAAGCTCTTCTACGAGAACATACGAGTAATTCCTAAGTTCTTTCAAGCTAACATACTGCACAGCTGTAGACGACGAGAAGTTTTTTGTTCCCTTGATTTAAATGACGCGTTCGAGTGAACTTATCGGCGGGCATGATAGCGAACTACTCATATTGAACATCAAATACTCGTAGATTTCATCCCGAATTTATCGGCGACAAAAAAATAATGGTGATGAGGTTATCAATCTTCTGGCTATTTAATGCATTCTCACATTTCTGCCATAATTATGAATAGTGTCCACCTTCACTGAACGGGCTTGAAATAAGAATCTTTTAAAAATTACTCTGGAGATTATAATTTGAATACCTGTTTAAAAAAGTCATTTGAATGAGACTCTCAACAATCAACGATTCTTCATTTGAACTTCGACTGATCGCGCATGTAACTGGTGTCTGTCCCAGCATAAATAGCCCCTTCTGGACTTAACGACAAACCTTCGCCTTCGGGCGCTGAACGCAGGCAAGATTTCCGACGATTCAGTGAGAAGCCACCGCTGAGGCCTCAGACCTTGTGAATCACGGAGGCGGTGAAAATTTATGTCTGTTTTCGAGTAAATAAAGGAGGAAAAACATGCTGCATGACAATAAAAAGCAGTTTTGAAAGAGCCTGAAAGAGAAAACCACAGAAGGTCAAATGGAAGCTTTCTTTGGACGTAAATTTTGCCTTTGAGCTTCACGCCATCGTTAAATTCGATAAAGGCGAGGGGAGGCGTCGCTGGAATGGGAGGGACGGGACGGAACCAAAGCTAACTTTCCATTCGCTTCAACTTGTGAAATGCAAGACAACCCACGGTAAGCTGGCGAATGAATAACATTAATAAATGTATGCTCAACGTTAATGAACCATTTCTGAATTCTGAAACTTACTTTTAGATTGACATAACCACGGAATAACTTGCGCAGTGGTTGGATATGCTAACATCATTCTCAAAACCCAAAATCCGCTCAACTATGGAGAGAACAGATTAGGTTGGCATGTAAAAGAGGAAGTCGTCTCGCCCTAAGACCTACGTTATGTGAATTTCATGTATTTAAGGAAGAAGGGCCCTATTGCGCACGAGGAAGCAGCCGTGGAGTTCGGGTGCCCCACGACGCTAGATTATCGAGAGGCGTCTCCCGGATTTGAACCAGAGGACCACCAATTAATTGCCGAACGCTCCACAGACTCGACAACCACGCCATACATTAGGCGAGTAAAATCCACAAAAGTATAATGCAATAATTTTGGGGATATTTACGTGTTAGCCGCAATAGTGTGATTTACCCCAGGGAATAATTAAATTCCAAGAAACTGCTTAAGATGCCGCAACAGTAACTTTTAACGGAGGCATCCGCTAATTTTCATCACAATGCAACAATTTCAGAGTATCAAAATCATTCGCCTTGACCGGGATTCGAACCCGAATCCCTCGATATCAGGCCGAGTGCTTTAGCCAGTTGATGGACTATCGAGGCGTCCTCTTAAAACTCTGAAATGTATCTTTTCTTAAACTCTGAAATAAGTAAATAATTTCATCCCTCCGCGCATTTGTCTTTTGAAGAACTAGAGATCGCGGTAACGGGAGTATGCAGAGCATCGTTGTGAAGAGTTGAAAATATGGAAGAAATGAGTTTTGAACCGCACTTTCGACATGGTAAACATTTCTTCTCTCATTTAGATTTTAGTTAATTAGGCTCGGAACCATCTAGTTTCCAGTTTATGGGTCAGTCAAGGTATGAATTACACAAATTTTGAAAGCGGTCGGTATTCGTTTAAAAAAGCACATGCGGATCAGAGATGAAGGAACGAGAAAGATCATCTTCAACGAAAAAATGCTACGGCTACCAATTAAATACAAGCACGAATATTCGTTTCAAAAGTGGGCGAACCATCGCGGAAATCTTACAATTTAATGCAAAACGCATTTTTTGAGACGAAAGAAATTTTTGATTAAGTCCAAAAAGTAGACAATTTCAATTTCATAATTGGCTCGGTTATAGAAGAAAGACTTGACATGTGAATATTAAATACAGACCCTCTTTGAATTATTTTTATGCCAAATTTCACATGACTCAATAATACACATGGACCATAATGAAAGTAATGCGCATGATTTTATATGCGACGGCGGCGCGGTAAAACCGGTCGTGAATTGTTGTAGGGGATGTTCCCTTTCAACGCAGCCGGTCACCAGTTTGCTCCGAGTAGTCTGAGCGGCACGACGTGCCTTCACATGAAGCGGGTCTTTCGACTTCGTAACACGGCGCGATGGAGCGTTGATGGAGGTCGAACTCCACCATGACAATGTCCCCAGCCACACGGCCTTCATCGTTACCAACTTCCTGGCTCGGAGCACCCTTAACCCGGTGGTCCCCCGGCCCCCTTACAGTCCCGACTTTTTTTGCTTCCCCGATGGAAGAGAGAGCTGAAAGGAAAGCATTCGGAGACCGTGGAAAACATCCAAAAGCATGTTACAACGTCCCTGAGAGACATTCCCGTCGAGGAGTTCCAGGGTGCCTTTTTTTAGCGTGGCAGACACGTCTCCGAAAGTGCATTATTATTGCGGGGGAGGGGGGGAGGGAGTCTTTTGAATGATCTTAAGCATTCCTACAAGTACGTAAATCAATGAAAGGATGCGCATTGCTTTCGTAGTGGACCCTGCACAACTAACGCTCGGGCGAGGTTTCAAAGCAAACTTTTTTCATGATCTTTCAATCGCGGCTAACGGGATAAAAAAATCATCCGTCGACAACCGGGCGCCGTGTGATTTCTCCGATCGGACGCAGATCGGAGCAAGCAGGCGAGACCACTCCAGTCGACTTCAGGGCGGACCGGGAGAGGGAGCGGCCGGCCCTGCAGGTCGCGTGCAGCGAGAGATGCTGTCAAACGACTCTTGCATTTTTCGGAGACCTCTCATGGAAGTTGACTGGGGAGGGGCGGAGACACCTGGCGGACGAAGAGCACCGCAAACCACAAGGAAGGCGGAGGCGGGGGGGGGGGGGGGGGAGAAGAGGGTGGTGGTGGTGGTTGGTCGGAGGGAGCAGCGGGAAGTGAGAGAATCACGGGCGGAATCGAAGTGGGCGTTCGCTTGGGCTCCTTGAATAGGCGGACGCATTTAGAAGAAGTCACCATGAATGAAGGAGGAGGCCTAGTCTATAAATAAAGCGCCGTCCCCATGGATCTATCCTCTTTCCGGTCGTCTCCACGCCGCCGCGCCCCTCGGCCTCTTATAACGAGAAACCCACTCCCCCGGATCGAGCGAGGGGAGAGGTAAACAGTCGGGGTCACTGGGGGAGGGGGGGCAAGCAAAGGAGGCGGGGGTGCAGGACGGGTGGCGCCGGAGGGGAAGATTTTAGACGGGCGGAGGTGTACGTATCGTGCAACAGTGCGATGGTACCCCCCACACACACACACACACGCACAAGGCACGTGACGAATAGGTCAGGTTTCTGGAGATGGGGACATAAGAAAGGGCAGCACGCAGTCAGGGAGGGAACAAAAAGAAGTAGCGGTTAACAGCTGTGAGTAAATGAGGACAGTGAAAAGATTTACTTCTTTTAAAGGGATCGAAACAAAAGTTTTCGGCATGCCAAGTATCGTTTCACCAGGTTTCTTAATGTTAAAGACGGCGCCCTGCAGCTCCAAGTCATCTGTTCCATAGGGGATGATGGGTGAGTGGCTGAGAAATGTTTTAAGTGAAAGGTTGTTTAGTAGGCCGACTTGGTTAGCTCGGTGGGTAACGTATTCGTCGGCTTACCTGAAAGTCAAGAGATCGCACCCCGGCCTTTGGTGTTGCGTTGCCATTTAAAGGATTTTCTGAAGTTAAGTTTGCGGTGGAATGTGCCCACAGCACCATTAAAGGAAGCACAGGATCGCCCTAGAAAAAACCAATTACTACTAGCAATTACCAAAATTATTAGGGGTGGGCGGGGTTGGGAAGGTTTGGTGGAAGGTTGGGGGATGATCCCGCCGTCTGTCGAGCGGAAGGGAGGCAAGGGATTGACTGAAAGGTGATTGATTGACTGCACACGATGTGCTCTCCCATCGGAACACCATGTGAATGGAACACTTATGAAATATCCGGATGACCTTTGGCACCTCTGCCGTAATACTATCGTTCGCACCCATCCGATATATTTATTTTCGATGCAAACACGCCAAACAACCCTCCCTCCTCCCCCCCCCCCCCGTCTGATGCTAGAGACGCCCTATCACGAAGTGTGGGTGGGCATGAGATCGAGTGTTCGTAGGATACGGCATCGTCTCTTTCCCTCGCGTATCGATCAGTAGGAAACTCAAAAGTGTTGGAGGGGTCGGGAGAACTGATGTCGAAAATAAGAAAAAGCTGTACAGAAATGAAAATAATAATGAAAGTGATATAAAGCTATATTTCTACGGAAAATTGAAAAGACTCTATGAAAGTGATGCCGCAAGTCGAAGTCGGTGAAACGCGTTGTTACCGTATAATAAAATCTGTGAAAAAGTACGAGTCTTTCTTTCTTTTTAGTATGGATATTAAATACTTCCACGAAGTGAAGCCTGAAACAATAGGATATATTCTATGAAAGTGTTTTCAGTTGCCATTCAAATATATAAAAGTCTATAACATGTCAGCTACTTTCACTTCCAGGTTTGCAAGGTTTGTATCATATTTGTCAATAACAATTTTTTCCTCATGGGTGTACGAAAAAAGCTGAATGTCCTATGTCGGTTGAGTGTGCGCATGACCGCATCGTATTATTGGCATTGATATAAGACACTGACATTGAACACACCATTATCGCTGCAAATTTGGCGATGCGAAAGATCTGCGCTACACTCGTCCTCCCGAAGGTCTTATTGAAGGACGACCAAGAGAGCAGAGTCTAGGCTGTCTGCGAAGAAGACCTTCTGCAAATCCCTTACAGTCCCGACTTGGCACCAGCAAGCTATTTCCTATTCCCAAAATCCTCCCTCGAAGAGCACCACCACCCACAATGGGGCCCTCAGTGCCGTCAAAGAAGCTTACGCGCGTGCCCTTTAAGGACCTTCCAGAATCCGCCGAACCTCCGAATCGTAGAAAAGACGCAATGGCAAAAGAATGTCGGCGCTGAAGGGACGTACTTAGAAGAATTTCGAGACATGCAGCAATATCTAAAATTAATCTATTTTCCGAAAAATTTTCGCAACATTTTTCATACAAACCTGTATTTTTCGCCACGGGTGCTTTTTCAAATACCGCTCTCTTTAAAAGCGGGGCCAAAAATTACACAGATTTATCAGAGATAATAGGGAGCGAAATTAAGGAAAGAGAAAAAAGCAATCCCACCAGAAGAGTGAAATTAGTTGAGACTTTTGAGGGAAATTTTGATTTAATCAAGCTGCTTTCACATTTGAGCTCTTGATTATTTCGACCTGAATAAGTCCATCAAATGGTTGATCGGATACATATTGGTGAGTAAAAAAAACCTGAGACCTCCGCTCATTCATTACCCCACTATGGCATTAATACTAGTAATGGCAGTGATTTTTTATAAATGATGCAAGAACTTTCGAAATAAATTATTTAGTAGCGATGAATCAAATTTTTCCCAAATTTTGAGAATGTTTAAGACTTTATATTTCATTTTATCCTACGCTTGAAGAAGGGTCAAAATTACATCCGTATTATTCGGGCAGCTTCACTCTATCAATTGCAAACGAAAATGCAAAATGTTTAGTTTTTGGCGTGTACGCAATTAAACGTTCGTCAATTATTTTCACAAACGACGAAATAATCTTAAATTGAGACAACTGCCTTTTAAACAACTACTAGAAATCAATTATTGTGTTTGTGCTCTATTTACGCACAAACAAGGCTAAAATAACAATCAATGGCACATAAGACATGCGTTCTTAAACAATAAAGAAACACGAGCAGAATATACGAAATTACACGGTTAAAGATGCTCGGATGAATGTTACAGACCACGTAAAATACTAGGCTTCGCCATTGCAACAAATCTTACATGGGGAAAACACATGCGCACTGACTTAAAGCTCGAAAAGATATCGATGAAAAACTGAATGAGACGTACAATTACACATAATTCAGACACCAATTGAGTATGCGGCGATCTAGTTGGGTCAATTAAAAAAGAACTGTTTACAGACCTGAACAAGTGACAGATAAGGAGCGCCCTTGACACGTCAAACATTCGGACAAAAGAACAAAATTCGTCGCACATTTACTACAAGATCTGAGATGGGAATCCTTCGATGTGCGAAGACTCAAAACAAGATTAAAACTATTGAATAGATACCAATCGTGTGGTTTTAGCATCCGAAATAGGAGATGCAATGCAGCCTTCCAATTAAATCGCAAGGATAGACAATTGTCAAAAAATAAGCGCGATACCCTGCCGAACGGATGTATTCAAGCATTCGTTTTCTGCATGCATTATTCCCTGTAAAAACTCGAGGAGGGAAACACTTAGGGCAGAAATGGCTGGGCACAGGCGGAAACAGTTGGGACATTACATCCCCCTTTACGTCCCAACACCCCACGTCACACCCCTACGGTCGGTTGCTGAGTTGCCGCGCAAATAAATGTCCAGGGGCAATGCATTTGTGAATTTTCCAGTCTTCATGAGGAGAATGCTATCTGGTAATCAGTGCGTTGCATGTGAGACCGCCCTTCCAATGGGTTTCCTCGTCTATATCTTCTCAGGGTAGTGAGTGGAGTAATTACTAACAGTGTATCATTGGTCATGCGGATAATGACGGCTGTCGCATGAACTGTGTCCCATCGCTCCTCATCGGGTGTTCGCGGGGCGCCACGTGTGCGAGGAAACAGCGGAATAGAAGTAGGATGGCTGGTGACCTAACACCCCTTGCCACACGTCCATGCTTGACGGCTTGCGGGGTAGTGTGTAGATGTATATAGAAGTGAACTAGGCGAAACGAGAAAACTCCGGGCAATGGTTGTCGGGAAAGTTCAACAGCGTCAATGATGTCCAACGAAGACCATTCACTAACTTCAGTCTGCGACGAAACGGAGAAAACGGTTTCGGGCGAGACGTTGCGCGGGACGGGGGAATGGGGGGGGGGAGGAGTCGGGTGGTCAGTGGGGGCAGGGAGAGGCTTGGACCAAAACAGCCAGGTGATCTGGGGCGATTGACGGATGGGTAGCATGCCATTCAGGATAACCACACACTCGTACTATCACAGAGCGCGACAACATTACTGCGTGTTTTGAAAGCGTTTTACGTTTGGAAAAAGGAAGTCATGTTGCCGCGCCCTGTATACGAGGTCTGGCCAATAAATACGCGAACTGAGGCCATTAAAAATCTTAATTTTGCAACATTTAGTCCATATCGATTCTGTCCCCCTCTTCAAAGTACTCTCCATTCGTTGCTATGCCTTGTTATTCCATCTTCTTCTTTTCCACAGTTTATTAAAGTCCCCTTGGAAGTCCTCAAGGCAGTTAGGCCTTTTAGTTTTCTCGTCGTTTCTTGCTTTATTGTGTCTTCCACATCTTGTGTCCAGCGGTATGTCCCCTCTTTTAATTATTGCATTTTGGGAATAGGAATCGGAAGTCGCCGGGGGGGGGCGAGATCTGGCGAATAAGGAGGACGATCTAGGATCAAGGTGATTGAATACTTCGCCAGAGACAGGCGAACAATCAATGCCGAATGCGCAGGTCCGTTGTCATGGTGAAGAATCCATCCATCACGTTCGGTTAAAATAGCGTGCACTGTTGATTTTTCAAAATTCAGTTCATCAGATATCATTCGGACAGTTTTTCGACGATCGGTAAAGACAAGGGACCGCACACGATCAATGTTGTCGTCAGAAAAGGTGTTTGAAGGTCGTCCCGGCCTTGCATCGCCCGTGGCGTCTTGTCGGCATCTTGAAAACGCTTATTCCTTTTGAAAACGGATGTTTTCAGAGCATTGTCATTGTAAACAGCTGTCAACATTTCAGTTGTTTATTGATAAATTTTACCGCACTTCAATAAAATACTTGATGTTGACTCGTCGTTCCCTGATTTCGTCAATTTCCATTTTCGACAAACACTAAAAACAAGGAAAACAGAAATTAACATAACTGTGCCATACGCAGAGCTCGACGATCTGCCAAGTACAGTCGGCTCATTTGGTCTCAGGCAACTAGCGCCGCTATAGTGGGCTAAGGGACTATACAGCCCGCGTTATGGCGGACAGATTGCACCAGTTCGCGCATTTATTGGCCAGACTTTGTGAGTGTATGAACGTTCGTGTGGCGAAATCCCCCTCGATTGCAGCGAAGCTCTCTCGCTTCGTCGTTCGGGGATCATCGCTTGAACTCATCGAATGTTGTCATGAATGAGGACACAATGTCCTCCGTGTTGAAATGGAGAGCATTCGTATTTCACGCATGAAAGATGCATCTCCGGTGTGGAATCTCGTACAAAGCGGACATGAATTGGTTACGTTCTTGTCCATTCTAATGATTGAAAAGTCTCGAAATACTTGTGCTCCCACCAAAATAAAAAAGAAAACGCACACACACACACGCATATATCCCAAAACCTTAAGGAACGAAACATGTGCTATTTATACGAGTGCTATTTCTAGGGCTCAAAGCCTTGAAGGTTAGTGTCAAGGGTCTCGCTATGGAGCCTACGCCTGGAACGTCGAGTTTCTTCGCCCACCACCCGGAGGACTGAAACAGGGAATTTAGAAAAAGAAATGGCCACAGCTTTCACGTGCGAGGCATTTATAACGCTGAATTGTGTGATCTCGTACCATTTCAGAAGAAATGCGCGCTAAAATATCACCGATCGTCCATTGGTTCACTGAAATTGCAAATCTCGAGGGAAATTTATTTTGTAAAATACGCGCGGCGCATCGGGCAGGATATGAGAGCACCGGAGGAAGTTGGGCTGCGATTTCATTCGCTCAAATTAGAGAGCAGCCTTCGCAGAGAAGCGACGTGGGTTCCCAGAGGAAAGAGAGGCTCGCTGAAAGCAATAAACGCTGTAAATCACGGCCACATTTTATAGCGATCATGATTCATGCTCTAGGGCGGCCCATTAAACCAACCGCAAGTATGTACGTGTGGAATGTTGCGGTGACTGCTTCGAGAGGAAGCTGCAAAAGGCTCATGCATGGCTAGATTCAATTCATGATTCAATGTATTTCTATGCATTAAGTACTTACATTGGAGAAATCGCTTCGAATGGTAACCATAACCATTTGATAGCGCTCAAAAGTTGCACAAGAGGCTTATTTCTCCGCAGTTTTTTAAATGATAATTATTTAAATGCGGGGTCTTCTGAAAGTCATCATCATCATGCACTATCTATGGCAATGCTTGGTAAAACTAACCAGTCAAGCTTGGTAAAATATTTTTAATTAAACTAGGACTGCAAACTAGTTAGTCCGATCGCCAGACACTTGAGAATATAATAATCCTGTGACAAGCTGTGAGGGGAAATATATAAAAACAGTTTAAACAATAAAGATGAAAATTTAATGCTGCAAAATACATGTTCATTGACTGCGATCAAATGTTTCAATTAAATCGCACTCTCGGAAAAACAATTGAACGATAAAGATTATTACGGAATAAATGGTGGTCATTAAAGCAAAGTCATTAAGATTGTTCGACTTCAATATATTCAATCAAGTCAACGAGATCAGGATTTTTAATGAACCAAGCTCCAAAAGATTACGCAAACGATAATTCAAAGGCAAAGAATGGAATCAGAAAAGAGGTTTCATAATGTACTCTCCCATCCAATGTGCAATCATAACGACCCGTCCAGCAGGCACGTATGCATCTATTTCTTCAAATACCCAAGTTAATTCTTCAACAGCTACTCAATTATTCCTTTTGGAAACCATAACAAACGTTTAAATTTACATTTTTTTTATAATTCCAAAAGCTACCTGAAGAAATAGATATATATAAATATATATATAACATATATATATTTATGTATAAATATACATATATATATTTTTTTAAGGCAATCTACCGGTTAAGGTAGGTTTTTGGATGGACAAAACTACCAAACAAACATTTTATTAATCCCAATAAAACACAAAATCCATCATCCTACTCAATACCAGGTCCCTCTTCATCTCTGAGTACTTTCTTCCTCCCTTCATCCCGTCCAACACCCCTATCCTGTTCCTTCCCTTTCCTCGTTTGCCTAACATTCTCCCCTCTATTACAGTCTTCAACATCCCACTGCCGGTCAATACCCCCTTCATCCACTTTTCCTGCCTCCACAGGATTTCTCCCAACAAACCCCTCTCTTCGCCCACCATACCAAGTACTTCCTCATTTGTTTTCTTTCACCTTCTCCATTCTTCTCCACACACCCACATTTCAAAAGCCTCCAGCCTACGTCTATCCTCCTGCTTCAATGACCACGTTTCCGCACCGTACGTAGCTACGCTCCATATCAAAGTTTTTGCGAGTACTTTCTTAACATCCTTACTCAACGTCCCCGTCATCAACTCCCTCCTCCTTGTGAAAGCCTCTTTGCCTAGCGCATTTCTTCTCCTTACGTCCTTACTACTTTGACCGTGTTGGTCCAAAACACTTCCGAGATACGTGAACTGTTCTTCCTGCTCTAGTTTTTGCCCTCCTATTTTAATGTTAAGCTTAGCCTTTTTCTTTCTAGAAAATTGCATAACCTTTGTTTTATCAATATCGATTCTCATCCCATACCTGTCGCACTGAATTTCCAATTCACTCAGCAATGCTTGCAGCCTTTGGCTGAATGACAAACTAAAGCTTGGTCATCAGCAAACCTAACTGATTTTACGAATTCCCCGCCCACTTTCATTCCTACCTCCAGTTCTTCCCATGCCTCTTTAATCATTTCCTCTGCATACAGGTTTAACACCAACGGTGATAATGGGCAACCCTGCCTTACACCTCTTCCTAACACTGCCCAACCGGACTCCCCGTTCCCCACTCGCACGTGAGCAGTCTGAGACATGTACAAGTTGCGGATTAGCCTCCTTTCCCTCCAATTTATTCCTATTTTCTGCAGAATACTCATTAGATTTTCCCAATTCACTCTATCAAACGCTTTTTCGAAATCTACGAAACAGGCAAATACCTCCTGGTTGTGTTCTATATTCCTCCCGATTAATAATCTCATTACTGTAATGGTATCACGCGTACCTCTCCCCTTCCTAAACCCAAACTGATCATCCCCTAAGTAATCATTTGCCCTACCCTCTATCCTTTTGTTTATGATCCTAAGAACAACTTTAGCTACGTGGGCTATCAAACTAATTGTCCTGTAGTCCTCACATGATGTAGCCTTTACCTTTTTCGGAATAGGAACTAAAACTGATCTCACTAAGTCTTCCGGACAGATTCCCTCCTCATAAATACTACGGATCAGCCCATATAGCCTCTTCCTCCCACATTTTCCTAAGCATTTTATAAGCTCCACGGGAATGTTATCCACCCCCACGGCCTTATTTAGTTTCATCTCCCTTAATGCCCTTTCAATCTCATTGTCTAGTATGCCTGGACCTAAGCTATCATCCTCTACGTCCCATTCCTTTTCTATGTCTAACTTTGTTGGTCTAAGCTCTTTACTATACAGTTCTTTCACATATTCCTTCCATCTCTCTTGGATCTTTCCTGTGTCAACTATTACCTTACCTGCCTCAGCTCTAACTGCTATCGTTGATCTCCCTTACTTCCCGATAAAGATTTAACTTTGCTGTACAGCGCACCGATTTCACCCTTCCTCTGCAGACTTTCCATATCCTCGCATTGCGTCTTCCACCATGCTTCCTTTGCTTTATTTGTTGCCCGCCTCAATTCATTGTTTAATTCTTTGTACTTCATTTTGCCTAATTCTGTATTGACATTCTTCCATTTTCGCTGCTCATCCATCTTTGAAATCATCCCATCCGTGATCCTAGGTTTCCTTGTCCTTTTCCCATTAACGGTTCCCATAGTGTCTTTTGCGGCTCTTTACCATCCTCCATGATTTCCTCTACCGCCTGTTTGTATCCCTTCCTTTTCAAACCATTTAATGCTTCTACATTCCATTTTCTAACTGGCCGCCCCTGCCTTATCTTTTTGAAACGGACGCTACATTTCATAACAACTAAATTGTGGCAGAGTCCGAATCCGCTCCCGGGAAGCTGTGCGAATTCATCACACTGTTCCTAAACCTGTGTCATATAATGTAGCTGATACCTTTCTGAGTCACCTGGCATTTTCCATGTATAACTGCGTCTTTTGTGGTGTCTAAACCAAGTGTTGGTGATGACTAAGCCCTGTCTCCTGCAAAACTCAACTGGTTTCTCCCAGCGGTCATTCCTCATGCCTAAACCGTAGTCCCCGACCTCGTCATCATCTCTTCCTTCGCCTACCGTCGCATTCCAATCCCCCATCACTATCAATCAACTATTCCTCACCATCACTACTATCAACTCTTCTTCCTTATGGTTGCTCGGTGGCATGTATACCTGAATAATAACCAAGTTCGTCGGTTCTGCTTTCATCTCTACTAGTAGTATTCTATCCGTTACCTGCTCTATGTTGACTACGCTTCTTCCTACCTCTTCATTTAATACTATGGCAACCCCTCGTTGGGTCTCGTCCCCACCGCTGTATATTATTCTATACTTATCGCTCCAGTAATCCCCGCTATCTTTCCATCTCACCTCGTATAGACCTAAAATATCTATATTTCCCCTTTCCATCTCTCGCTTAACATTCTCCAATGTCCTCGTCCTCATCATTGTCCTAACATTCCACGTTCCTATTTTAACTATTTTGGTCCTCTTCTTCTGCGTCTTCTTTCCTGCTGCAGCCGGTTTTCCCTTGCAAGGGTTTCGTGGGATGACGACTGCGGAAGCCTTGCCTCCCCCGCTGCCGGGCACGACACACGGCCGATTGGGCCGAGCCCCGTAGTTGCCAGGACTCAAAATATCTGTATAGTCCATCATGTTTATCTTAGGAATGATAATTGAGGTGGTTTCCCGTTGCCTTCCTCAATAGTGTTTTTAACGTGACACCATCACTTACTGGCCGCCCCACTGGGGTCAGACGCCATTGCAGCCGCCTCACTGAGGAACAGACGCTGCGTGGACTACCTTTCGTCTGGCTCCTAAACTTTGACCTATCTGGCATGGTGACCCTACCAGGAGCAATAATTATTACTCCCGCCAGAGCAGCTCTAGGGGTCATCGGAACGCACAAGCCCTTCCACCACGTCAAGGTTGTAGTCCGGGGTGGGATATATATATATATATATATATATATATATATATATATATATATATATATATATATATATATATATTGGAATGCCACTTGGCATAGAATGCAAATTGATGATGGTGACACCAAATACGAACGAAAGATCACGAGAGACATATGCATAAAGGATTCTAAACATTGCGTTGGCTTTATTATTTCTTACAGCAAGATGGGTTCTGATTGCCGTGTAATTAATATTTCGTTCAGCTAGCATCGGAAAAATAAGATAAAGCATTGAAGTTGAAAGGGGAAAGATCATCTCGTGCATTTATTCTGTCTCTTGCAAGGTAAATCAGAGCTGGATGTGCCGGTGGTCTTAACTAGTTAAGATTAGGGGCTCCAAAAAACAAAGTGTCCGCATTCTACGTCTCACAGAAAGCAATAAAACATTCTCTATATCTTCTAAGTGTACCAGGGCACATGATTTCACAATTATGGATCGGGATGTACACTTAACTATACGGAGAGGATGATACTCACAATTTTATGCTCGGTTTAGGCCTAGACGACCCTCCTACATTTCACAGCTCCGGACCACAACACATCCAATTTCTATTCGTAAGCGTTGGTCATCTCATTTGGTAAACACTGATTACTTTGCTAGAGTTATTACGTTACGGAAACTTGTGGATGCATGAAGCGAACACTGATATAATATACTGACGTCACCTTTTTGCAAGGTTAACTTGTAGTGTACTCCATAATTACCTCGGGATGCCCATTCGACTCCCACCCGTGGGATGTGTTTTCGTGTGGTTTTGCAAGAAAAATGTGCATTGATGTGACGTGAAGTCTGTAGTCGGAGCATCAAACTTTTAATAACATCTCCAAAAATATAATCGTGCCCTTGACCACTCAAATATTTGGTCAGTTTTCCTTACTCACGCACACCGCGACAGATGATATTTCCCAAATTTTGAATTTTTAATCAGACGAAGAAAAACCACACAATCGTCCACAAGTAACGTTAAAACTTGGTAGGAAGTCGCAGTGAGATGAGGGGAAGAGGGAACTTGGCTAGTACCCTGAATGTGCGCCTTCGTGTACACGCCCTAGGATTAGTCCGAGTTGAACCCTAACGTACACACGTGCCAAAACAGACTCAAGGGTTGCCCGACGTAGTTTTTTGAAGGTCGGGTCTCTCTCTCTCTGAGCGCAGCGTCACGAAGAAGCATCACCTGCGTACCTCACGAAACGAAAATCTGGACGGTCGAGGCCGCACTATGATTCGCTGACGTCCGAATAACAATGACGCGGGTGAAATCACTAGGAGCAGCGTACCGAAACGTTTTTCGACTTAAGTCCCTAATTCAAAAATTACACATTCAACGCCGTTCCGTCGAGTAACATTGCAGGGAATCGTTTAACGAGTCGTGCGAATGAAAAATATTGGAAACGAAAAACATTTCTATTTAGAATTGATACATAGTTTCGAGAAATTTAAGTATGTTTAACGATGCAATCAAACCAAATAGTTTGATGTTAGCTTCTTTAAAAAAAACATCGGCCTTCTCACTAATTTCCAGTCAATGTTTAGTCGTCATTGAAATATGAGTTCAATACATTAAAAGATTTTTTTGAAAAAAATTAGACTTCCAAATTCAAATTTTTTAGATTAATTTTTTTTTAATTTTGATTTTTCCCCATCTACAATTTTTTTAACGCGATCCCGCGAAGTCATTCCTTCCCATTGAGTGGAAAACGAAAACTATGGGAGGGCAGCGCCCGGGGCGGAGGTTGGCCGGGAGGAGACCCAAAACACCGCACCACACGCGGGACCGACAACAGCGCGCATCCTCCGGAGATTCACGCCCTTCGAGGCCATCGATCACGTTCACGCGCGTCCGGGAGGAGCGCAATGAATCAAACACACGGGCCCGAGGGGCGAGGGGGAATGGGGGGGTGAAGAGGGAGGCCCCCAAAAGGTGAGGGGCGGGGAATGAAGAAGAGAGGGAGGGAGGCAAAAGGGGGGGGGAGTGAAAAGAGAGAGAGTTAAAAAGAGTGGGAGGGGCTGTTAGTGCTCGTCCCGCCGAAAGATGAATTGGCTGACCTTGTGCTCCCGGTGGGCCGCGGCGGCTTGGAAGGCGAGGAGGAGGAGGGGGAGGGGGGAAAAAAGGCAGCAGCAGAGGAAGCACCGGGTGACCGCCATCGGTGGGGGCTGTTCTCTCCTTCGCTCCTCCGAAGACACTCTTATCCCCGCGGAGAGGCGCCTCGACGGAGGGGGCGGCGAGCGAGCGACTGCCGGTGCGATGCGGGGCCCGTGGCCGATGGGATGGGGATGTGGAGGGGAGTGGAGGGGGGTGTGGGAGAGAGGGGCAGGGGCGAAGATGAAGCCGGGGCCCTCCTCTCTCTCTCTCTCCTCTTCTCTCCTCTGCGGTCTCGAGGCACCGAATCTGCGGGAAGGAGGGAGAGAGAGGGAGAAAGGTGAATGAAATTCCGACGCGTCAACATCTAGGAGAGAGACAGAGAGAGAGAGGCGTTAGAGGTCTCTTTATGGATTTTGAGCATCGATGGTGGGTGAGGTGGAGAATCAGACTGTAAAGCAGACCAGGAACCGGTTTCTCCTATCAACAAATGCGCATTATCTCTCTCTCTCTCTCTCTCTTCGAATGGCAGATTAGTTAAAAGGTTATACAAAAATTACAACTCGGAACATTGAACAATAAACATTAATTGAATGAAATTGATTCTAACAGAGTTATGATTTAAATACTTCTTGCTCTCGTGAGATAGTTTCGAAAAATTGCTCTAACTGCAACTTTCTTGCGTAAATAATATCTATAGAGGCTCTTTATTTGAGGTTATAGATAGGAAAATCGAAGGTCTGTGCTTCAAATTAACGACAAGGAAACTTTTTTCTACTTGGAATCCACATACTTTCCAAATCCTTTCCAAATTTTCCACCAACCTTTGCCCGAAAGCTTGCTACATGCTTTGCTCTTATGCTTAAATTCTCCAGTAAAGAGAACTTGATGAAAGAAGACCCTTCGCTTTTCCACATGGAATTTTTTTATTATGGCCTAGGGTTCGTAAGAGCGTAACATCTTCAGGTTGAAGATGTTACGCTGCAAAGATGATGAAGAAAGATTCTATAAAGAAACCTTGGTCGTAATAAAAAAAATCTAAACGGAAAAGCAGAGTGTCTTCTATTATCATGAAGGACTTCCACCATGTTACGCCTGAAACTATGTCATTTAGTAAGCAGATGATAGAAACAATTTCCCACCAGATAAGTTTAATATAACTGTTTAACTTATCCAGTAGATAACTTACTATCTTTTCTTTATTATGTTCGGATTACACCACATCACGCCTAAATCTACTCAATAAATTCTCTAGAATACGTCGATTCGTGGAATTACCAAGGAATTGTTAATATACGATAATAGGTTATCAAAGGCGAGATAATCACATAAGACACACGACACATAAATAAATGAAATGCGCGAGATTCGAAGCATTAGCGACGGTGCAGTGATTTTATATTGGCGGAAGGGAGGAAAAGAGGAAGGCAAATCGGGGAGTTGGGAAAGAAGCCTCTTATGTTTGTTCTAGCTTGATGACAATACGTAATGACTTCAGAACTTGGATAACTTCTTTAAAACGTGGATGACATACATCATTAGGAGACATATTTCGCCTCTTTCCCGCAACGCCAAAAAATACGACCACAACAATAGCATCAAGTTTTGCTCTTTCTATTTCAAAGGCGAAGAAAAAATTAAGAAGCTCCACCGCTCGCACAAGCGGCAAGGCATCCTTCGCCAAATACCTGCGCCGATCACTCACCCCTAACCCCTCTTCCCGCATCCCCTTCCAGCCGCAAGCCTTCCTTATCAGCGCCCTCGCCCTTAAGACAAGACCTACCCTCTCTCCTCTTCACATACTCCACTCCATGCCAATGCGTACTTGGAGGCACTCGAAAAATGTAGTCTCTCTCGAATAATATTTCTGTTCCACTGTCTACGCACATTGGAGAATGCTTAATACAAGCCATTGTCAATGTGTACCAGTGAACACACAATGAGAATCAGTGCCTGCCCGCCGATGAGGGAGCGGTACTCCGAAATCTATTTTCTTGTTTTTATTTTATGTTTATTTCATTCCCTGGGGTTTCGCGGGGTCCAAAAAATCACAGAGTTTCTTTGAAGCTGAGGGGCCCCATAAGCCTCACCCGGAGTCGAACCCTGGGCCCAGGAAAGCAGCGCTCTTCCCACTGGATTACCACATCACCCCCTAAATATACGATTTACCTGAATGCAATAATACACAAAAGACTTTATGCTGGGAAATTGGAGCGATGATTCAGCAAGGAATAGACATTGTCGAAGCGAGGCAAAGATGCACCCCCTCAACGCGCCCCCAAGAAGACAGTTCCCTCTCTCAAGATGGTGCCGCGAGTCTACGTCACCAACCATTGAGCACCCAAGAAAAAGATAAATGCAACCATGAAACCCATGAGTATTTCATGTCATGATATATTTAATCCGAACCGTTTCGCGGGAAGTTCTTGGAGGAGTATTTATGCTTCCAGACTTATAAGTCTGAGTTCAGTCATGCGTATTTGATGCGCGTCTTTGGCGACACACTCAGTTCTTTTGACATGTAACAGGATGCAATATTAACGTATCGTTCAATCCATTAGATTACAAAAAATAAATATTTTTCCGAAATGAATAAATCAAATAAATAATACATAAATATATACCATATTTTTGACATCCCTTATTACTTAACTGTGGACGACCAACGACATTGGCAAATGAAACTCCAATTTTCGGTTAAAATGGATAAATCAGAGGAAATTCAAATTTTTATAATTATGACGTGATTTTTACCCCGAAGATTACTCACAGCTACTGTCATAAGCATCCGTAGTCATTTTAATTTTCACGGAACAACATCAATTCTAAAGCATTTCGATAGAATTTCTCGTTTCCAATGAAATATCGTACGTCACTTTCAACGTATTTCATAGCTTTGAGATAAACACCAAGCATGTAAAACATGCAGATTTGGCAGGAATGAGAACTTCTTATGGTGACTACAGTGATTCCGTTTTGTTGATCAGTTATCGAAAAACTATTTCCATATAACCACATGACTATTGATTTGATTCGCTTAAAAGGCAATTTTGATTTTTAGACCATAGAGTAGGGTTCGCTCAACGTTTAATAATGAATGAGAAGGGAGCACCAGCCTACAGGATCAAATATGGCGGGACCACAAGGCACCTGGATATTTGAAAAAGTTGCAGGAGAATGGAAAAACTATCTGAATTAAAAATGGTGGCGTTAATAACGTGTTTAATCAATAATTTACATTTAAAAGACGTCAATTTTCGATACATTGTCTTAACAGGGGTTTCACGCCGGAATTCAAATGCGAGGGTATTCGTTTATTTTTCAATGGGCAATGCATGAATGATTTTTCCCCAAAGAAATTGCCATAAAAATCAGTCAAAAGAAATCAAAATAATATGATCATCTATCAACACAATTTATAAAATGCATATTTGGTCACCGACATGCTCATGGAAAGTTGTGTTTAAAAACATTAAACTCGCCCACGGCCCTGGAATCTCGAATGGAACGGACCATCGCCCTCCTCCCGCGTCACCATTTCGATAATAGGGAGGGACAGTTTAGAGCATTTATTTTTAATTCCGGCGGGAAACATCGACGAAACTCCGGAAAAATCTTCGGAGCAATTATCACTCAGAGGAAAAAATAAAGACGAAACGCAGTGCCCTTTCGCTTCCAGAATCGGGCGACAAAAGAACAACGTCGCCAAGGCCTCGCCCATCAATCCCCCTGGACTCGCACAATCGCCCAAACATAACAAGTTGGCCTCGAGGATTAAGGACGAAGTGTTGCCGCCGCGGCCGCCAGCCTTTGAATCGGCATTTCCACTTTCATCCGTGTCGAAGGTCACGCAGGAAACTCGTGGAATAAACAGAAATAAACGATCGCGCACGGCAACATCCCCGGGGCATTCGTCTCTATCACGGACGGCTGTCTTGAAGGGTGTCCCAACTGACGGCGGGCGACATGACGAACAGCGATTAAGTCGGAAGGGTTAACAGATTGGAACTGGCGTTTGGCACAACCTTTCGGTAACTGTGGTATGATATGATTGAAGAATAGCAACCGAGTAAATTAATTCATGTGGCGATCCCAAAACCACTTACTTATATGGAGCTACGTGAAAATATTTTACGGGAACTTTATGCACAAAATAAATTAAAGCGCAGAAGCGCAAAAAACTTCATACGGTTTCGAGGTACTCCCTCAGCACGCATAGTATGCAATCGAGCTCTACTGCGGGTTAAATATAACCCTATAGTTTCAAAGGGTTTATTTGACATCCGACAAGTCAAAGTACGAGTACACCTGGTTTCCCAAAAATTCTAATATTTTCTCGGCGTAGATGGAGCACTTATGCCAAGAGTAAATAACCCATCGCGTGTCTGTTAGGGCGTTTTCCATGATTTACGTCACGCTTTATGACGATGATTTATTCCGGCCTAAAAATAAAACAGCCTAGAATCAAATGTAGACTCTCCCATTTAATTGTGAATCTTTCCCGCCGCTTCTGAATGAGGCAAAGGTGAAAATGGATGATGGCGATGAGTGCGATCGGAAAATGGAGGAAAGGTGGGGGGCGGCAAAAGCCTTGGAAAACAAGTGCTTGGCGAAAAAGTCCAACAGTCTGAGTGAGGATCATGGTTGATTTGAGCTCATTTTACCTAAATGCATGCGGACCTAAAAATAGATAAATGGAACGTACGTAGATATCATTTAGCTACGAAAATGAACTTAGAGCCATTCAAAATGATCGCCCCTTTAGCAATTAATTAGATCCGAATAATAGTTGTATGCATATAATTTTTTTTCAACGATCATAATTATTTAATCATACGTTTTGTGGCTAAAGATTTGATTCTTATTAAATAAATTACTTCAGATGCCTCTTCTCATATGTGTGTGTGTACATATATATATATATATATATATATATATATATATATATATATATATATATATATATATATATATATATATATATATATATATCCCAATATTATACTGCTCGTGTGAGTGTTTCCGTATAATCGATATATATATATATATATATATATATATATATATATATATATATATATATATATATATCGATTATACGGAAACACTCACACGAGCAGTATAATATTGGGACGGCACAATAGAGCCCAAATAAAATAGTAACATTTAAAAGGACACCCACACGGTAAATTGTTTAAGCTTTCGGCCTTCTCCGAGGCCTTCTTCAAGTGAGACTGAAAATGTTTTTCCCAATGAATTCACAATCACGATATTTTCACACGCTCCCGTCACGTGTTGGTTTAACGCATTTCCTTTTTTCCCCGTGGCAATTTCTTTCGCGAATTTGAGTGTTATGCATTTCATATAACTCATAAATTAAGTGGAGTGCAATCGAGCCCGTGCGGCAAATCTGGTGGAGGACTTGTCCGTCTACTGACCTAAAGGTCCAGTCCTTGGCATAATTAAATTCTGGTTCTCCGTCCCTAGGTAACCTGATGAAAATGGAAGGTCCATTTTTTTCACCCCGAAATCGATGGAGCAAAAGAAGAGCCCGTGGACAAAAACGAAAGCTTCATCAAAAAACACTATACTTATTTCCAAGGTGCGTTATACGACATAGTGACTTAATTGAGAATGACTCTTGAAAAAAGTATTTTCTCGTCACCAGGGTAATTTTATACTTTTATAAGGTGCAACGTTCCCAGAATACTTTTTCCCTGGGATAATAAAGTAAGCGATGAAGAGGCCTTCAGCATTTAAATAAACCCGTAGCTTACGACATTTGGTTTTTGAAATTCCTTCAGTCCTTTTAAATGTGGTCGTCGAGTGGCTTCAATGTAGCTGGAATTGTTCCGGTAAGTTTTTTTTAAAGTCAGTTTTGTTTTATGAATAGCTACGAAAAAAGTAACTACCTTAAATACCGCAACAAATATAATTTGCGGTGAACAGAAAAAATGCACATATCCACGTCATGCATTTTTCCCCACTCTTTCTGTAATTTTTGACTTCCACTGAGACTACTCTTTCAACCGCTGAAGTAAATTCGTCGAAACAGACGACAGATGCGTGAAAATGGAATCCCTTCGAAACTGGAAGAAGCAGACGGAAGGACGAGGAGAGGAAAGACGAAGCCCTCGGGCGCGACTCGGTGGTCGCAATCGAAGAGACGACGATGTTAGGGAATGTGAGATTTCGGGATGCTGGAAAGGAGCGAATGAGAGAGGAAGACGAGAAAAAAAGATCATTTCAAACGTGTTCAATCCTCTTTTTTGGCAGGTATCACAATGCGAGCGCAAAGTAAACATTAGTTCGGGTGTGCCGGCCGTAAGTAAATACATTAAGTTAAGTAAATGATTTTCGTCCTTTGATAGGTCTTGTTTGCGACACTGCCGAGGTGATGAAACTTTCACACTGGTTCCCTTTTTTTCATTTCTTCCCGTAAACCATTTGTATGCTCCATTAGGTGCATATGTAGATAAAACTGAAAGTACATCCATAAGTTCAGGCATGAGCTCCGTTTTTCAATGCACCTCAGGGTACTGCGGTTATCAGCGCAACGAAGCATCACTGTAGCCCCACAGTGAATGACGCCTCAAAGGAACCCTGATTTCATGTCCTCCGAGGATATCATTATGCATATTATTTAATTATAACTATTATGATAATAATTAAAGGTTATGAACGTGATTGCTCTGCGGCAGTTGGCCAAAACCTTTTTTTGAATCTGATTTCAGGCCCTGGTGGCGGCGGAGTATTGTCCTCGCCAGTCAACCCAAAGGTCGCGGGTTCGATTCCCACCTGGTTGATTTTCTTCCATCTAGGGATTGATTGTATGCAATTGTCTTTAATGTTATGCCTAAGGGTTAGGTGGAAGAATGGACTCAACCTCGCCCAAATGAGTCGATAAATAAATCAATCAAATCTACGAATTCGTTTCATCTAATTTTTAAAGCGGTGCGATTTAATAAACGGATTTTCGCTTCTCCATATCTCCTCATTTGAATGACACGCACTGCCGCTGGAGAAACATCCTCGCTGATGAATGAATCTGGTCCGTGATCAGAGGCGTGACGCGGCACAGTACTCGCCGCGATACGCTATCGGTGTCCCCAGGCTGCGGATGCGGCCGGCGTTGCTTCCCAACGGTTTCCATTCGACGTCCCCACGTGCATTTAATTTGAGGCACGTAGTTTGGTAGTGAAGACCCATACCATGCTAGAAATAACATAGATTAAAACATCCATTGTTTTGAGAACAGATTAGAGTCAGTAGGAGTAAGCCGTAAAGGTATGGCTATTAGATTAACTGAAGGGGATGAGAGTTATTCAAAGAAATATTATTTATGGCGACACAATATTGGATTGGTATTTAGATATTTCATTGTTTCATTAACATTTCTATTTATATTTCAATACCCATTGCTTTAGGATAAGCGATTGAGTTATAGTCTTCATTCGACGATTCCCGTTTGACGACAAAGATTGTGATCACAGGGAAATCTCATTTCATGAATATCTTCAAGAGTCCGAGAATATTACAAAATTATTGAATTGCTCTACATAATAAAATGTGACTTGGACAATAATATCAGTAATAAAAACGAAAAATTGGAAATTTAAGATTGGCATATTGATTGCGATAACATAATCTCGCGGTGTTAAGCCCGCCTCAGAAGATTATTTACGCCTAAATACTCGATTACGTTCAGTATTTTTAAACCTTTACATGCTCCATTAAAAATATTACAGCCTTTTCAGTGTATTTCAAAAAGCCAATTATCTCTATAACTTATGAACTGTTACTAAAACGGCAGTAATTACTTTATCGTACTCAAGCAAAATAATATACTTCACAATCACAATTAACCAAATTTTCAAGAAATATTCAATCCAACTCACCCCAAGGATCTCTATGCCACAAGAATAAATGATTTTCTCGCAATTTTAATTCATAACTACCCCCCAGGGCTTTCGAGTTATTTTTTAAAGTTTGGAAAAGTAAAAGAATTAGATTGAAGTGCACATGGCGATGCATGCCCAAACGTTATGGAACGTTTTTTCTTTCGCGAGAGGGTAATCGGTGTAAACAGAAGTTTTCCACGTGATGTCTACTGCATTTCGATCTCTTAGCTTCTGTGACCAGAACCCCATTCTTACGTATTTATCCTTCCAATTAACAGAGCTTCGAGATTAATTCTTACAAAGTCAGCCCTGCCACACACCCTAGCGATGGCTTCCAGGATACCATGTAAAAAAAGTAATTGCGATGAGTCGACCCTAAGAAGAACACGCGGTGCACACCAGGCGAGCCGATGCACCCAACCGCAGATCCATCCTAAATTAATTTGGCCCAACATTTTATGCCACTAATCATTAAACGTTGAGGCGTCAGGGAAATCGCCTTAAAGGGGCAATGAACTATCAAACAGGACAGACCTTAATTAAAAAGACTGAATCTTAAGGGCTTGGCAAAGTACATATTCCAATTGCCTGAGCCCACCGCCAAGTAAATTAGATATGGGTCGAGGAGATCTCCAAGAATAAACAATGATTTTGTACAATTAGTGCATTTCTAGCAAATCGCTCGGATATGCGAGTAGTCCAGGGTTGGACTACTCACCAGAGGGCCCAGATTCGATTCCCGTATGCCAATAGCTCCACCCAAGCTGTGCAATTTTTTGGGTACCGGATCTTCCAGGGAAACCATACCAGGCGCAGGGAACTGGCCCCCATTATTACTTTGTGTGATGGCCCTGAAGTATGAATTTAAAACGCCGTATAGGGCATAGTATTAATATGTTAGATTCACACACGCCCGCGCGCGCACACACACACACACACACACATATATATATATATATATATATATATATATATATATATATATATATATATATATATTATTATTATTATTATTATTATTATTAGGTATTCTACCGGTTAAGGTAGGTTTCTGGATGGACACAGCTCCTAAATAAAAATTTGTGACTCCTGGCCAAATCTACATCAGGTCCCTCTTCACCTACGAGTACCTTCTTCCTCCCTTCATCCCGTCCAACATCCCTATCGTGTTCCTTCCCTTTCCTCGTTTGCCTAGAATTCTCCCCTCAATTACAGTCTTCAACATCCCGCTGCCGGTCAATACCGCCTTCATCCCTTTCTCCTGCCTCCATAGGATTGCTCCCAACAAACCACTTTCCTCGCCCACCAAACCAAGTACTTCCTCATTTATTTCCTTCTCTGTCCGTTTCACCTTCTCCATTCTTCTCCACACCCACATTTCAAAAGCCTCCAGCCTACGTCTATCCTCATGCTTCAATGACCACGTTTCCGCGCCGTACATACAAAAGTTTTTACGAGTCTTTTCTTAACATCCTTACTCAAGGTCCCTGTCATCAACTCCCTCCTCCTTGTGAAAGCCTCTTTGCCTAGCGCAATTATTCTCCTTACGTCCCTGCTACTTTGACCGTGTTGGTTCAAAACACTTCCAAGATACGTAAACTGTTCTACCTGCTCTAGTTTTTGCCCCCCTATTTTAATGTTTAGCTCAGCCTTTTTCTTTCTAGAAAATCGCATAACTTTTATTTTATTAATATTTTTTCTCATTCCATGCCTGTCGCACTGAATTTCCAATTCACTCAGCATTGCTTGCAACCCCTTGGCTGACTGACAAACTAAAGCTTGGTCATCAGCAAACCTAACTGATTTTACGAATTCCCCACCCGCTTTCATTCCTACCTCCAGTTCTTCCCATGACTCTTTAATCATTTCCTCTGCATACAGGTTGAACAGCAACAGCAACCTCTTCCTAACACTGCCCATCCGGACTCACCATTCCCCACCCGAGCCTGAGCAGTCTGAGACATGTACACGTTGCGGATTAGCCTCCTTTCCCACCAATCTATTCCTATTTTCTGCAATATACTCATTAGTTTTTCCCAATTCACTCTATCAAACGCTTTTTCGAAATCTACGAAACAGGCAAATACCTCCTGGTTGTATTCTATATACCTCTCCATTAATAATCTCATTACTGCAATGGCATCACGCTTACCACTCCCCTTCCTAAACCCAAACTGATCATCCCCCAAGTAAACATTTGCCCTACTCTATATCCTTTTGTTTATGATCCTGAGAACAACTTAAGCTGCGTGGGATATCAAACTTATTGTCCTGTAGTCCTCACATGATGTAGCCTTTACCTTTTTCGGAATAGGAACTAAAACTGATCTCACAAAGTCTTCCGGTCAGATTCCTTCCTTATAGATACTACGAGTCAGCCCATATAGCCTCTTCCTACCACATTTTCCTAAACATTTCAATAGTTCCCCGGGAATGTTATCCACCCCCACGGCCTTATTTAGTTTCATCTCCCTTAATGCCCTTTCTATCTCATTGTCGAGTTTGCCTAAACCTAAACTATCTCCTCTACGCCATGTTCCTTTACTATTTCTAACTTTGTTGGTCTGACTTCTTTACTATACAATTCTTCTATATACTATATTCCTTCCATCTCTCTTGGATCTTTCCTTTGTCTACTATTTTCTTACCCGCCTGATCTGTAAAGGTTAGCATAGATCTCCCTTCCTTACTTCCTGATAAAGATTTAACTTTGCTGTAAAGCGCACCAATTTCACCCTTCCTCTGCTGACTTTCCATATCCACGCAATGCGTCTTCCGCCATGCTTCTTTTGCTTTATTTGTTGCCCACCTCAGTTAATTGTTTAATTATTTGTACTTCATTTTGCCTAACTCTGTATTCACTTTCTTCCTTTTTTCCCTGTCATCCATCTTTGTAATCATTTCAACCGTGATCCTAGGTTTCCTAGTCCTTTTAGCGTTAACGGTTCCAATAGTGTCTTTTCCAGCTTTAGACAACCCTTTCTTGATACTTCCCTATTTTCTTCGATAGTACTTAGCTCTTTACCATCCTCCATGACTTCCTCTACCGCCTGTTTGTATTCCTTCCCTTTCAAACCATTTAATTCTTCTACATTCCATTTTCTAACTCGCCGCCCCTGCCTAATCTTTATGAAACAGACGCTACATTTCATAACAACTAAATTGTGTTCAGAGTCCGCATCCGCTCCCGGGAAGCTGTGCGAATTTATCGCACTGTTCCTGAACCTGTGTCTAACCAGAATATTATCTAGCTGATACCTTTCTGAGTCACCTGGTATTTTCCATGTATACCTGCGTCATTTGTGGTGTCTAAACCAAGTGTTGGTGATGACTAACCCCTGTCTCCTGCAAAACTCAACTGCTTTCTCCCCGCGCTCATTCCTTGTGCCTAAACCGTAATTCACGCGCGTCACCAACACACGCGATTATGTCCTCTAACTGATCGTATATCCTATCGATCTCTTATTCTACTTTATGCTTCCTCGGTGGCATGTATACCTGAATAATAACTAAGTTCGTCGGATCTGTTTTATCTTTACTAGTAAGGCGATAGGTATGGGATGAGAATCAATATTATTAAAACAAAGGTTAGGCCATTTTCTAGAAATAAAAAGGCTAAGCTTAACATTAAAATAGGAGGGCAAAAACTAGATCAGGTAGAAGAGTTTACGTATCTCGGTAGTGTTTTGGACCAACACGGTCAAAGTAGTAAGGACGTAAGGAGAAGAATTGCGCTAGGCAAAGAGGCTTTCACAAGGAGGAGGGTGTTGATGACAGAGACTTTGATTAAGGATATTAAGAAAAGACTTATAAACACTTTGGAATTGAGCGGAGCTATGTTCGGTGCGGAAACGTGGTAATTGAAGCAGGAGGATAGACGTAGATTGGAGGCTTTTGACATGTGAGTTTGGAGAAGAATGGAGAAGGTGAAATGGACAGAGAAGGAAACAAATGAGGAAGTACTTGGTATGGTGGGCGAAGAGAGGGTTTTTTTGGGAGAAATCCTATGGAGGCAGGAAAAGTGGATGAAGGGGGTATTAACCGGCATTGGGATTTTGAAGACTGTAATTGAGGGGGGAATGTTGTGCTAAAGAGGAAAGGGAAGGAATAGGATAGGGATGTTGGACGGGATGAAGGGAGGAAGAAAGTGCTCAGAGAAGAAGAGGGACCTGATATAGAGTAGGATGCTGGATTTTGTGTTTTGCTAGGAGTCACTAGCAAAACTAGTAGCTGTGTCCATCCAAAAACCTTCCTTAATCGGTAGATTACCTAATAATAATAATTATATATATATATATATGCATGTATTTGTGTATAAATGTTACACATACACTCATACATATCCTTACCAAGGCCATTGACCGTCACATATTGATTAAATGTGTCATCAACATCGGGCGTGTGTCAAATTTACCTCCTTTAGCGATGACGGAGCTACGCTACGGAATTCGTGCGCTGAGTACGTAGAGCGGCACTCAAATCACTCAATACATGCTTTGATAATTTTCTTTGATATGGGATTGTGACACATGAGGCATACAAATTTTGAATTATCTCCACGGAAACATGAAAGTGTCTGCTTTGGCTTAGAATGGCTCCATTTAAGAAAAGGCAATTCTAGTTTTATACCTTAAATTGGTAGTACCTTTTTAGATGTGCCCCGAGTAACCGGAAAACGGCTCCACCGCTCGATTACGTCTTAAATTAGGGATCATATTATAAAGCTGAACGCGGGTATTAATTAAATAGCAATGTGATCATTTAACTCATAAAGAATCAACCAAATATGTATGCAGTATTTCCATTCTTTCTTTTTTTTATTCTCACGGATCTGAAAACGGAAAGAGCTGATGCGTTTTTGTAGTTTTAGAGAAAAGAACTCTTTAAAAGCGTGTGATTCGTCGCCGCTATTAACTCCTCTCCAAAAAAAAACTTATCTCGAACAACAATCTGTGTTTTCACGGTGATATTTCCCATCACACACGTAAGTGCGTCGGAGAACCCTGGGCTCACGGCTCGCCTACATTCCACTCATTATAACTTCCGTATAATTACGTCAGATACTAAATAATGGTAAATTTTATATTCCCAAAAATTTATTGGCAGGAATTTTCTGCAATGAAAACTTTTTTTAAGTTATCAATAAGAATTGAAGAATTAAATGTGAGCAAATAAAAAGAGAATAGTGGAAGGAAGTTACCGATCTCCAATTTCTTTTTAAAGTTATATCTAGGAACATGATATAAAAACCGCGTGAGCATAAAGGCCAAGGAAATGGTTTAGCCAGATTGGCGCATACCCATCAAAGTGTAATGAAAATGTCAGGGCTACCAACGGAGCAAAAGAATTCGGATCACGATCCCGTCGCTTTATTCTAGCATTTCTCAAATCCTATTATCACTCCAAATATTCACTTTTTCAATAGCTTTTTAACTGCTACGCTCTAAGTTTTATATGTTGTAGGATCTGAAACGGATCCATATTTTTAAAAGCAGCAAATAATAATAATATTTATTACCCATAATTTAGGTTGGAACGTGAGAAAAATTTTGCATAAACTATTTGGCAATTTTGGCTCGCACATGAAAAGACTGCCTCGCCCTCATCCTATACTTCGCTGTCGATTTTTCCACAAACCTTTCGATCGGTCTTTCGCAAATCTTTGCAACGCAACTCGAAGTTATGGTCACACAAATCGTTTGCTGAGGTATATTGATTAGTACTCCGCAGTCCACTTCAAATTTCACATTGCTCCAACGTCGGTCGTATAGAACCAGCCAACGCAACAGTTTCTGACGCGAACTCTTAGCAGCATGAGGTAAAAACTGGATGCTAAGTGCCAAATTAGTCCGTATGAATGCCAATTTAGTTTGTATTAAGGGATTCGTGGCGAGAAAGGAGAGACCCTCTTCGAGATCGCCCCTTTCTTCGACCTCCTCCTCGACCAAACCGCCGTGATGTGCGTGCAAGAGACCCACACGCACACACACGGGGCTGCCCAGATGCGCGCGCGGATTCATTCATCCGCCATAAAGCTTTCTTCCCCCATCCGTTCGCCACCCAACACCCTTTCCACCGAAGATCTTTGGCCGCCTTCCAGATACTCGCCTCTCTCCGACTTCTAATTCATCCACCTCTCCTCCTCCGCCTCCTTCTCCTCGGTTAATCTACGAGATGCGAGAGAGAGAGAGAGATCTCTCCGAGAGATCGACCGATCGGGAGAGGGCAGCCTCTCCCGAAGGGCCAAGGCTCCGTTCCGTGCGATGACGAAACGTCCTTCGGTCCATACTACTACAGTCCGGCCCTCTCTCGCCACCCAACCACTCTCCTGGGATCCGAGTTACCCTGGAATTGTACTCACCAGAAGGCGGCACTATTTTGAACGTCGTCACGGCAACCAGCGTGCGCTTGTAGTTGCGTTGCCGAGTGTCGTATTTATCGACTCCCGCTACGCTTGCGACTCGGGTGACCAACCAGTGACTCGATTAAAAAAAGACTACGAGGGTTCTTGGGATGATCTCAACACTTGCGTTCTCGGAAGACGCCCACATTTTGCTTCAACTGTTTTTTGCTTCCTTTATTTTCCCGTATCCCACTTCTAAATAAGCTAACTTGCGCTTCAATCACAAATGCATTCACCTTGAGCTCTCATATTATTAATATTTTGAAACGGAATTTCTCATCGGATATTTGATTTCTTCTTAAATGCTGGTGATATAATGACTTGTTTTATCACGTCCGCAGTGAATATTGTGAAAACCATGCACGGATTCCTGAATAATGTGTGCTGTGCTATTTCATGAATAAATTTGACTTTCTATGAGAAAATTCTGAGGTGTACCAGAGTGGGCTGTTGATTGATTGGCAGTGGGATGTTAAAGATACTGATGGACGGGGGAACGTTAGGTAAACGAGGAAGGGATAGAAATAGGAAATGGATTGGAATGAGGGGAGGAAGGAAGGAAGTGTGCGGAATTGAAGCAACGCTTACTGCAGCAGTGTCGGATGTGAGGTTGTGTTTTGAGAGGAGAGGCGAAGAAATATATCATTGTGTAATATCGCATCCGTCTCCTAGCAGAAACTATCTTAAAACGGTGGAATACTAGTGAAAATAATTAGTACGCATGGAGAGTGGGCAAGATTCGTACCTTAGACTTCGGGTAAGATCAACACTTCTATTGAGAGAGAAATACATACGAGGGGTGTTCAGAAAGTAACCTCCGTTATGCTATAAAAATACACTGGAATATATACAGAAAATTTATCATTTTCATCTAAAAACTACATGTCTCTACTCTTTTTATACAGATTCGCCAGAAAGATCTTAACACGTGTCAAATCTCGGAGCTAGTTTTCTAATTCCTTCAGCATAAAATTCTGCCGCTTGAAATCGACTTTCAGTCGTGCTTCCATGCAACAGAGTCGTAGAAATCTTGGGAACACTTTCTAAAGATTTCAGATATCGCAAAACCCCTGGTTTTCAATAACCTTTTCGCCAATTATCCGGTGCATTTCATCGTTCAACAAAGACGGGGGGGGCGGCCATTTCTATGATCATCATGGACATTAATCCGTTCACTCTTAAACGAACGACAAAGGTGAGGCACACAACTCTCTTTGCCACTCATCGCATGTGGTCCGTACAGAGCACAGATTTCCCGTTGATGAATTCCAGCAAATTTGAAGTTTATTGCCAGTGCAAACATTAAAACTAAACGGTTTTGTAGATTTGGCGATATTTCCAACTGTATCGTCCATTTTGACTCGCTATTGTATAAACAAACGACAAGCGGCAATGCGACCTCCCGAACACTGCAGATCGAAAATGTACTGCCCCCTGGTGTGTTTGCGTCAAAACAGCAAACCTTCGCCCCACCTCCCCCTCTGCTTCGCTCGCTACACGCAAACGGAGGTTACTTGCTGAACACCCCTCGTTTATGATTGTTTCCAGAATTAATTACCAGGTTAGGATGCGGGTAAATCCGCTGTATCTCATTTTTAATTTATGAATATATTTAAAAACTAATAGATACACACTCCTTATTGTGGAGGATAATCAAAATAGTCACAGTCAATATTCACGAAAAAGCATAGACAAAATCTAAAGAAAACTAACAACACTTCATATGTTGTGTGTGTTCTTTGAGCTTTTTTTCTCGAAAGGTAGTTACGCACGGCGACGAAACTGTGGCCATGAAACATGGTCGCGTTTTTGAATAAACTAAGAGGAAAGTAAACGCATACTGCTTCGGTGACATCAGTCAAAGATTTCATCGATCTCGAGTGGAACACAGCGAGGATATAAATATAAGGTCAATTCGAAACACAAATAATCAACATGACTATTCAGTCACGCCATTCTTTCCATCTCCATATTCCTCCGGGTCATGGAGGAATATCGAACGCTCGGAATTCGCCAGCCACGCCAAACGACTTAATGTGCAAGCAACGGGAGAAAATCTCGCAGACATTCAAATTCAAAAGGAACAACGTAAATTCTCGGGAATTCCTCAACAACAACAACAACTCATTTTTTAGTCATTTGCGTTTTTTTTTAATTTTTCTCGAGCAAAAAATTGTATTTTCTTCACAAAGTGATCTTCTACGTGCACCTCGCATGTTTTTTGTTCATTCCCGCTCCCCCCCCCCTTTCATTGATCGTGCTAAAAAAAACAGATGTACATATTTCATTATTTGCACCATGTGCGGTAAATAACTTGTTCAAAATTATATTATTTTCAGAGGAGAGTTTTATTGAAAGTGTAATTTCGCCATTCATGAATTGATCGTGCAAAAGAAGTGGCAGTGGTCTAAATGGTCCTTCGTCGGAGGACACCAGGAATTGTGTTTTTACGAATTCACGGCACGCATCGTCATTATTCACAACTTTTTGCCGGGGCGAAGAGAAAGCCGTCAAATGGAACCACTTAATTGTTAATTCCAAACATGGAAGTTTTTTTTAGATCAACACGGTGACTGGAATTCGAGAGTTCAACGGTTTTGTAAAAAAATGAAAAAAAAATCCCATTCATACCAAAGCATTTATTTCCAGATTTTTGAGTGTTTGGCTCAAAAAAAAATATTTCATCTGATATTTTTACCTGTTCTGGGAGAGAAGAAGACATGCATTAATCGGCCATTACTCTATTTCTACCGAAACCATAAGCACCAGCGCACTCCAGAAAATATGGTCGGCCGATACGGTAACGCGATGGAAAATCGATAGCGATATTCACAATGTATCGGCTCATTTTAATCAAGCCTCTAATCGACGAGATGCATCCGAATGCGACGTAAATTGCGAAGTTCCATTTACCACACAGACTCAAGATATTAAATTGACACCACGAGGATATGCATTCAAAGGAGACACAATGAGCACTTTTCATATCATTTTCATCAAATCGCACATCGATTTCAATCTCAAAGTCGCGATGAAGTTGGAAAAATCGAAGAGGCAATTGAAATGCCCGTAATTAGCTAAACCCTCATGTGAATCAGATACGTGATTTGGGCGCAATGCTGCGAGTCAATTCAAGTCAACATCGTTCATTTAAATCGATAAAATGGACACATTGACTCGTATGCGGAACTCTTTTTAAATTCCCATCGCAGTTCAAACCTCAGGGGCGAGCGAGGCGTAACCCCAACCAGAAGAAGAAGGGGGGGAGGAAGAGAAGCTTGTGGTGGTAACGATAGACGCAGTTGCCCAACCGAGAAGGCAAGAGGAGGGGGGGAGGGGGGGGGGGAAGAGGGTGGGGGGGGGGGGTGACGGCAGGAGGAGGAAAGTCAAATTGTGTGCGTGTGTGTGTGTGTGCGTGTGTGTGTGTGTGCGTGTGTGTGTGTGTGCGTGTGTGTGCGTGTGTGTGCGTGTGTGTGCTTAGGCAAAGGGAGAGAGAGAGAGAGAGAGAGGGTTTGGATATGCGTGGCATGAGAAGAAGGAGGTGTTGGCGGTGGTATTGGATGTCATGAGTGGGTGTAGTATCTCTGGGCCCTCCGGGGCCAGACGCCGGAACAGGTGGCAATGGGAATGGATGGGCGGTGGTGTGGGCGAGGGAGGGAGGGAGGGACGGGGGAGGGGGAGGTTGGGTGTTTGTGGGTTTGGTCTTGGAGGAGGCGGATGCGGTATGCGGTGGAGAATAATGGTGGGAGGAGGAGGGGTGGGGCAAGCAAGGGAGGGGTTGCTTCGGGTCGGGCGGTGGGGGGGGGGGGGGGTCTTTCGGAACCGAACCCCCCTACCCTAGTCCCACCCCTACACTCTATTCTCCCGAGAGAGAGCCCCACCCCCGCGACCCTCCAGAGCACCGCCTCCGTAGATCAAACAATTTTTCCTCAACACCTCTGGCGTTATCCACAAGGGAAAGGAGTGATCGCAAGAGTCCAAAGAGGGAGCGGGAGCGAGGAATTTTTCTCGGTTTCATTTTTTTATTTCTGTTTTTCCTCCTCCTCACCCCCTTTCCCCCTCCCCTCCACTGGAGAAATAGGCATCGCGTCAGCGGCGAAATTGGTTGGTGGCGGAGTTGGGGAGGGGAGGGGAAGGAGGGAGGCGTCCTCTATTGCCGATAGATTTGAACGCCGCCTCTTCGATTTGCGCTCCGTTCCTTCGACCATGACCGCCCGAGCGGTTAGATCATCATCGGGATCGAATCACTTCCTTCGTCTCGGCGAAGTTGAACGAAACAGGAATCGTGTCATTCCGGTAATGCAACAGCACCAGGGTAGCCGCCGGTGGGAATTCGATCCTTGGTGCCCTCAAGAGCTCACTTTACTGCGACCTTGGGAGCAAAGGGCGCAGAAGCAGACTCGCTACGTGCGAGTACTCCCTCCCTCGCGTCCCTTTCCTCCCCCCCCCCCGAATATATTTATTTATTCCTCAAGAGCCTTCGCGATTGCCCTCTCGCCATTGCTTTCCGGACCCCGACGGCGGTCCCGTGTGCCCCCCTCTTCGCACCGCCTCATGGACCACAAGCAGGGCTGAAGCGAATATGTCACAAAATTTGGAGACAAACAATCAGGGACTACGATCGGTTGCTTCATGCGTGAATATGAAATTCCGAATCGAGAGTAAGTTTCGCACATCGCCTCTCGTTTAACTTTGGCATCCTGAAATGGATTTCCCTGGAGAGAATCCCTACGCATTTTGCTATGATATAGCAAGTGCGAAAAACATAACAGTTTGAGGTTTAACTTTGTAGAATTCCTTCATTATGAGGGTAAAGAAAGAAACTTTACACTTCCACAATAAAGATTCAATATTTAGACCATTATATGTGAAATATTAAATCTTTGTTTTGGAAGTATTCAGTTTCTTTTTTACCTTCGTAAGTGCGAAGGAAGCTGAAATGTTGGTTGAGAATTTCTTTGGGCGCGTGGCCGTAGGCGATGATCGAAAAAGCATACATTTCTATCGATCGGCGGCTTTTACTTGGCCGGGAATATTATTCAGAATTGTTATGATTCCAAATAGGATAAAAAGGGTTGATTTTTTTTCGATTACGGAATGCGAGTAAGGCATTCACTCATTCATATTCAATTCGCGGATAATTTTTTTTATTGTTCCCAATCGGGTGGCGGGATCTCATTAGACTTCGCATTCAAATTTTAACCTCCGTGCTCCTTCAAACGACTTGGTCACTTTCATTTTTTGATATCTCCCTCGGCATTTCAAAATTTAATTTGCACGCCATGTCTCTAGTTCAGGTTTTGGACTAAGATCACCGCCGTCACTAATCTCGCGAAAGCCTCTTTCGATTGTTCCCGGGTCATTTTTGCCCTCCTTCCTTCGAAGTGAGGCACTGCTTTCGAACCACTTCGTTCTCATGTCCTCCGGAATTTATCAAATATACCGATTCTCTTGGCCCGAAGGAATTCATTACATTTCATCTCATTCTTCCGTTTTGACGAAATAGTTCACAAAGGAAACATCGGGTAACATTCAGGATTCAAGTCATTTTTCCGAAATTCTATTTTGTTTAATGCTGAATTTTCACCATTACAATTTATTTTAAAAAGAAAATAACTCTTTGCAGAAAGGAAACGGAGTATAAATAGTTGGTACTCACAGTGATTGCTCTTAGCGGCGAGAGAAGAATTCCATTCAATATGGGAAGGATAAATAAGTCATGACCGAAGCCAGAGACTGGAGTATATTCGAAGCGCCCGCTCCGAAGCTTCTCCTTCCATCTCCGTTCCAATTTAAGGACCCACCGATATCACTGAGTGGGTAACATAGCTTGACATAAGATTAGAGTCGATTAAATTATGTGTCACAGTTGCCTATTTTCTCAAGAATGTGTGCTGCATTGTGAAAATTAATCATACAAAGAATTGGGTTACTTGAGTATGATGTCACCGCATGAGATTGGATGCTGCTTAAGGCTACTCGATGTTCTTTCAGTGATTTTATCTCTTGCAAATATAAAAAAATCAATAAAAGGATCTAAATGACAAAGATACGTCCCGTGCAGTCATATTTCAAGGGTCTCGGTCACCACTGTCCATTGCATGACTACTGCAGCCACTGACTGGTATCGTCGATTCAGAATGCGAGGGAGATCGCGATGGTACGGCGGCTATCGTACTCGTTTTCCACCCAGAGGCCCCGGGTTCGAAACCAGGCGGCGTCGAATATTTTTCAGTGGTATCCCGATCCATACTTGAGGTGCTTCGTGGAGGGCACTTTGAGTGAGTTCGACGAATGGGATGTTAAACTGCGGACCCCTAGGCGCCTTTCGATAAGAGTAGGCTCACGCCGACGCCTGGTTTCTCTCCACCCTTCATCCTTTCCTGCCCAATCCCAATTGCGCAAGAGACCTGCCCTAAATACTACTACCTTAGAATGCGAAGAAGGCATGGGATGCATAACGTCTGTTTTTATTTTGGCATTTACCTAGCGTTATTATTACGCACAATTTGAGGAATTTCATTTGCAACTCAAAGGAACAATGCGTTCCTTGGCCAAGGTCGCCCTCACCACGAATATTATCTTCAGATCCCCTCGGCAACTAAAACGTCGTCATCGTACGATAACATCACATCTCTCAACAGATGCAGATCTTGTGTCTCCTCCAGTTCTGAACGACTGCATCAAGAGCGAGTGTATCCTTAGAAGGGGTATAAAGGAAGATATCACACAAGCAATAGATGGATGGGGTATCATGCACATTAGTTGTTCTCCATTTGTATTTAAAGGCCGCTTAGCGGCGTTTCGGTTAAGATCAGAAAATGCTTGCTTCATAAAATGTGGGCGAATAAATTCGACCCTGTTAATAATGACAGGAAGCTGGTCGTTTGGGTCCATGCATAGAGAATGCTTGTTCGTAACTCCTAGTGCAACAGTAAATATCGTAAATTTCCTCCGCCGAGTTTAAGAGTCCAATTAAAAATCGTGCATCTGAGCATAGCCTCCAATTGGATGAACAAGCAGTAAATATCAAATGTAATCCAATTGAATCACCATTCAGAGATCCCTATTGACTCCGAACAAACACTCGGCCATTTCAGTTTTCAAATTAACGCAACGGGTATGCTGATTTCAAATTGTTTACTTGGAGTTCCGACGTCTAATATATTATTATCATAAGGTAATCTACGGGTTAAGGTAGGTTTTTGGATGGCGACAACGACCAAATAAATATTTTGTGACTCCTAACAAAACACAAAATCCAGCATCCTAATCTACACCAGATCCTGAGTAATTCCTTCCTCCCTTCGTCCCGTTCAACATCCCTATCCTGTCCCTTCCCTTTCCTCGTTTGCCTAACATTCTCCTCTCTATACAATCTTCAACATCCCACTGCCGGTCAATAGGCCCTTCATCCATTTTGCCTGCCTCCATAGGATTTCTCCAAACAAACCCCTCTCTTCGCCCACCATACCAAGTACTTCCTCATTTGTTTTCTTCTCTGTCCATTTATTCCGGTATAATATTTGGGTTAAAATCAAAAAAATATAATTTGAGTGATCAAAGGCAGGAAATGCTTGATGAGCATTACTTATGTGCTGGACGATATTAATACAGTGTTGCACTTTCCCCAACTCCATTCGCTCATACGGTGTGTGTTGGCGACATCAATGGCCGGCCGGCTCACGGACTGCTTCGTCAGCGAAGGCTGGCAGGGGCGAGCATGTCTCGGGCGAGGAGGCCGACGCCGCGTCCGGTTGGATTCGGATTCCTTCATCATAAAAAATTCCTCCTTTTTGAGTATCAAGGCAGTGAATTATCTTCCTGCCCACGTTTTCACGCGTGGACAGGAAGGTGAGTCAATGGCTTCCTTTCAATCTCACAAATCACCACTTACGTTCTCTTAATTTTTTTCCAAAGAACCGTTTTCGTCTATAAAACGTGTTTCCTCATTTAATTTGGCTAATATATCTTCGAAGCTCAAGAAAGGCCATCAAAGCTCTAATAAAATGACCGTTTTCACAACCAGAAAATGACACCATTAGTTGAAGAAACAATAAAATAAATATCTGAAGATCTGACATGTAACCTACGTGATCTTATAATTTTACCAATTTTAGACATTTTTAAGTTACCACCAATGCGTACACAGTTTGAACAAACACATACACACGCAGTAATCAACCCGCAGGTCGGTTTAGTAGGTGATGTTAGAGTTCACCCAGTACTAAGCCCTATACGGCGTGTGCAATTCACACATCAGGGTATTAAGGGGGGCCAAATCAACCCGAAAGGTGGAGCTGCAGGTGCCCACTCAGACCCCAGACTTTCCATATCCTCGCACTGCGTCTTCCACCATGGTTCTTTTGCTTTATTTGTTGCCCGCCTCAATTTATTGTTCAATTCTTAGTACTTCATTTCGCCTAATTCTGTATTTACATTCTTCCATTTTCGCCGCTCATCCATCTTTGTAATCATCCCATCCGTGATCCTAGGTTTCCTAGTCCTTTTAGCGTTAACGGTTCCAATAGTGTCTTTTGCGGCTTTAGAAAACCCTTTCTTGAAACTTTCCCATTTTTCTGCGATAGTACTTGACTCTTTACCATCCTCCATGATTTCCTCTACCGCCTGTTTGTACTCCTTCCTTTTCAAACCATTCAATGCTTCTACATTCCATTATCTGACTCGCCGCCCCTGCCTTATCTTTTTGAAACGGACGCTACAATTCATAACCACTAAATTATGGTCAGAGTCCGCATCCGCTCCCGGGAAGCTGTGCGAATTCATCACACTGTTCCTAAACCTGTGTCATATAATGTAGCTGATACCTTTCTGAGTCACCTGGCATTTTCCATGTTTACCTGCGTTTTTGTGGTGTCTAAACCAAGTGTTGGTGATGACTAACCCCTGTCTCCTGCAGAACTCAACTGCTTTCTCCCCGCGGTCATTCCTCATGCCTAAACCGTAGTCCCCCACCTCATCACCATCTCTTCCTTCACCTACCGTCGCATTCCAATCTCCCATCACTATCAAATGTTTCCCTGCAGGAACACACGCGATTATGTCCTCTAACTGATCGTATATCCTATCGACCTCTTCTTCCTTATGGTTGCTCCGTGTCATGTATACCTGAATAATAACCAAGTTCGTCCGTTCTGCTTTTATCTCTACTAGTAGTATTCTATCTGTTAACTGCTCTATAGTATGTTGACTACGCTTCTCCCTACCTCTTCATTTAATACTATGGCAACCCCTCGTTGGGTCTCGTCCCCGCCGCTGTATATTATTCTATAATTATCACTCCAGTAATCCCTGCTATCTTTCCATTTCACCTCGCATAGACCTAAAATATCTATATTTCCCCTTTCCATCTCTCGCTTAACATTCTCCAATGTCCCTGTCCTCATCATTGTCCTAATATTCCACGTCCCTATTCTAACTAATTTGGTCTTCTTCACCGGCGTCCTTTGTCCTGCTGCTGCTGGTTTTCCCTTGCAAGGGTGTCGTGGGATGACGACCGCGGAAGCCTTGCCTCCCCCGCTGCCGGGAACGACACACGACCGATTGGGCCGAGCCCCGTAGTTGCCAGGACTCAAAATCTCCGTATAGTCCATCATTTAAATCTTGGGAATGATAATTGAAGTGGTTTCCCGTTGCCTTCCTCAATGGTGTTTTTAACGTGACACCATCACTTACTGGCCGCCCCACTGGGGTCAGACGCCATTGCAGCCGCCTCACCGAGGAACAGACGCTGCGTGGACTACCTTTCGTCTGGCTCCTAACCTTCGACCTCTCTGGGATGGTTGACCCTACCAGGAGCAATTATTATTACTCCCGCCAGCACAGCTCTAGGGGTCATCGGAACGCACAGCTCTTCCACCACGTCAAGGTTGTAGTCCGGGGAGGGATATATACATATATATATATATATATATATATATATATATATATATATATATATATATATATATATATATATATATATATATATATAACAATGCCCGATCAACCCGGAGACTGGCTGGCTGCTGTCCTCCTCCCATTTCCGGATAAGCCCTCTGCCCTACATTCCACTATCTTTCTCTTCATCTCAGGGCTACTCTTAAAAAATCTACTATTTTCATTTCCGTGCTATTCTTTATAATTTCGATGTCTCTCAATGAGTGTCCAATCCATGTTGTTTCTTGTTTGCAGTCGTATCTTGTCTGAGCATAGGAGTTCGTCGTCTTTTCATCACCAGCGGGCGCCTTCCTCGCCACAGCTTGGCATCCGACCGAGCTACTTGCATCCACTTTCACTTGTTTCAATTGTTCATATCTCCATCCGCATTAGGTTTTTCTCTTCCGCATATTTGCGCTTTTGCTTTGCTTCAATTAATATTCATGCTAAATTTAATTATTTGTGAATTAAATTTAAATTTAATAATGTGTGAGATGGTATTTTTTCTATACTGTTTTGATACTCATTGATACTCGAAATTTCTTCCGAGTCTCGCTGGAGGGACCTCCTGCCCCTTCGTGTCGATACCTGAAGACATCAGGGAAGTATTGCGTGCTCGTTCGTAAGCTATCTCATTCACCGCTTTCCCGCAGCCGTGGGGCTATGTGGGACCGGGGCGAGTCGGGAGGGATGAACGGAGGGCGGTGCCGGGCGGGTGGCGAACGGGGGCGGTTTCTTGCCCCGCGCGTCATCGGGTCACGGAGGTCACCGTCGTCGGCTTGCGTCCCATCATCGCACGTTCCACCGGCCCACGTCCCACGCCTCTCGACCCTCGGGCCCACCCATCGAGGGGACATTCGCCCACCAACTCGGGCGAAACGTTCCCAAGCTAAGTCTGCAGCGTCGAAGCGACGATGATGAAGCCGATAGGCCAACGAGAAGGCCCAGTCATCCTGAACCGACATCGCACGAAGGATCGACTGGAACTTGGGTTTGCTTTTCCGCATCCCGACGCAAATTGGATTAGGGGATTCCACAACTCCGAACTTGGCTTGGCCCCACGGCTGGATGTTCTGCAATCCGGACTCCGCATGAGCCGCCAATATTAACTATCGGAAGTTTTTCCGCATTCCTTGTTTCGATCCTTGGGACTGTACTGTACTGACACGATATTCGAATTGCAGTTGAGGCGAAATGGAGAGTAGTTGTCCCTTGTTTTTTCCGGAATAGTACATCACTAAAGAACCAGGTATTAGACGCGGACCAAAGCAATTATATTGGAATTTAAATAAAAAAATTTTCAAATTCTACTCGAACAGCGAGATAAACCCTAAAATTCTAAGGGCTATTTATTATTAACCAAGAATTGATTCAAAATGCCCTCCATCCCCATCGTACACCCCTCTAGTAACGTTTTTGATTTCCATGAAAACAAACTCTCTGCGTTTTACATTTTTCAACTGGCCACTCCGAAATTGATCATCAATAAATTAAGCACGGAGTCTCCTGCGCGGAGTCTCTTTCCTGTACATCTCCCCACTAGTTTCCCAACACTCATCCCTTCATTAGAAACATGTTCTCACCTCTCATTTCCCACTCACGACCGATTCCCACGAAACTCTTTCCCTCTTAGCACCATTTCCCTCGCCCAGAACCCCTTTTCCCTTCTCCCTATCCGCGATTTCCGTCCGGCACTTCACAAGGTATGAAGTTGGATAGCCACTGAAATTTCTTAACTAATTTTTCGCAGCCGTCACTCTTTATTTCGCGTTTCCATTTCATGCGAGTAACCACAAACCATTTATTATATTCCCGTTCGTGGTCGCTCCGCATGTACAACAATCTACACGCTAATAGTAATCAAATGTGATGCGACTGATTGGACGAGAGAAACGTGTTGGATGAGGCAATGGGAGGGCCTGGGGAGGAGGAAGAACACTGGGGTGCGCTGCTCAGAAAGGTCAGGAGAGAGAGAGAGAGAAACAAAACGTTTGCCATATAGAGACACTACGCGGAAATTATAAATTCGAATAAATAAAGAAATTAGTGAAACCTTTGATAAGGAGCGTAGTTCTGTACGGTTGGGAAACTTGGTTGTTGAAGAAGGACTATAGGCGTAGAACGGAGGCTTTCGAGAGCTGTGGGAGTGGAAAAATGGGATGGGCAGAGTAACGCGAACACAAAGCAAACAACGAAAAAGCACTAGGCATGGCGGTGGAGGAGGGAGATTTGCAGGGAGAAATTCAAAGACGGAATGCAGAACAAATTGATTGGCGATTGGAGGATGAATACAAGAACACTGACATCGGAGAGAATGTCTCCATTTCTGCGTACGCCCTTCATGCATTCATGCGTGCCCTATCTCTTATATCTATACGCATATGAATAAATAAATAAATAAATATATATATATATATATATATATATATATATATATATATATATAAATGTATGTGTGTGTGTAAGGTAATCTAGGGGCTAAGGTAAGCTAATCTACCGGTTAAGGTAGGTTTTTGGATGGACATAATTACTAATTAAATAATTTGTGGCCCATAGCAAAACACAACATCCAAATCCACAGCAAGTCCCTCTTCATCTCTGAGTACTTTCTTCCTCCCTTCATCCCGTCCAACATCCCTATCCTGTTCCTTTCCTTTCCTCGTTTGCTTAACATTCTCCCCTCTATTAAGGTCTTCAACATCCCATTACCGATCAATACGCCGTTCATCCATTTTTCCTGCCTCCATAGGATTTCTCCCAACAAACCCCTCTCTTCTCCCACCATACCAAGTTCTTCCTCATTTGTTTTCTCTATATATACATACATATATATACATATATATAGTATATATATACATATATATATATATATAGAACCGGAGTCCTCAGGCCGCCGTGACATCACATCATGTGATGTTTTATGCAAGGGGAGATATGTATATATGTATACACACGTATATATATATATATATATATATATATATATATATATATATATATATATATATATATATACCCACATTTATATATCCCCGGGGAGGGATATATATATATATATATATATATATATATATAACGATTGTCCGGAAAAACTCATACGAGCGGCACAATAATGGGCTGACACAACATAACACAAATAGAAAAGAATAGACACATATAAAAGAACACTTACACGGTAAATTGTTCGAGCTTTCGGCCCTCTCAGGGGCCTTCTTCAAGAGAGACTCTTGAAGAAGGCCCCTGAGAGGGCCGAAAGCTCGAACAATTTACCGTGTAAGTGTTCTTTTATATGTGTCTATTCTTTTCTATTTGTGTTATGTTGTGTCAGCCCATTATATATATATATATATATATATATATATATATATATCCCTCCCCGGACTACAACCTTGACGTGGTGGAAGGGCTTGTGCGTTCCGATGACCCCTAGAGCTGTACTGGCGGGAGTAATAATAATTGCTCCAGGTAGGATCACCCATCCCAGAGAGGTCGAAGTTTAGTAGCCAGACGAAAGGTAGTCCACGCGTCTGGACGTCTGTTCCTCAGTGAGGCGGCTGCAATGGCGTCTGACCCCAGTGGGGCGGCCAGTAAGTGATAGTGTCACGTTAAAAACACTATTGAGGAAGGCAACGGGAAACCACCGCAATTATCATTCCCAAGATTTAAATGATGGACTATACGGAAATTTTGAGTCCTGGCAACTACGGGGCTCGGCCCAATCGGCCGTGTGTCGTGCCCGGCAGCGGGGGAGGCAAGGCTTCCGCGGTCGTCAGCCCACGACACCCTTGCAAGGGAAAACCAGCAGCAGCAGGACAGAAGACGCAGGAGAAGAAGACCATATTAGTTAGAATAGGAAAATTCCTATGAATGTTTGTACAATGATGAGGACAGGGACATTGGAGAATGTTAAGCGAGAGATGGAAAGGGGAAAAAATAGATATTTTAGGCCTATGCGAGGTGAGATGGAATGATAGCGAGGATTACTGGAGTGATCATTGTGGCGGTTCATTTGTTTGTGCGATTCAGTGGTGTACCGCGAGGTGTCACCTTAGGCTCGACCTACGAGGAGGCATTTTGACCCACGTGGGACCAGTCACGCCTCAACCCCAGCCGAGCATTCATCCCTCTTGTGCACGTGGCGCCCATGGCATATATCTTACCGTGTTGACCTTGGTCTTTTATCCACAGCACTCAGAATAAATCTGCTGTTCACTCAAACGCATTATATGTCCTTTATTAGTATTTCCTAGCACCGCCTGCGCTAAAATAATTTCCAGCACTCCCACAATCAGTATAGAATAATATACAGCGGCGGGGACGAGAGCCAACGAGGGGTTGCCATAGTATTATATGAAGAGGTAGTAAGAAGCGTAGTCAGCATAGAGCAGGTAACGGATAGATTATTACTAGTAGAGATAAAAGCAGAACCGACGAGCTTGGTTATTATTCAGGCATACATGCCACCGAGCAACCATAAGAAAGAAGAGGTCGATAGGATATACGATCAGTTAGAGGACATAATCGCGTGTGTTCCTGCAGGTAAGCATTTGATAGTGATGGGGGATTGGAATGCGACGGTAGGCGAAGGAAGAGATGGTGATGAGTTCGGGGACTACAGTCTAGGCACGAGGAATGTCTGCGGGGAGAAAGCAGTTGAGTTCTGCAGGAGACAGGGGCTAGTCATCACCAACACTTGGTTTAGACACCACAAAAGACGAAGGTATGCATGGAAAATTTCAGATAACTCAGAAAGGTATCTGCTAGATTATACTACCTTGATCAAAAATTTCCCGGAATTTATTCAGAAAATTAAAAATACAAGTTTATTCATCTAAATCTATATTGTCCCCTTCAAAGTAATCCCCATCGACTGCAACACACTTATGCCAGCGCTTGATCCAATCCTCGAAACATTTTTTATATTCGGTTTTCGGTATGTCCATCAGTGCTTCCTGCGATTTTTCCATTACTTCCTCTCGGCTGCTAAAACGCGTTCCCCGTAATGGTTTTTTAACTCGATTGAACAGAAAGAAGTCACAGGGAGCCAAATCAGGTGAATTCGGTGGCTGTTGGATGGTATTTGTTGCATTTTTCGTCAAAAAATTACGAATAATGATAGCACTGGGCGACGGTGCGTAATCATGGTGCAAAATCCACGAGTTTTCTGCCCACATTTCTGGTCTCTTTCGGCGAATTGCTTCACGCAAACGTCTCATAACGCCCAAATAATACTCTTTGTTTACTGTCTGGCCTTCTGGCAAAAATTCATGATGCACTACACCGTTGTAATCCATGAAAACCGTCAGCATTGCCTTCTTTTTTGACTGAAAACGACGTGGTTTTTTTGGTCTCGGCTCATTTGGTGAACGCCATTCACTTGCCTGATGTCTGGATTGCGTGTCGTACTCATAAACCCACGTCTCGTCTCCAGTAATGATCCTTTTGATGAATGTGGGATCGGATTCAGCCTCGCAAATCATGTCTTTTGCGACGTCAACACAGTCTCTTTTTTGCATGAAATTGAGGTCTTTTGGCACCAACTTTGCTGCTACACGACGGAAACCCAAATCATTAACCACAATGTCTTGGGCGGATCCATAGGCAATGTTCAAGTCCTCCGCTATTTCTCTGATGGTTAATTTGCGGTTATTGACCAACATTTCTTTTACTTTATCAATTTTTTCACCGACTTTCGATGTCGATGGTCTGCCACTGCGTTCATCATCTTCGATTGACTCACGACCACTTCTGAACCGCTCGTGCCACTGGTAAACGACCGTTTTTTTTAGAGAATCGTTGCCGAAACACTTTTCCAACATTTCCAACGTCCGTGCGCCACTAAATCCGTTTTTTACGCAAAATTTAATACAAGTTCGTTGTTGCAAATTTAAATCCATTTCTGAAATTGTAAAAAATCGCCAACACACACAGAGATAGATGTACTCTTGGCTACGTAACTTCTGCAAATGTCAAGTTATGACACTAAGATTTAAAGGGAATATCAGCAACAGATGTACCAATTTAACAAAAAAAACAGAACTCAAATCGGAACGATGGGAGCGCCACACGGTGGTTATTCCGGGAACTTTTTGATCAAGGTAGTATTCTGGTTAGACACAGGTTTAGGAAGTGTGATAAATTCGCACAGCTTCCCAGGAGCGGATGCGGACTATGACCACAATTTAGTTGTTATGAAATGTAGCGTCCGTTTCAAAAAGATAAGGCAGGGACGGCGGGTTAGGAAATGGAATGTAGAAGCAAAATGGATTGACAAGGAAGAAATCTCAACAGGCTATAGAGGAAAGCATGGAGAATGATAAACATCTGAGGACTATCGAGGAAAAATGGGAATGTATTTAGAAAGGGTTATTGAAAGCCGCAAAAGACACTATGGGAACCGTTAATGGGAAAAGGACAAGGAAACCTAGGATCACGGATGGGATGATTACAAAGATGGATGAGCGGCGAAAATGTAAGAATGTTAATACAGAATTAGGCATAATGAAGTACAAAGAATCAAACAATAAATTGAGGCGGGCAACAAATAAAGCAAAAGAAGCTTGGTGGAAGACGCAGTGTGAGGATATGGAGAGTCTGCAGAGGAAGGGTGAAATCGGTGCGTTGTACAGCAACTGTATACTAACAGTTAGAGATAAGGCGGGTAAGGTAATAGTTGACAAGGGTAAGATCCAAGAGAGATGGAAGCAGTATATAGAAGACGTGTATAGTAAAGAACCTTGGCGAACGAAGTTAGACATAGAAAAGGAACATGACGTAAAGGAAGATAGCTTAGGCCCAGGCATACTAGACAATGAGATAGAAAGGGCATTAAGGGAGATGAAACTAAATAAGGCTGTGGGGGTGGATAACATTCCCGCGGAAACATTGAAATGTTTAGGAAAATGTGGGAGGAAGAGGCTATATGGGCTCATTCGTAGTATTTATGAGGAAGGAATGTGGCCGGAAGGCTTTGTGAAATCAGTGTTAGTTCCTATTCCGAAAAAGGTAAAGGCTACATCATGTGAGGACTATAGGACAATAAGTTTGATATCCCACGTAGCCTAAGTTGATCTCAGGATCATAAACATAAGGATAGAGATTAGGGCAAATGTTTACTTAGGGGATGATCAGTTTGGGTTTAGGAAGGGGAGAGGTACGCCAGATGCCATTGCAGTAATGAGATTATTAATCGAGAGGAATATTGAATATAACCAGGACGTATTTGCATGTTTCGTAGATTTCGAAAAAGCGTTTGATAGATTGAATTGCGGAAAACTAATGAGTATATTGCCGAAAATAGTAATAGATTGGAGGGAAAGGAGGCTAATCCGCAACATGTACATGTCTCAGACGGCACAGGCGCGAGTGGGGAACGGGGAGTCCGGTTGGGCAGTGTTAGGAAGAGGTGTAAGGCAGGGTTGCCCATTATCACCGTTGCTGTTCAACCTGTATGTATGGGAAATTTTTAAAGAGGCATGGGAAGGATTGGAGGTAGGAATGAAAGTGGGCGGGGAATTCGTAAAATCAGTTAGGTTCGCTGATGACCAAACTTTAGTTTGTCAGTTAGCCAAGGGGTTGCAAGCATTGCTTAGTGAATTGGAAATTCAGTGCGACAGGTATGGGATGAGAATCAATATTAATAAAACAATGGTTGTGCGATTTTCTAGAAAGAAAAAGGCTAAGCTAAACATCAAGATAGGAGGGCAAAAACTAGAGCAGGTAGAACAGTTTACGTATCTCGGAATTGTTTGGGCCAACACGGTCAAAGTAGTATGGACGTAAGGAGAAGAATTGCGCTAGGCAAGAGGCTTTCACAAGGAGGAGGGAGTTGATGACAGGGACTTTGAGTAGGGATGTTTAGAATAGACTCGTAAAAACTTTGATATGGAGCGTAGCTTTGTACGGTGCGGAAACGTGGTCATTGAAGTGATTTGATGTCACGGCGGCCTGAGAACTCCGGTTCAATAACTTCAATTTGTCTTGAAGCCAAAAATTATTGACATAAAGATTCTCCTGACGTATTAAAAAACCAAGATTGACGATAATATCTTTTGCCTTAACTGTGAAATGGTGGAATTGGAGCCCAAGGAACAGAGAGGTGTTCACAGTATACCCACAGTCCGAAGAGATCTAATCCCCTCAAACACCCGAACTCATGACTAACCACCGACTATAAAACAGGTTAGCTTTCTACCAGTGGCCAAGTGTCTCAAGGGCTCAAGAGGTGGGTATTCATTTGAGCATCTTGAAAGGCGGAGGAGTCGAAACAGGTCACTCCCAGGAAAAAGAGCAGGTAACGCCTTGCGAAACTCATCTAGTTACGTGATGGGTGGGCAGGAATGAGGGCTCATCTGCTGCGGAAACTGATGGGACTGAATAACTCAGAATGAAAACAAATGAAAAGAGCAGGAAAGGATCGGCGCAGCCGGCGAGGCACCAGTTTCATAAATACCGGGGGGGGGGGGAGGACGACGACGCTAAGGGGAGTTACGCTAAGGGGAGGGACGACGCAGGTGACACCAACGCGACGAATCGAATCAAAGGTGTTTAGAATGGGCGAATAAAGACAAATTCACAAAAATAGCAAAACTCCAACACAAAGTACAAAAATAGCAAACAATCCCTTGCACATTTATCAATTAATTCTTGGTTATATTCTCGTCCATGGCCCATAAACTAATATCCGATACCCGAACATTCAAATATTTCGAGGAAAATCCGGTTTCGTCGAATTTTACACATTCTCGGTGCTTCATTTTAGTTAAATCAAAATTCGCTTTATTTACGAGGTGGACTCAAATCCAAACAGGTTAAAATCCAGATCTGATTCGCACAAATACAATGAATATTTCAGCGGAATGACTATGGTTTGAAAAAAAAAGGATCCATAATTTTTTTTAAACAGCATAGTGAGATTTCTAGAGACTATTTTATTTTCACCTTATCAATTAAGGATGTGTTTTTAAGTTATGACAGACTCTTTCAAGAAAAGTCGTCACCTAGGTGACATGTTAATGATTCGCGGACATCGATAAACAGTATGTACGAAGGCTGATCAATAAAGGTTTGATCATAAGATTTTATCAGCATAATTTATTGCGCGAAAATTCAATTGCACGTCTATTTGTTAGCTTGAAGTGTAATTTAACATACGCTTAAGCTGAAGAACATCGCGATCACATGCGGCAGAGATTTGGAGCACACTGAACGAGAAAAATCTACGTTCAAATCTCGCTTTCACCCGAACAAACAATTAGCCGACACACATGTTACGCCGCAAAGAGGCTCATTGAGAGCTTATTTCTGCTCTCCCCTGCTGTACAGCTGGAAGATGGCTGAACTTGAAGGGAAAGTGCACCCGGAGAACCAATCACTCCTTCAACGGAAGTAAACCAAACGTGATGGAAGATCTTCGAATAACGTCGACATTGAACATTTATACAGGGTGCGGCAACATAACTTCCTTTTTTCAAAAGCGAAACCCCTTTAAAAAAGGAAGTTATGTTACCGCACCCGGTATGATATTTAATATTGAAAATTTCATCAGTAGCCACTCGTGCGTTGGCAAAAGTAAAACTGCACATGTGCCATTTGTTTGCGGTTGATGTTCCAGGGTATTAAGGAGTTTCTCTCGGAGGTAACGACTGCAGATGACGGACGCTTGGTGCGCTCCATCATTTTGATCCAGAGAGCAAACAGCTAAGCTATGAGTGAAGATCTCCCGCATCGCCAAAAAATTGAAAAAAGTGACGGCTACTGCTGAGCAAATTCAGGTGACATCACCCTTCGATATTCGGGGAATGGTAGGCGGTAGAAGCACGTGTTTCCGGCAGGCAAGAATGCAAATGGAGGGGGCTGTACTGAAGATTCGCCAAAGGCAAAAAGTCAAAGGAACAAGCTCGGATGCTGAACTGCGATAATACACGACCGCCCATCGCAAACACCATTGCTGAGCATCTCGCGGGAAGTAATGCAAAGGTGTATTTCTCATCCTCCCCATAGTCTAGACCTAGCCCCGTGTGGTGTGGTTTTCCTGCTCCTCATTGTGAAGAAACTCCGAGGTGGAAAATGCTCTTCGCAATAAGAAGCAACTGAACATGTTTCAGCATGCAACGGCTGCCGCTGATGAAGTACTATATTAAATTTAAAAAAAAAAACTCTTACCACACATGCATTGCAAATCAGCTAAATATATATGATGAAATTGATATCTTCGCTCATATAGACACTTCAATACAATCATTCATTCCAAAGAAACTGCGGGAGATGCCGCAACAGTAACTTTTAACGGAGTCATCCGCTAATGTGCATTTCAATGCAACAATTTCAGAGTGTAAAAATCATTCGCCTTGACTGGGATTCGAACCCAGATCCCTCAATATCCGGTCGAGTGCTTTAGCTACTTAAGCTACCGAGGCCTTTAAGCTTTAAAAGCCCCAAAAATTTCAGAGTTTAAGAGGACGCCTCGGTAGCTTAAGTGGCTAAAGCACTCGACCGGATATTGAGGGATCTGGGTTCGAGTCCCAGTCAAGGCGAATGATTTTTACGCTCTGAAATTGTTGCATTGACAATCATTCATTATTGATCGTCCGTCGTAAGTAAACTTTACTTTTGATCGGATGTTAAAGGCAACATTACTCTGCGTTTAAGCAGTGGCATTAGTACTATTTATATTGCTGCATTATTTCTGTTGATTAGGAATTTGAAAAATGTCCAGTGATGATAGGAAGATGCTGAAATTCAAAACGGAAGCACTCGCAACTGAGGTCCAAAGGATAGTATGCGTGCTATGCGGAGTAGCTGATATGTCGAGGAATAAAAATTCAAAAATTAAACATAAACGATAATTTTATGAACTGAATTTCATTTGAAATAATTTCGAAAAAAATATCAATCCTCAGGCGCTGGTTTTCAGCGGAAATAAGGCTAATTTCCTTGTTAACTTCAATTTGAGGAATCGTTTATATCATTTGACGTGATTTCATCGCTCGTTATGTTTATACAGTTGAATTCTAATACGCGAAGGTTAAGACGACATTATCCCAATTAGTTGACACTTTTCGATCGACTGTGGCGGATTAATAAATGACGAAGACTTAAGTATCCCGTGCGTAGTAAACTTCAGCGACAAGAAGTTTCATTGATCTGGGGAAGTACCTTAAACTTAATCTTGCGATTCTCCCAATTTCTTTCCTTGAGATTTGAGCACTTTATTGCATGCCAACTCTTAAATGTAAATTAGGCGGAAATGTTTTTTTTTTAGACGACTGTAAATTTCCATCCTCTTCCCTGACCGATCATTCCCCTTGCGAATTTTCACTCGCATCTCGATCGACCAGGATCTTGATCTCAAACTGGCGATGAAGAATGATGATGCGGAGAAGACCGCGTCAGTCGGACAACCGTTCTTCCACGCCTCAATTTAAAACGCTCTAATGATCTATGAAGATGTCACATTCCAGCACGGAAATTCCTTGAGGCCATAGGCTAATGCCCCCGTCGGGAACCGCCGTGGGGGAGGTGTAGTCCAGCCACGGCAAGCTTATGCCAAATATATATAAAAAAAGGACGAAGAGAAACTTCTGGGTCAGATCTTTTCATCCGATCTACAATTCTGCCCGATTTGGCGATGGACTCCGGGTGAGACCGGCACGAACACACACACGGATGCCTGCCCACACCATCTGCTCGCCATCGACGAGTTAACTCACCGCAACTGCTGACTTCTGTTGGGGAGAGAAAGCACTACGTACGCGCGATGCAGTCATTGCAGGAAATGGTAATAATGGCGGAGGGAGAGATCCGAAGACTAACACCGCGTAACGTCAGGAAATATCGTCGCCGCCGATATATAGAATGATCGTATTGTGATCATCCTTCAACAAATATCGCACATTATCCGAGAATAGTAAATCTCACCAATCTCTGATATACTTCGCCGCTTTATGCCACTTTTCTTAGAGTATTTTTTTATATATTTACTCTTTCTTAATTTATTCACGATATAGCCGGCTTATTTTAATGTTTTATAGGTAGAAGACAAAATATTTTAGTAATGTTTGATTTTATGTCACCGATTACTTCAATTGAATTGTTTGTAATTCTCAAGTCATACTGGAATGAAAAAGGAGGAAAAGGGTACCTTATTATAGTCATTTTTTAATCTGAAAAGTCGAAGAACTTCCAAACAATAGCATTAAAATTGACGATAAAGCACTGCTTGGAACAACCATTCAGGTACAAATTAAAGAGATTTGCGTATGGTTTATGAATTAATTTAACAGTGGGATAGTCACTAAAAATTAATTTCATTTTGCTTATGAAATAAGCGCATTTGGAAGTATCACCACTCAGCTCCCAAAAGTGACCTAATGCGCACCGTTTTCGTGTTAAATTCATATGTGCAGGAGTGTATAATGTAGCACACGTATGATTTACCGTCCAAAAACCCTTGAAGGCAATTTTAAACATAATTTTTAATACGATCATGAGAGATTTCAATCAATATCCGTTCACTATTCCTTTTGAGACAATCTAAAATATACTTTTAAAATATTTTGGAACATAATATAAAAACAACAGCCGGCACCGAAATGAACACGATTAATGGAAAAATATTGCAATCATGCATAAATATGCGTATGAATATTGTAAATGTAGCATAAAATATTTCCATGAATTAATAACAATTTATTATATTGTGATTATTAACATAAAGCCTTTCTGACAGTGCCAAATAATTGCTACTACTATTCTTTAAATAATAATGAAGTCGCTAATTTATTTATATTCAGCAATAAATATTTTATATTCAGTGAGCACACTTCAATTAATTAAAGCAATACATTCACAGTTAAGTGTTGAAAAGACTGAAAGCAATTAGTGAATATCATTTGCCATGTATTTTTTTAAAAATTGACATCTCTTGGTCATCTGACTTTGAGTTATTTTGGCTGGTGGAAGAATGAGCACTGAACCTCCTTGGGTCAGGGCCAAGGCACTTTCTTGGGGTTGACTAGAAATGTAGTGGATCTCAGAGTGAAATGAAAAATTTGGGACATTTCCAGCCGTGTGCCGTACTTCTTATTGGATCGGTGCGCTTAATAAATTATCGAGGTGCCTGAGAAAATATAAAAATCGAAAGCCTCTGTTTATGTCTTCAAAAATTCAAGGTACCCTCATATAGCGGCAAGGAAATTTTAATGCATCTTGATCTAAAACGCAAAGCTAATGAATCTTCCCACACTATCGGATGTACAAAACTCATACGCTAGCTGACCAGTTATGGCACCAATTCAAACGTGGCAGATCATTTAGAAAATTTATTTTCATTAATGCTCTAGAACTACGTCAAAATACATGGTTTCAACAGTTAAGTATTATGCTATGATTTCCGATATTACATCGGATCTTTTGAGAGGATTTCAGTATTCGTCCAAATTGCATAATATTGGAATTAAATTCTTCAAAAAAAACCATAATGAAAATTCTTTTATAATTAACAACGCCTCTATCGATTAACAAAGGCTTTGAAGCACATGTCCCCTTACTTCATGTAAAATAGAGCGCCAAAACAAAATCTAGCATTATGAGATTTCAATTATAAAGGCCTGCAAAAGTACCAAGGAGCGTGATAAGTTTAAGGGAGTCGCAGATAACTAACAAAGTCTCGCTGGAACACCATTGCCTCATCCTTAATCACCGTACATTTCATAATGCCTCACATAAACTCAATCTTCGAATGAGCCAAAAGACTTTGTCGAATCGAAAAATCATCCAAGAGTTGAGATTTTGCGAACTCTTTAAAGTTTGTCGCGTCAGCGCGAGTTTTTTTTCAAAGAAATCCATTAAAAATCCAGAAGAAGGTGAGTTTGAAGACTGCTCACTCGACAAACGCCGCCGCCATAACCCTCCGCCAATGCCGAATGAAGGACGGACAACCGAAAAGGATTTTTATGATCGCTTGCAAAAAAGAGAAAACGGGCAGGCAACACGCTGCCCGGGGGTATAGTTGGCGCGCAGGTGCCCCTTGGGGAAAAAACTTACGGCGGAGTGTGGTGTGCGAATTTTCGCCCCTGTGAGCCGAAAGGCGGTTGGGATCCCCAAGGCGTGTGGGCGGCGGAGGGCCGACTGGACACGCCGAAGAACACACGCGCGCACAAAAAAATCATCTCTCAAGTGACCACCCGGCCAAATGCCTGGATTAATTGCTCAAGGTGCCGGGCGAAAGGATACACAAATGACGTCACTTTAACCCATCTCTCCCCCCCTCCCAACACCCAATTCGACCTCTCGGGAATGAGACATCCGCCACCCTCCACTCGGAAGGGTCTAAAAGGGCCTGGAATGAAAATTGGGGCCCGCACGGCAAAGGAGCAAAAGGATTTGCCGCGGAAGTGTGTGTCGTGGCAGGGCCGATTAATCAAACGGCGGAAATGGGGAAAAATACTCGCTGAAAGGGCGAGGGTAGAGCGAGGCTGGAACGCACGGTTCTCGGCCGGGGAAAGTCCCTGACGATGGAATCCTAAGCCTGGAATGTTTTGAATGTCCAGGAAGATTTCATGGCAAGGGGATCTCACTTCGTCCCCCAAGGCAGCAGGCGTACACCGATGGACAAATGGCTATCAAACTCGACTGACTCACTACAAATCACCCAAAAAGATTTGAGGGCTCATGTGCCGCACTCAAATATATGGTATAATATATGTATATATATTTATAAATAAATATATATACATATATATATATGTGTGTGTATATATATATATATATATATATATATATATATATATATATATATAAAATATCTTCGAAATGGAACGCTCTTCGGCGACGCACAAATATGTAAAAACACAGATTTAGATTTTTAGAATATAGAAACACAAAGAAAGGACACTCACAATTTGTTATTTGACGTTTCGACAGCACGGCTGTCGTCTTCAGAAAGAAAAGGTTCTGAAGACGACAGCCGTGCTGTCGAAACGTCAAATAACAAATTGTGAGTGTCCTTTCTTTGTGTTTCTATATTCTAAAAATCTAAATCTGTGTTTTTACATATATATATATATATATATATAGACACATATTATTACGTTCTATTGTACCGTCCACATATTATATATATATATATATATATATATATATATATATATATATATATATATATAACGATTGTCCGGAAAAACTCATACGAGCGGCACAATAATGGGCTGACACAACATAACACAAATAGAAAAGAATAGACACATATAAAAGAACACTTACACGGTAAATTGTTCGAGCTTTCGGCCCTCTCAGGGGCCTTCTTCAAGAGAGACTGAAAATATGCTATGGATCAGGAGAGGGGAAAGAGTTATGGGCGTGGAGGGGAGGTGTGGAGGGGAGGTGTGGAGGGGAGGTGTGGAGGGAATGCTGGGAGGAAAATTAAATATGGCGGTTAAGGGTGGGAATTTTAAAGGAACGGAAGGATAGAATGTAGGCGGATTCACGAGTTCTCACCTCTATGTTGGTAGCTGAATCAGGTAGGGATAGGTTACTGAAAGGTTTACTTTGTGATTTCTAACCTAAAAACCAATCCCGCACTTGACAAATTCCGCCCGGCTTCAACTCATGAGCCAAAACCCCTTCCTAGTAACCATCCTGTCGAGATTTTCATACGTCTTCTCATCGAAAAAGTTTCCAATCAATCCTTCAGAAAACATCTCAGACCGAAAAATAACCTCTCCATGAACGAACGTCATGCCCTAAAAACCCTACAGTCCAATCCTAACATCGTTGTTACCTCCGCCGATAAAGGCTCCTCTGTTGTAATTCTAAACACCAATGATTATATTTCCAAAGCCCTCGCTCACCTGAACGATACATCCACCTATACCACTCTAACCAAAAACCCAACACAAACTTTCCAAACCGAAATTCGGTCTTTTCTCCTCCACTCCGGACCAGAAGAAGGCCTAACCTCCCAAGACATATCCCTACTTTCACCCCCAAACCCCAGAACACTCCAGTTTTATCTCCTCCCAAAAATACACAAACCCAACATCCCCTGTCGTCCTATAGTTTCCAGTTACAATTCTCCCACCGAAAGAATCTCCGCATTCCTTGACCACCACCTACAACCACTTGTACTCTCCTTGCCCTCCTTCACGAAAGACACGTACCACTTCCTCGACCGTCTAAATTCCGTCTCTATTCCCTCCACACCCAACCTACTTATGGCCACCATCGACGTTACCTCACTTTACACTTCTATTCCCCATGCAGAAGGTTTATCCTCCCTCCGGCATTATCTTTCTCTGCGCCCCCTACCCCAGCGCCCCTCAACGGAATTTCTCCTCAATCTTGCCACTTTCGTCCTAACAAAAAATGCATTCACTTTCCAAAATTGTTTTTACCTACAGACAAAAGGCACAGCGATGGGAACGAGGATGGCACCATCATACGCCAATCTCTTCATGGGCCATCTCGAAGAGACCTTCCTGTCACAGCAACCCCTTCAACCTCTTTTCTGGGTCCGCTACATAGACGATATTTTTATTCTCTGGACACATGGCTCTGACTCTCTCAACAACTTCTTATCCGCCTTAAATTCATCTTTCACGGTTAAATTCACCTCTTCCATTTCAGACTCCACCATCACCTTTCTTGACACAGACATCTCACTTCAAAACAACAAATTCACTACTTCAGTACACATCAAAGCCACTAACCATCAGCAATACCTTCACCACACTAGCTGTCATCCTCAACACACGAAACGCTCGATTCCTAACTCTCTCTCTATCCGCGGACACCGAATTTGCAACACCACAGCCACTCTCAACAAATACCTTGCCAATCTACACCTTGCACTCCTCAAACGCGGTTACCCAGAAAAGTTGCTACGAAATAAAATCCACCGTTCCACCCGACCACACACACCACACAATAACAAGCCCACATCTGACGCAGGACTCAACCTTTGCACCACCTATTACCCCGGATCACACAGACTGAAAACCCTCCTTAAAGAACTGTTTCCAATTTTACATGACAATGACGCGACCTCATCCTTACTACCCCAATGCCCATCTATCGCATACAGACGACCCGCCAATCTCAAAAACCTTCTGAGATCCACCAACCCTTTGGCGCCCCCCCGTGACAAATTTCCCAATATTTCCCCAACTTGCAACCGCCCCCGATGTAAAACCTGTCCTCTTATTATGCCTACTCCCCTCTCCCTACGTCCCCTCATAGCCCCCCCACCTCGTTCCCACGCTAATTGCCTCTCAAAAAATATTATTTATCTTTTATCATGCAAACACTGCACTTCCTTCTACATAGGTGAATGCATTACCCCCTTATCCATCCGAATGAATAATCACCGGTACTCCTGTAAATCTGCCTCACTCTCATCTCTTCCTATCCCTTCACACGCCAATTCCCACAACCTTTCATTCGACCAGTGTTTTTCCCTCAGCATCCTAGAATCCCTACCTGATTCAGCTACCAACATAGAGGTGAGAACTCGTGAATCCGCCTACATTCTATCCTTCCGTTCCTTTAAAATTCCCACCCTTAACCGCCATATTTAATTTTCCTCCCAGCATTCCCTCCACACCTCCCCTCCACACCTCCCCTCCACACCTCCCCTCCACGCCCATAACTCTTTCCCCTCTCCTGATCCATAGCATATTTTCAGTCTCTCTTGAAGAAGGCCCCTGAGAGGGCCGAAAGCTCGAACAATTTACCGTGTAAGTGTTCTTTTATATGTGTCTATTCTTTTCTATTTGTGTTATGTTGTGTCAGCCCATTATATATATATATATATATATATATATATATATCACACAGTGCAATGACGACAAAATAAGAGTGTGTCCAATAAGGGAAAAGACAAAGAGCTCCTGAGGAAATCCATTGTGAAATTAGTTCCGAAGACAGCAGTGACAGTTGCTGAAGAAAAAGGAATGTCATCATCTTCCGATGAAGACGAAGCTAAATTCCGTCGAAATTATTAAGAAATAACGTTAGAGTGTTATTTTTATGCGTTCCTATATTGTTTGTTGCTGTCCAAGTTTGTTATTCAACACCGCGCTACTTCGATGAAATCATTCATACACACACACACACACACATATATATATATATATATATATATATATATATATATATATATACACACACACACACACACACATATTGATCACATACTTAATTTTTAAGTTTTGCCGCAAACCTTCCATCCCATAATGATTATTTACAACTGCTCCATTATCATGAAAGTAGAGGAAAATTTTCTCTGAAGTTAATTGTAAAATTTTAAGCCCACGCGTACTTTTCTGTGATGTTATATGCATCGGATTACTCTACATATTAATAGTATTACTTCCTCCCCTAGAGGATCGGTCCTAGAGCTATCGCTGCAATATTGTACGCTGTACCTCGCTGTGCCTATTAAATAGAGGTGACGTTTGAAGGACCTCTACAAACATCCACGAATTTTCCCAAACTGCTCATGAAAACAAACAAATCCATATGAAATTGGAAAACTAAGCATAAAAAACTTCGAGCTGTTGTGGTGGTCGCGTTTAGGTGCGGGTCATGTCTATTCACATTGAATAATTGCAATAAATAGAAGATTTCATCATTTTATGCTCATTTCAAGGTGCTCTGGAGCCATAATTTATGAGTAGACTGCGGATATGTAGGAACAAAATCTGTTTTCTTGATAAAACATCTAAAAATTTTGTTTTCTGAATAAATAAATCGGAAAATTAAAAGTGTTTAAACATTATAAATCATGAAGTTAAAGCAAATACATTTTTATGGTTATTTCACGTCAAAACACTCCAAAAATGAGATGCATATCATGTTAGTCAAGGTGGATCTTGTTATCGGTCAATTTTCATGTCGGCTGCAGAATTTTCACCGAGACAAGGAAATGTTTTCCTCACTACAGGCCAGCAATATTAGATGGCCAACACCAATTGGGATCTGATCCGTCTCCCGTGGTCTTGCATGGAAGGCATGCTTCGTTTTTCGTATTTGAACCCAGGCGCACCATCCTCAAGCAAACTCTTCCGTGCGAAAACTCAAATGGGGCAACACAAATCTGAAAGCCAAAGCACACGTCGCGAACAGCATCTGAAATTACAGAATTCCGGATATATAGACGAATATTTTGTCGTGTACGTGAGCAAGTATACTTGCAATGCATGGTTGATAACTTGTATTTGCTGAGGATTATATTTTTCCCTTCCCCGCTCTCGTATGCTATGTTCTACTCATGTTTGGATTGCGCCACGGAGCAAACGAAAGCGAAATTCCCAAAAGAGAAAAAAACGAACCAAATCAAAACTTAACGCATACGCATAAGTATTCCTAGAGCGAATAATAGGTGAATTTGAGGACACAAGGAATTGAACCAACGAAAATGCTTCCTTCCTTTTTGGATGAACGAAACGGGGATCAGTCGAGGAGGCCCGACGTGGGGTTTGGAGACCGAGAAGAGGAGAGGCGCGAGAAGCAAGCAGGCAGACTGTAAGGCACGGGCTGACGCAGATTTACATATATGCAAGTATATCCAGCGGTGTTGAGAACAGCATTCATCCTCATCAAAGGCCATTTCAAGAATGCCCACGCAGGCGTGTTTCACAACCACACGAGTTTATATTTGCAATTTTATTTTTCTCATTACAAAATCACTTTAACCGATAATTTCCAGTTTTACAGAGCGTAATAAGTTTAAAGGGCATAATAATTAAATATTCACACTGTTATGAAAAGTATGCTCTACACTGAGGGTGTAATTTGGTAAACTCCTGCAAATGAAAATGAGACTTGACCAATATAACGTTTCGGATTTCAGCGTTTAATGTTTTCAGAAAAAAATTGAAGTCTGTCTTGCGTGTCATGTATTTTAATATTTAGGCCATTGAAATTAGTTTTTCTGACCTGACACCCTACTTTACAAAATAAGAAGTTCTTCAATTTCGCATGCGCATAAACTCCAATAGAATTGCTAATATTAAGCCGTTAAGTAAGCCTAAGAATGAAAACATATTAGGAGGGGGGTGTCTAAATTCAGGGAAAAACTCGTCGTACCCAATTAGAAGTACGATTCCGATTACTTATTCAAGCGACTTTCATAAATTTCGTCAATCAAGACTCGCTCAAAAATGGTTATCGTCACCATAAACATTCAGAAGCACCAGGGTCAATCATTTCCCGGGCGAATTTATCACTTGGACCCCTTCATTTTCTAATCCGGGGATGAAAAGTGTGATCGGCGGCAGTCCATTGCAGATTCCACCACCACCGAGTTCCATCCATCTCGGCGGAATTTTTATTGCTCACAGAGCTCACGCACACCTCATGCTTTATTGTGACTCTAAAGACCACTTACCCATTTCCTGAAGTAATAAATCCGTTTACATCTTCATCCAGCTGCGGTCTGAAATGCATACAACACTCATGGATGGTGACTCAATCTGACTGCGGCTTTGAGAACCTGTTCCCCTCTGTTTTGATACAATCCTTAAGGAACGTTTCTAAGAAAATGAAATAGGCAAGCACTTAGTGAATGCTACGAAGAAAAGGCGGGCGATGTCTGCGAAGAAGAAGTCCATTCGGACACGAGCGAACCTTGGCTAAGAAAAGTGAGTGTGTTATGCAAATCACGCTGATTCTTATTCTCAGAAAGATACGGGGAGCGAGGATCCGAAATTTTTCCCGAATGCCCTTCGTTCCGTTTTCTGTTTGCTCTACTCGGAAATTCATATCCACTAATAATCAATCACATGAGAGGCAATAAAGATTTTTGTACCATTCAAGAGGCGGCGGCAATTCTCTGTAGCATCGAATTGCATTCATAACGGATCACAGAGACGTTAAATGCTAAATAGCTTTTTTCAATACGTGATTTTATTGATGCAATGAAGTCATAAAAAGATTCGCTATTTCATCCCGAATGTAAATCAGCCTAGGGGTAAATGTTATGGAAACATAACCGCTGACAGGCACACAATAATATTGATGCCGGCATTGAATGGTCACAGTTTAGGGCCTTCTGACCTTCTCCGGCATTGACGCCATGCAACACATGCGCATGTATTAATTATGAGCAAATGTTTTTTCCATAAGGCGCTTGAAGTTTGTCTCCCGCTAGCATTGTGGGTTAAGTTCATCTCCCGCTGCAAGCGTAGTTGCACATTTAAACATTACTACCTATTTATCGTAGAACGTAAAGCTTTTTCGCCATGAAACACGAAAGTGCACATCTTTCAAATAAACGCGATAATTAATTTCAAAAACGGGTCAAACTTCCGAATAGCTTAAGAGCAGTAGCAGGAGGTTTCATCGGTCTATTTGCCGTCCTTGTACACAGTCTCAGAAGCGCGACGCTTTTGGAAAACAAAGAGAGAACGAGAAAGCAACATTTTGTCCAGAGCACATGAATCAGATTATTGCTATAGCGATTCAAAGTTTAAAATGCACGTAAATAATTGATCAGCAATTCTGTTTTAACGATAAATTCATTGATCTCAGAATGAAATAATGAGGACAACAAAGTAACATTAGAAAGCATGAAAATAGCTCACTCTCTATCACTCAGATTTTAAATTTACTGACAAATCAGAGTACAAGTATTGTCAGAAGCGTGCAAAATATAGATTCACAACATTATCAAAGTTGCACAACTCAGAAAAATCAGAAAAAGGTGCACTTTAAAATAATTAACTAATATAGGCCAATATTCATTTCTTTATTTATCGACTTAATTGAGCGAGTTAGAGACTAAAAGTCCCTTCTTCCACCTAACCCTACATTGCGAACATTATATTGAAGACAATACTTACAACCAAGCCCTAGCTGGAGGGAAATCCACCTGGGCGGGAATCGAACCCGCGATCTTTGGGTTAGGTGGGCGAGGACGTTACCCCGCCGCCACCGCCAAACGATAATAACGGAGTTAAACCTTCGACATTCCCCAGTTACTCGCTCAAACGCATCCAGCGCACAGAATGGCGTTTAATATCACTCGAGAGGTTTCACTTTTTTACTGCTAAGTGAACTTAAAACGTTTCCGGCGTGTCCGCATGTCTTACATTCCCAGTTCATATGTATATGCGCACTGTTTATCACAAATACACTTTCCTTTCTCTAAGTGAGTTACGAGGAGCGCAATTATCCAATCTGCGGGTTAAAAAATTAGTTGACGACGAAAATGTGAACGGTGCAGAAATGTACGGTGAACGAAAATTTATTTTCAGATATAAATCATTCTCTGAGATTAAGGAAACATTAATGACAGTGTAGATCATGCACGAATTCTGTACTGTTTAAATTCCCTAATAATTTGAGCCGAACGGGCATCGATCGAGGCATCACGCGTCCGTAAAAAAAATCCTCTTCATTAAATAACCGCGCCGTCGAAATGATTTTAAGGCACATTTTCTTCTGTAGCTTTGTCCAAACAATGGAGACACAATTTCGAATATGACGAGGTCGAGGCGCAGTCTTTTAAGTGTCAGATGGTCAGTCACTTGCTAGCGCACGACAGACAGACATTTCTGATAAAACACACGATGTTTTTTTAGCCAAACAATCGTCCATCATGCGCAATAATTTCGGATGATTACTTACAAACTTTTCCGCATGTGTAATTCGAAGAAAATTTCCTCATGCTTTTTTCCGTAAATTCCACAGATTTTGCGCCAATGAATAATAATCACCCTTACTTGGTTCTAAACCAAGAGATGGCAGCTTTTCATTGATTATCTGCATCCTACCGGCGCGCCAAGCGGATAACACCTCAAGTACGCTTCCCACAAAGCTTCCTTAACTCAGTATACTTGAAGAACGGCCCTCGGCCCGTCGCGAGAGCCACTCAACCACGGAACACGCGGCGCTCGTCTCTAACATTAAGTTGATCGGACTGCCCTCAACCCTTTGCTCTATACTAGGCTACATTCACCGATCTATCCATTTATCAGAATAATAGAGAAAATGGCCTCAGCCGTCGGTCGCCTCCGTTACGAAAACCAACAATACCATCACTTTCCTCCAATCACCGTTCCCAATTACATCAAATTGCAAACCCTTCCAAAACGACCCACATGACCTCGGTCGCCGATCGCCAACCACGATAAATGCCGCCCGCGTCCGTCGCCTTTCTAAAGCCCTTTTCATATTTGATACAACCGGAACTACGAATTATAGTTTGGGAGTATAGAGACGAAGGGAGCAGAGGTGAGTGCGATAGGAGATGCCGGGAGTTGGCGACAAAAAATTACATGAAAAAATTCCAGATTGGAAATTCTTCGCACCCGCGGAAGAGGTAGACGTCAAACGAGAATGGCAGAGACGCCCCACCCCCCTGCAAAGACACGTAATGAGGTGAAGAAGGACTTAAAATTGATTTGAACGGAATAGTTGACTCCCTGTGAATCCTCCCGCCAGACTATCCCGCTCCCTCCAACGCCACACCTCCGGCCCCGCCCCCCATCTCCTTTCCTCCACTCCACCCCCCCCCCCGCTCCTCTTCACATGCCATCGCGATCTCAGTCAATCCTTTCTCGCAACGCTACCTCAAGGCGGAAATTCCGGGAACATAATTACACGGTCCGCTGAGGATCACGCATACGAAATTACGGATTCCCCTCCCTCCGACAACGGCCGCGCCGCCACAGTCTCCTCCCCCCCCCCCCTCCCTTCCCTCCCCCATCCGCCTAGGCCTGCAGATCAAAACGCCCCCTCAATAACCTATAAATTGCCCTTTCCCTCCACCTCAAACACCTCGCCTCCTCTCCACTCCATCGGCTCCGAAAGACGGCGTCGAAACAATTGACGATCCGAATCTTACCTCGGGAAACCGCGCCATTAAAGTTGGAAAAGAATTCTAGTTCCGAGGGCGGCGTCGAATCTTTGAGGAGGCGGTTAGCGCGAGCTCCGCGAATACTTCTGCGTCGCGATCGCCCCTTGGCGGGATCTCTTCCTCGACTGTCGCCCATGGGGAACATCAGCGAAGCCAGAACTAGTGTCGTCGGACATACAGCGACAAAACAAATGCCTATCAAAACATTCCATTAGCTTAACAAAATAGGGCGCTGTAATTTGATCCCTCGAGCACAACTCCAAAATTCAATCGAAAATCCATGAGAAACATGATCACCCCAACAACGCTTTAAATATAAATTGGACTAAAATAATGAAAGAAATTCCATGTTCTTATTAAAATAAATACAACTATATTTATGCATCTATGGAAGAAGGTAGGGCATTCGAGGTGTGATAATGGAAATAAATGGATGGAGATGAGTGAGGTGTAGGGAACTAGATAGAAAACAACTGTGAACCTTAAAAAGCTGAACAGGATAACGAACGGCTATTTAGGTCCTCTCGCATCATTTATTTGATATATCTCTTCTTGCATTTCTTCGAAAGGAAAATTACGCCAAGACAGCTGCAATAGATATAATATCTACGTGACTCCATGGCTGATCGTGGAGTTATGATATAAGACTAAACACAACTGCGAATTCATCAGCTCGGTGAACATTCAATGCTTGGGCAAACATCGAAAGCTTCCTTCGTGAGTTTTCCACTCACGTAATTCTTTTTTTTCTCACCCTTCCAAGGTGAGCACTAATATGTCAGTGGTCGCCATTTTGGGAGCATGAATCTCTCAAGGACGGCTAATCATAAGGTCATATACAGATGATCGCTAACTCTCATAAACTCATCAAAGATATACGTAATTAGGAAAATTTCTATCGCTTGGAATCCATATTAAATCTGCTAATATGTATTGAGTCACCACTAGCCCTGCGGGTGTCCTTCATGTAGCCTTTCTGTTACCCGTCCCTTTTCTTTTGCCAATAATTTAGTGGAAATATGCGATTGTATTTGGGAGTATATTATTTCACCAAAATCTGATTCCATGACGAGGTACCACGGCTCAAAATGTCCATCACAGAGTTTGGAGGACTCCCGGAGAGCTGGAGATAATTGAAATTGGAAATCCAGGATATTGAGATTCAAATACGGAATGTATCTGGCGAAATTTTATTCTTTGGACAACTGTTGCACGTGCATTCCAGTGATTCCCTTTGTGTTTAATAATGCCGCTGGGGTTGTTTATTATTTTCATTTGGGAAAATTCATTATCGACAGAATCTGTTTCCTACATTTAAGTATTGTCGGCAAAATATTGAAACGTATAGCAATATAATTCACAAAAATGAAAATAAATCATCATAATTAGGTCCAACAGCACAATTAGTATCAAGTTATCTAATGTTCGATTGGTATAAACCTATCATGTTTAATAGTTTTTCGATATTGCTGCAACATTATTTCGATGACTGATTGAGACCTTTTAAAAAGTTGCGATACATTCAATTACAATACCATGGACAAGATCCTTTATCGGCTAATTAATCCTTTGGCATTCCAGCATGTGTTTGCAGACGAGTGCGAACATGTCATGTTACAAAGAATATGCCTAGATTGGTATAAAACAAAAAGGTAGCTTTTTTGTATTAGTTAAGGTTTTCTTTTACTTAATAGTCTTACTTCACACCCACCCTAAGCACTACATTGCCAACAGAGTGACGCTGGTAACATTAGAACGCATTCATAAAATACCAACTTCGCATCAGATTTTACTTCGGTTGCTATCGTGCGATTCCAAAGAAAGTATATTGATTTCTAGATTAAAATAGAGCACACTTTATTCACATTCTCTGATTCCGACCGATTATAAGAAAATACGATTATCCGGACCACCGTTCAGTGCCAATTAGTTTGCATAATTGGCCTCCCAACTGGAGTCGGTCTCCGAGTAAGGGGGGGGGGGGAGTTAGCGTCCCGGCGTAAATTAAATCCGTCGGAGCCACCAAAAAAAAAAGAAGGTCGTCCCACTTCGGGTGAATCTGGTCCGTTATTTGAATGTAGAGAAAAGAACGATTAAATTCAAATTCCCGGAGCAGACTTCTTCTTTCGTTATTCTCTCGCGTTCCTTTTTCGGGGGAAAGAGACAGGAGTGATCTCTTGCTAAATACCTTCCCTTCCGCCAATCAAATAATATCCCTCCTTCCACCTTTCCTCCTCATCCCAACGTCAATCTGCAGAATCACTTCCACTCCCACCCCTCCCTCTCTCTCTCCCTCTCTCTTTATATCTCTCTCTCACACACACGCAAACACACACACGCTCACACACGCACGCACTCACTGCCATTCCAATTTTTGCTCCGTTCTCCCGATTCAACCGACATCGTTTGGCGCCATGTTGTTCGCCCCAAAAGCTATGATTTAGCTATTACGACGCCGCCCATAATCACAGGGGATATCTCTTCCTTCCCTTCCCCCTCCACTCCTCTCCAATGCGACCCTCGGGGGGGGGGGCCCATGCCGCGCACTTTTCAATTTAAAGAGGTGACCTTTTACCTCTTTCCCTCTCTTTCACACACACACACACACCCCGGAGAAGACATGTTTTACTCCTCAGCCGGGTGGAATAGCTGCCGAAGAGAGAGAGAGAGAGGCAAAACACTCCCTTCGAAGATTCTTTTTGTTCCTTCCTTAACGAAGCGTCGGAGCTACCGAGAGGGGTGGGGATCATTGATAAAATGCCCATTGAAACGGTGAAAGAGGGAGCGAAGGTATCACAGCGGTTCGAAAGAGAAACGGCGCTTGATAGATCATGAGAACAGCTAAACGGGAGAGAAAAAAAGGAATTTTTATCGATAAATAAAACCCATTCTACCGTACGCGGAATTAAAATCGCCCAATTATTTCTTTCCCTCCCCTGCTTTCCCTAATCCCCATTCGAAGGCGTTCCCTTTTCTTCAGAGGTGTAACAGTGCCGCCAACCTCAGGAATTCATTGAACGTTCAGCATTAATGAGAGCAAAAGAATTCAGAATTCTTTATTAACAGAATAAAATAAAATGTTGGAATAACTTCAAATAAATAGCTCACAATGGAATCGATCAGGGATTATCATGATAAAAGAAGGACGTAAACTGCTCGCTCACCCTAATTGCTCGCGATTATCCAAAGCTTGAGTTACATCAACAACACGGATACCACGTCATTACAGTAATTATTCACCACATTGCTTTCTTTTTGTTGTACTCAGAATTAATTGATATACGCCGAACCGAATGGCACCCAACCAGTAGTCGGTTAATAAAAAAAATTTATAGCGGAACTACATTTAAAGCGTAGTGCATTTATGGCCTTTTAGCTTTGCAGTAATTATTGTGTTTGTATTGTATTTGTTCGATTCCAGCACGTCATCGAATATGCCTCACGCATTCGTAATTGTACTGCTTTACGCAAGATTTTATGCATGAGTTCATTTTAAGATGAATTCAAACGCATACTCGTATGTGGAAACCACGAATGATTTACCTTTGATGATATGATGACACGAATGACACCTACCTTTAGGTAATTTTGACTCTCATATATTTTTTCATTGCAACTTAGGCAAGGCTCGGACTTATGGCATTCTTGATAAAAAAATTTTCTCATAGCTGGTAAATGTGGGAATTTAGTTTCCTTCCGTTCTCTACTTCTGATATACACTTCCTGAAGAATATTTATTGCACATATCAGATTAAACCATTTGAGTCGTGAATATGGCACCTCAATCACTCACACGCACTTAACTTGAGGCTCGGAGAAATGATATACACAGGACAACAACTTCAATGTAAATCGGCATTGTTTTTACTGGATTTCGGGTGAAGGGCTGCTGATTCCAAAAAAATCTTTGCAAATTGCATAGAAATAGAAAACAATCCATCGATACCTCAAAATGTCAATGGCATTATCGTCGTGATAAACGCGTCATTTTGAAATAAATTTTCCTTTAAAATCACGAATTTTTCTTTCTTAAACGGTTTATCCTTAAAAATATTTCACCCTCTCTCTCTCTCTACTTAACGGAATTATGCATAATCAAGAAGAATATCTGATAACGACGTTAAAGTTTTTACCGTAAATAAAAGCCACGCAAAAAGCCAGAGGGTATCACTCACTGCTTATGGCAATAATTTCTCAGACGCATGAAAATGCAGTCTGGCAGAAAAGACCCTAATGATTATTTCCATGTAAAAATATTTAGCCAAATAAACACGGTAGAATACTTGCTATACAAGAAAAGTAAAGGTATTAAGGAAACTATCCCACCGTTAAGATAACTGACGTGAAACTCACCGTTTTCCCGTTCCACAGAAGGAAAATTCTTTCCAAATAATCTCTGACACGGTAATCGTTCTAGGAAACGAACAACATTTCCGAGAAATCTTTTGCACACACGGTTCGATGAAAGCGGGCTTTAGCCGTCATTTGACAATAAAAAAATACCTTATTTCACACACCGAGGACCATCCGGGCATCAAGAGGCATGCTGTTTTCTTTTTAATTTTGAGCTCAATATTGATAAGATTTTAAATAGGATTAGATTTTATATACGACGAAATGAAACGTTTGAAATCACTTGACGCCGAAAGCAGTTATATGAGTGAAAAATATCGCGTTTGAGTTAACACAGCCGTGTCCCTAAACCACGAACACGCAGCAAGTTCGCAATGACTTGCTAATGGATTTTCTCAAACCTTTCCAACGATGAGACGACAGTAGCTACCTCCGGTGAATCGACACTTTATATCGAAAAAATCACTGCGGAAATGGATCTAAGGGAAAGAATTTCCTTTTACGGCAAAAACCTGGGCTTCCAATATACTGAAAACATGGCAGAACCCTCGCCAAAAGAAGATTTAGAATTAATATAGTATGAAAACGTATGGAAAGGTCATGACAATGGCGTGTGAAATTCACAAATTAGCGAGGTAATAAGGAGGGCTAGTGTCTTTCCCTGTGGCGGTTATGGTTTCCCAGCAAGATCCGGTAACCGGAAAAGCCACACAGCTTGGGAGGATTTGAGGGTGCGCAGAGAAGCTTGCCGGGGAATCGAACCCGCCTCAACCGAATCGAACTCTCCAGTCGGTAGTCCAACGCTCCACCCCTCGACTACCGCGACCCTCTTAATCGCATTGTGCATGCATTGAAGGCAAAATGCGTTCTACCCTTACGTAATAAAAATAACGAAATTATTCAATGCGTAAAGATAGTTCTACACGATTTCTCTACTTTGGACGTTTAAGATTGAGAAATTTCCGTGAACTACATCGGAAATTTTATAGCCTTTGATTGAAGTACGCGAATGAAAGGCCTTGTCCCAGATTACATGACAATCTGCCAAGTCCACTTCGACACCACGACATGTTCTACTGGCCATAATTCAGTTCCACATACAGCGAACCGATTTTAATTCTGCAACTGCAGATACTCTGCAACACCGTTCTTAATTCTGAAACGCTGTTTAAAGCTATCACTTTCATTCATAACAGATCTCTTGGTACAATTTCACATCAATTGCATACATCAAGCACTTAAGCTTTCCATGCATGAATAATTGAAATAACTGAGATCGTTTTACCATCGGTTATGGAAAAACCTGAAAACGCTGGAGCGAAATTAAATTAGTCATAATTAATTCATTTGTTTCTACGTGAAAATCTCACGAATGCATTTTCTCCGGCTGTCACTCGACTCATCTTCTAGCTATGTTTTGTCAGTGGTTGTCCCTTTCACGGAATTCCTCCGTCGGTGCACTGCATTTGAACCAGAGAGAGAGAAAGAGAGAGGCTTGTCGATAAGGCATTCCACCAATATAACTGAACCTTGCGATTCGTGCGAATTCGCAAGAGCAAAACTTAAACTCAGCTCTTTCAGGACACCCACCCCTAAACATACGGAATTTCTCCGATAGTGGATTTATCCGATAGATAGCGTGACCGAGGAGAGACGGCGCCGCTGGTGCAGGCACTAACGCCTATCTTCTTGCATTCCGACGCATGTCCATAATGCGACAAAAGATAGGGTCAGTGATGGCGGGGTCCGATCGCGGTAAGGCACGCAGCTGGGAGGGAGACGTGGCAACCGCGACAACCTGACGCCACTTGACCCCGCCGCCATCTCCTTCCATGAACCCCGGTGGGCCTCGAAGAAAGGTCGTCGGATTGTTTATTTACGCTCTGCGAGCTGCCATCAGCCTTCAATTATGTTCCAGTGATATGTCATGAAACTTAAATGAGGTGCCCTCGTAAGATAAAGCAGATGAGGAAAAGATTCATGGGCACAAGTAGGAATGTTTTACCAGTGTTTTGACGTCATCGGAGATCGTGTGAGAAAAATACAAGCATCAGCCTATAAGTTCGGGACAATTCATCTCTCATTTCATCCTTGGTGTCATCGCAAATTCAGCTAGAGAAAAACATACCTTCTCCAATCGGTGCAATATTTTATTTCGCGTATTTCATAGTAGTAGTATTTAGGGGAGGCGACCGACAGCTGAGGTCATTTGCACCATTAGGGATGGATGGGAATGGATTAAGGGTGGAGAGATACCCGATGTCGATCGGCATTAGTCTGCTCTTAACAACGAAAGGCGCCAAGGGGTACGCAGATTAACGTCCCATCCGACGGACGGCGTACTCACTCAAAGTGCCCTCCACAAAGCACCTCAAGTGGGGATCGAGATACCTCTGAAAAATATTCAACACCGCCGGAATTTGAACTCGAGCCCCCTGGGTGGGAGGCCAGTACGTTAGCCCCCGCACCATCTCGACCCCCTTCTTCTTCCACATAAATCAATTCTCTGATATAATGCTGACCTAACAGACTTTGGCTAAAGGAAGAAACGAGTCAATCCATCATATTTTCACATTAAGGTGAAAGGATTTATTTTAAACAGGTAATCACCTCTCTGCCTTTGTAAAACAAGAATTATTTTAATTAATATAGAATAATATCACAAGAATTCATAATTTTAAATGGCATTTCACTATGGTGGTTGGTCTGTACACCCCCTATGAGCAGGATTTGGAATGTCAATCTTCAATACAATCCCTTCCGAAGGGAAACTATATTGTACAGAATTGTGGGAATTAGTGTGGGGCATTTTAACTTTGATTCCGCTGGTGTAATTCGAAAATGGGCCAAAACCGATCAATAGAGAGGCCCCTGGGATGGGTATGAACGAGCTGATAACCCAAGGCTTCATTATTCGGCTAAAGTCGAATTAATCAAGAACACAGAAGGAGAAGAAAGGGTGACGAATGGAGAATACAATTATCCACAAAACACGGCCAACAATATATATATATATATATATATATATATATATATATATATATATATATATATAATTACGTAATCTACCGGTAAAGGTAGGTTTTTGGATGGGCGTAGCAACCAAATAAATATTTTGTGACTGCTAACAAAATACAAAATCCAGTATTATACTCTACATCAAGTCCCTCTTCATTTCTGACTACTTTCTTCCTCCCTTCATCCCGTCCAACATCCCTATCCTCGCTTGCCTAACATTCTCCCCTCTATAACAGTCTTCAACACACCATTGACGGTCAATACCCCCTTCATCCCCTTTTCCTGCCTCCATAGGATTTCTCCCAAAAAACCCCTCTCTTCGCCCACCATACCAAGTACTTCCACATTTGTTTTCTTCTCTCTCCATTTCACCTTCTCCATTCTTCTCCACACCCACATTTCAAAAGCCTCCAATCTACGTCTATCCTCCTGCTTCAATGACCACGTTTCCGCTCCGTACATAGCTACGTTCCACATCAAAGTTTTTACGAGTCTTTTCTTAACGTCCTTACTCAACGTCCCTGTCATCAACTCCCTCCTCCTTGTGAAAGCCTCTTTGCCTCGCGCAATCTTCTCCTTACGTCCCTACGACTTTGACCGCGTTGGTCCAAAACACTTCCGAGATACGTAAACTGTTCTACCTGCTCTAGTTTTTGCCCTCCTATTTTAATGTTAAGCTTGGCCTTTTTCTTTCTAGAAAATCGCATAACCTTTGTTTTATTAATATTGATTCTCATTCCATAATTCCATACCTATCGCCTTACTATTAAAGATAAAAGCAGATCCGACGAACTTGGTTATTATTCAGGTATACATGCCACCGAGCAACCGTAAGGAAGAAGAGGTCGATAGGATATACGATCAGTTAGAGGACATAATCACCTGTGTACCTGCAGGGAAACATTTGATAGTGATGGGGAATTGGAATGCTACGGGAGGCGAAGGGAGAGATGGTGAAGAGGTCGGGGACTACGGTTTAGGCACGACGATTGACCGCGGGGAGAAAGCAGTTGAGTTCTGCAGGAGACAGGGGTTAGTCATCACCAACAATCGGTTTAGGCAACCACAAGAGACGCAGGTATACATGGAAAATGCCAGGTGACTCTGAAAGGTATCGGCTAGATTGTATTCTGGTTAGACACAGGCTTAGGAACATTGCGATAAATTCGCACAGTTTCCCGGGAGCGGATGCGGACTGACCACAATTTAGTTGTTATGAAATTAAGCGTCCATTTCAAAAAGATAAGGCAGGGGCAGCGGGTTAGGAAATGGAATGTTGAAGAATTAAATGGTTTGAAAAGGAAGGAGTACAAACAACCGGTAGAGGAAATCATGGAGGATGGTAAAGAGCTAAGTACTATCGAAGAAAAATGGGAAAGTATCAAGAAAGGGTTGTCTAAAGCCGCAAAAGACACTGTTGAAACCGTTAATGCGAAAAGGACAAGGAAACCATTGATCACGGATGAGATGATTACAAAGATGGATGAGAGGATCAAATTTTAAAAAATGTAAATACAGAGATAGGCTAAATGAAGTACAAAGAGTTAAACAATAAATTGAGGCGGGCAACAAATAAAGCAAAAGAAGCATGGTGGAAGACGCAGTGCAAGGATATGGAGAGTCTCCAGAGGAAAGGTGAAATTGGTGCGCTGTACAGCAAAGTGAATTCTTTATCGGGAAGTGAGAAAGTGAGAGCTATGCTAACAGTTAGAGACAAGGCGGGTAAGGTAATAGTTGACGCAGGAAAGATCCAAGAGAGATGGAAGGAATATATAAAAGAACTATATAGTAAAGAACTTAGACCAGTAAAGTTAGACATAGAAAAGGAACATGATGTAGAGGAAGATAGCTTAGGTCCAGGCATACTAGACGAAGAGATAGGAAGGGCATTATGGGAGATGAAACTAGATAAGGCCGCAGGGGTGGATAACATCCCCGTGGAACTATTGAAATGCTTAGGAAAATGTGAGAGGAAGAGGCTGTATGGGCTGATTCGTAGTATTTATGAGGAAGGAATCTGGCCGGAAGACTTTGTGAGATCAGTTTTAGTTCCTATTCCGAAAAAGGGTAAAGGCTACATCATGTGAGGACTACAGGACAATAAATTTGATATCCCACGCAGATAAAGTTGTTCTCAGGATTATAAACAAAACGATAGAGAGTGGGGCAAATGATTACTTAGGGGATGATTAGTTTGGGTTTAGGAAGGGGAGAGGTACGCGTGATGCCATTGCAGTAATGAGATTATTAATAGAGAGGAATATAGAACACAACCAGGAGGTATTTGCCTGTTTCGTAGATTTCGAAAAAGCGTTTGATAGAGTTCATTGGGAAAAACTAATGAGTATATTACAGAAAATAGGAATAGATTGGAGGGAAAGGAGGCTAATCCGCACCCTGTACATGTCTCAGACTGCTCAGGTGCGAGTGGGGAACGGGGAGTCCGAATGGGCAGTCTTAGGTGAGGTGTAAGGCAGGGGTGCCCATTATCACCCTTGCTGTTCCTCCTGTATGTAGAGGAAATGATTAAAGAGGCATGGGAAGAAATGGAGGTAGGAATGAAAGTCGGCGGGGCATTCGTAAAATCAGTTAGGTTTGCTGATGACCAAGCTTTAGTTTTTCAGCCAGCCAAGGGGTTGCAAGCATTGCTGAGTGAACTGGAAATTCAGTGCTACAGGTATGGGATGAGAATCAATATTAATAAAACAAAGGTTTTGCGATTTTCTAGAAAGAAGAAGGCTAAGCTTAACATTAAAATAGGAGAGCAAAAACTAGAATAGGTAGAAGAGTTTACGTATCCCGGAAGTGCTTCGGATCAACACGGTCAAAGTAGTACGGACGTAAGAAGAAGATTTGTCCTAGGCAAAGAGGCTTTCACAAGGAGGAGGGAGTTGATGACAGGGACATTGAGTAAGGATATTAAGAAAAGACTCGTAAAAACTTTAATACGGAGCGTAGCTATGTACGGCGCGGAAATGTGGTCATTGAAGCAGGAGGATAGACGTAGAATGTAGGCTTTTGAAATGTGGGTTAGGAGAAGAATGGAGAAGGTGAAATGGACCGAGAAGAAAACAAATCAGTAAGTATTTGGTATGGTGGGCGAAGAGTTGGGTTTGTTGGGGGAAATCCTATGGAGGTAGGAGAAGTGGATGAAGGGCGTATTGACCGACAATGGTGTGTTGAAGACTGTTATAGAGGGGAGAATGTTGGGCAAACGAGGAAAGGGGAGGAACAGGATAGGGATATTGGAAGGGATGAAGGGAGGAAGAAGGTACTCAGAGATGAAGAGGGACCTGATGTAGAGTAGGATGTTGTATTTTGCTAGGAGTCATAAAATATTTAATTAGTAGCTGTGTCCATCCAAAAACCTACCTTAACCGGTAGATTACCTAATAATAATAATAATATATTTTGGCATATATATTATTATTAGTTAATATATCGGTTAAGGTACATATATATATATATATATATATATATATATATATAGATGTATACATATATATATATACATATGCATACATACATATATATTATTATTAGGTAGTATACCGGTTAAGGTAGGTATATATATATATATATATTATTATTAGTTAATATATCGGTTAAGGTATATATATATATATATATATATATATATATATATATATATATACATATATATATATATATATACACATATATATATACATATGCATACATACATACTATATATATTATTATTAGGTAGTATACCGGTTAAGGTAGGTATATGTATTAATATATATATATATATATATACATATGTAAATATGTATGTATAAGCTTTGTCCATCCAAAAACCTACCTTAACCGGTAGATTACCTTAAAATAAATATATGCATAGCTGCTGAGCTTGACGACGCCCTCAAAACCCGTCCCACTGTTCCTGGGTCCACACACCACCAAGCGGGTGGATGGAGCAGGAGGGAAGTTGCGTGCGGGGGAAGAAGTCACCTTCGCAGAATTCTTTCTCTTCCATTCCACCCTTTGCCTCAACCCTCGATTCCTCCCCCCCCCCCCCGGCCGCCTCAGACTCCCCCCCTTGCATCATCTCGCTCCCCCTCCTCTCATTGGAAAGCAACCGTTATTCCTCTCTCTCTCTCATTCGCTCGTAAAGAGCAGTGTGTGGGATTGGGGCAATGGGAAAGCTAAAGGATTCAAACGGACTGACTGGCGACGGGGGTTGGGGGAGGGAGAGACTGGGGCATCGCTGCAACCGCTCCCGCTTCCCTCGGGTGCAGCAGCAGAAGTTTGCCCTACGCATCGAGGAGTGAGGTGTTTTTCCCTCTCGACCGCGGCGACGCTGAACACTTCGATGCCGGAGGAATCGGGGTCGCCAGGTGCAAGCAACGAATTCACTCGACCGACGTCGCTTCTGATTTCGGTTCCTCTTCGCTTCGACGCGGAACAACGTAAATCTCCGCACCGCGCTCACGCTTTTTCTTACGACCAGAAGAAGAACACCGGACGACCCAAGGCACCCGGCTTCACTCGGCTATTCTCTGCCGTCCTTTGGGAAAGAACACCACCACTAGTTGTTCCAAGGAACACTTTCATGCAATCATTTCCCGTGCATTATTTTTTTTTAATGAGTGCTCAAAACTTCCATGATGGAAGGCAAGAAGTAGCGGAGTTTGTCCTTTGATAATTACTGGAATATCCGCACCCGGACCCTGATTGGTTAAGATTTGCTCAGCGAGTAAGCAAACACTTAGTGTTTCTCCTCTCCTGGGTTCGTGCTTTCAGTGTATCCATAAAACCAGAATGAGGATCTTAACTATTTCTCTCGCAGGCGGACCGTTTACGTGGGGAAGTTATCAGTAAATAATAGTCTCGCTTGCAAATGAATGGGGAACTTGGCACTAAAACTAAATGCCATTTCGACCCATTCAACCTACGCGGGAAAATTCGCAATGTTTGGATTGACCCTGAACTCGGCCAAAAGGCACGACGTCACACATCGGAACGAGCCACATTTAAATGTTGAGCGACGAACGAACCAAGGTACGTCGCACGCCAGTCTTTCCCCTCGCCGCGCTGCTAACTTCGCGGCTTTCATCGAGTTCTACTTCGACGGGAAGTGGCATCCTCCCTCCTTCAAGGAGGCGCACGCAGAAGGAGGCGAAATGTTTCCGCAGCGCTCGCGCGTCCCACACTGGATTTTTTCCGCTTTTCATCGGCCAGGTGTCGAATGCATCAGTGCACTCGACTCGAAATGACAATCCTCGTTACGCTAGTGGATAACAGTATGATAAATAAATTCCTCCTCAGGGGGGGGGGAATAAATAAAAAGGGGAAAGAAAAACGTGAACCACTCCACCGCCCGCAGATGAACAATTTCGTCACGGGAGGTGACGTCATCGCCGTAGCCAAAGTGAAGTGTAACGGAACTCGATGGAGGAGGGTGGCCACCGCCGCCGAGTTGCCGCAGCGACGGCGGGAGCGAGTCTTCTTGTCCAGCCGATCACGACTTCCCCTCACCCCCCCCCACACACCCCCTTTCACCTTGTTTTTTTCCAACCCAACCTACTAATACTGCAGATGCTCCTGCCTCCGCTGCTTCTGCTGCCCACCCCTCCTCCTCCTCCCCCCAACACACACACACACGCCCGGCCTCATGTCACCCCCGCTCCACTTCCATCGCCTCCGCCCCTTCGCTCTTATCGCTGCTTCCTATCTCTAGAGGCCTTTCCCTCCCATCCCTCTGCCACTCCTTCCATCTAGTAGTTTCCCTTTCTCCTTTTATAATCTTCCACTGGACCATTCTCCTCCTCCTCTCGCCCCATATCCCTCCACTACTCTCAACTCGTTGCCCCTCGGTCTCCGTTCACGGAAACGATTCCACTCCCATGATGCCACCCACCCCCAAATCCTCATCCATCCCCGTGGAACAACACTCGCAGATTTTAACATCGTTTCACCGTCTCGGAGACTTTCTTTGGACTCGACTCACGTCGCAAGGAGATCCGTGCTCAAATGGGCAACTCTCGCAGGGAAATGAGACGAGGATGTTCACCATCGCTTCGGAATTACAACTCACACCCACCATGAAAACAACGCAATTACCCACTTGCTTGTTGATAGAGCGAATTTGATCGTTTGAAAACCTTAATATTTATCATGGTAAGCGTAGATATGATTCGCTCCTTAAAATACTCAAATCATTTTGGTGTGAAAAAACCATTTCTTATATAGATTTGAGATATTTTATAACATATTTACATATGTTCTCATTGGTACATTATTACTAGTGTGTACACAAGGCCGTCTAAATACTGTTTATTTTTCCAGTATCTGTCAGAGAGTGGATATAGACTAAAACTCTTAAGAGAACACCATTTTTTAAAAAAGGTGCTTCGTCGCAAATGTGATTTTAAAGTCATATCAGAGAAGCGTGAAAAATATAAAATATAATAAGTATGAAGAAATTTTTTTCTATGAACTGTTTATCCTTGGAAATTTCTGCGGTCCTATTCATTAGCCAATTAATACGACGAATAAAAGAATCGCCGCGGCATTTGTAGAACTACCGCACCTCAGCCGCGCGATTCCGCCCATATTCCTTCTCAAATTAGTAATTTGCGTCGACCACCAACTTATCAATCCACAATACTCGCATTAAACCTGAATGGGGTTTGAAATAAATCTCTTTATTACACCTCGACGGGAAAATGGAGCCATTGAGAAACATCCTCAACACCTCGATTCGTTGATTACGTTTTCGGAGCGTCGGTCGCCTTTGCAAAAACTTCTGGAGACAGTGACAAAACTATGCACACCACCAACCCGATCCTTCGTGCTATCGCCCGAGGAGATTGTTTAATTGAAAAGTTTTGCAAATCCTGCGCTGTTAACACTTCATTATTTAGTCCCCAAGAAATTTCGACGGAGCGTGTCGAATAGGCATTCAGTTTCCGGAAAAACCAAAGAGTTTCATGGCGGTGAAAAATGTAACCATCTTTATTAGCTGCACTCCATAATGTCGCTGAATGCCACTCAGACTTTCACCAATGATATTCACGCTATAGACTGAAAAGTGAATTGCAAAAGAATTTTGGTATATTCTGTACTCATAAAAATGCTTAACATGGAAACAATCTTGATGCGAGGCCAAGAAAACTTGTAACTAACAATTTCTCATCATTACTTTCATTTAGGCTATTTTCGTGCGATGAATTGCAGCGTTCCTCTAGCTTTACTGCTGCGACCGACCACAAGGAATTCTGACGAGTAGGCAGAGCTAATAATCATTAAAGTTACCTACTTGCTCGTCCAATGTTCTTCCCTATTTTCTCTGCCTCGTTACTGGTCATCGCTGATATTATTTGATGACAGAAACACAGGAAAAACATTTTTGTAATAAACTACTTTATATTGATGGGAAAAATGAGATTTCCATCCATGATTTGGGTGACTCTTTTTTGTTGTCTCTCCCGCAAACTCTAAGCCCATTGTAAAACTTTTTAATGTTAATTAGCACCATTTATATTTAAGAAATAATTGAGAGATTTTTTTAAAGTGACTATTATTTTCCGGATGAGAAGAGACCGCTGAATATCAAAATTCAAGACCAATCAATGATGGTATTGCGGCCTTCTCTGGCGTCTTATTTCGACACTCCGCCTTTATTCATTAAATTCATAGGAATTGAAAGCGGGGCGGGATTATGATTTGGATTCTATCGAGCTGGATAGATGTTTGATGCAAATAAAACAATAGGAGCCAGCTACAGACGAGGGAAACTGAGATGAAGTCTACCAATTACTTTGAAAGGATGAACGTTATAGGAAAAATTCCAAAGTGAACATGGACTCAGATACAGAATTTGTAACTTAATTTGATGTTTTTCGTGAATAAACTCGAAAATTTAATAATCGGTCCAATGCAATTTTATGGGCAATAAATTCTAACATCAGTTTTTACAATGCTCGGAGGAAAATGGCATCATTACGGCATTTTTTGTATCAACCCGTATTTCGAAGACAAATGATTTATACTTCTACTCATTGTACACTCTTCAAAACATATGTTTGCCCTCAAATCAAATGCAATAATGATGGCACAAAGGGACAAGGGCCACTCCTCCAATGTCCAAAACAATTTCATTCCCTTAAGCGACCCCATATTTCCTCCTCCCCGACCTAATTACTTTGGACAATTAAGAAGAAGGGATGATGCAATCGAAATGATGAAACCTTCACACAGTTTTTCGATTGAAGAAAACACTGGATGATGTTAGAGCCTTGTCGTTTACTCGAGAGTGCATTCAATGTTACCTATAGTCTTCCGTTTATCGTCTAAATTGGATTTTTAGGGAAAATTCAATGCATCAATCGGCAAATTTAAAAATTAAAAAATACCTATCCGTAAACATTCACAAAGGGGTAATCCACAAGAAATAAAACTCTTTTTTTCAATTGCCTATGGCAGCACGTTGTCAATATGTGGCGCACTTCTCCATGGGATTCGGAATCACACAGATTAGGGAAGGAGTAAAGCAGTGTTCAGAATACATCATGATGTCTGCTTCTTATTACTTCTAATTTCCAATTTTTGCAGATTTAATTACATTAGACTAGTCATATCCCCTTGAGATTTAGGGCTAAGAAGAAGAAGGACTCGTATATTGAGAAGATTTCGACTTTTTCAAAGTCCATTTCTCAAAATTAAATTAAATTCTCAAAAATTCCGCTCTCATACTTCCGCCTTTGTTTCACAGTGACTAGTTTTTTTTCCGAAAAAGAGTTCTTTCGGGAGGCCCATGAAAACTACTTCTCTCGAGGAATTGGTTTAAAATCTAAGCTTGAAAAACACCAGGCTTAGGAATGATTGCCGGCGGTTCGAGACGCACGCCGTGGAGATGCCAAGGTTGAAAGCGACAGACACCCTGAGGGGTGACTCCGGCGCAAGGTTGCCAACCGGAGGGTCGCTTTTGGATACTCACATGTACAACTAACGGTTCATTGCTTCTCTTGAGGGCCGAGATATGCCACCATCTGGTACCAGAACTGTGAACTCTCTCTAGGCGGAAGTAAATAGCCAACCAAATCCTAGGTTGCCGCACACTTCACGACACAAACAAAGGGTTTGTTCTCTCAAAATCATCGTCCACCCGTTGGACTGGGATGGAATGACTACGATAAATATGGTTTATCTGATAAACTAGATTCCCTTTCATTCGCTTGCCTATCAAATGAAATGGAGGCATTCCGTCTTCTAATTCTCGTTGCTTCTCACTCCTCCGAGAGTTGAGACGAACACCGCAACGAACACTTACTCGCGCCCGCCTCTTCCTTTCATTAGCAACGGCGCCATTCCCCCAACGCCCTCCCAAGTCCGTCGCGACGACTTCGACCGCGAAAAGATATGGCCGCTTTATCCCCTTTTCTCTCTCTCTCTCTCTCTCTTTCCCTCGTTTCCATCCAGGGGAGAAAGACGTAGAGCGGCGGGCGGGGAAGAAAGAGAGATAAGAGGAGAAGTGGGCGCTGACCTTCCTTCTCAATAGCGCTTCGATATTCACAAACCCCCGCTTCATTTATTCGCAAATGCATCCCCAGCAAAACTGCAGGGCGGCGATGGGGGAGGGGTGGGGGTGTGGAAGGGGGGTGGGGAGCGGACGATGGCCTATCCGACTGCGGCAGTAAAGATACGAAAAGAGTGGAGGCCGACCGGTTGAAGTCCTTGCGGCACACGCGACGCCATTTGTCTCATAAATATGGCGTAAATATTGCGACGGTAATCCCTGGGAGTTTCCAGCGCCTTCTCGTTCAATGGAGGCGAGTTCCTTATCGGAGTTCTTGTTCATTTTCTTGAATTCCAACGCCCGGATCGCCCATCCGCTCAACAAAATTCATCGGACGCAATTTCATTAGTGGCTGTCTTTATGAAATGATTTGAAAAGGTTTCACACGCATTTCTTTACCCCCGCTCCTTCTCATCGTCGAAAGATGAAGGATTTTGAGACGAAACAGCCAACATTTCCAGCACTTTCATCGGAATAAATGCCTGCCTGCCAATTTCATGAAAATTGCGAGGAGGCACAATTTCATAAATTACGAATGATGCGGCCTATAGAGTGGAAATGAGGGCTTTCAGTAAATTATCTCTCTCTCTCTCTCTCTCTCTCTCTCTCTCTCTATATATATATATATATATATATATATATATATATATATCCGTTCAGAGTAGACACGAAGCCAAATCGTCCAGCCGAGCAATAAAGAAAACACGCTCTCATCGTTCATATATGAACGATGAGAGCCGTTCTCCAGTAAAATGTTATTTCAAATTCGTCAGAATCACTCCTATAAAGTTTTGCTGAATGCAATATTCTTCCTTCGCTACTCCTTCTATTCCAAGACGAAAGCCACGCATATGGGAATTTTACGTAAAGAAGAAATGAAGAGCTAGCAGGACATTTACCAATTGTATAAACTCCACTCCCAATCACTGTTTTCGTCTCGACAGAAGATCCAGTGCTGACATCGGCCACTCCTCAAATGTCAATATCAATTCAAACGCCCTACACGATGGAGGGCAGCATATTGTGGGTCCTCCCGAAGGGATTTCGATATTTTATTTGGAAATGCACAAAGACGAGGAGAGAATAATTTTAAAAAACGCATGCCACCACATTTATAACCAGCGACCACAATTGTTTATTGCTCAAAATTCAAGTTACTGTTCCTATTCTACCCAATAACAAAAAAATATTCCCATCATCTCTAACATAATTTATTCGGCTGTTTTCCGCGTTAAAATTCTTTAGAAAACGAAGACTTCCAGCTTAAAGCTTTTAGTCATAAAAATCTTTCCCTGGTGTGAAAAAAGATCATTTCCAGCAGGATGTTTCAAAATATTTCAAAGGCACAGTTGTTAAATTATGACTAGTTCACTTCAAAGGTCAATCCTTTGCATATTCATGGACTTCGATGCAAACGAGACAACGAGAAAAAAATGTCTCGGAGCTAATTGAGAAATGCAGACGAACAATTTTGAACGAGGAAAAAGTTTCCAAGAAGAGGACATTCTATATTTAATGAAAACTTCTGTAACTTTTAGTGATTGTAGGGATCTGAACTTTGTAGCAAAATGCATCTCTCACGCCAACAAACCTTAAAACATAGCTCACCTAATATAAAATCAGTAATTCGACAACCTTTCACCGTCAAAATGTCACGCAATGTATTCGATTAAAAGAAACTGAATGCATTTAACTAGAATGAATGAAATAGACTCCTGAGAAAATTTAAATTTCGGAGTCGACAATATTTGATTTCTCGGTCTCCATGGAATCGTTCCATCTCCAAGGCATTGGCTGAAAATCAATCCATGCACCCATCACGACTAGAGCGACATGATTCAATGTTCCTCAGAAATGAATGCATTCCAGGTCTTTCACACTTAATGATAAAGAGCAACAGCCACAGAATATTAAGTCACTCAATGACAGGTTGAGATTAATACTTCCATTACTCCGGAATGCGGATGGAACACTCGTCGACGAGAAGAAGTTTCGGCCGCAAAGCCGTGTGACATCTCCAGACTCCCTAATCTCCAAACTAAAGCCGAGGAGAGTTTCCGGGCGTCAGATGTTTCCTGGGAAACCGCATTCGTCCCAGAGTCCCACCCGAAATGTGTAATTGGGCACCATCTCCAAGGGCTATCTGCAAACGTTGCACGTGGCTAGACACTACACTCCGTCTGTCTGTCTGTCTGTCTGCGCTCGCAGCGTTCAGCTGTGGAGTCGAGCATTGCGCGTTCTGTTCATTATCTGCAGCATCGGATGAAACAGACCGGCGCTGCACGTGGACAACTATTTCGCAAGCGGAATGCTCCTCCAACTGCTCAGGACGGCCAATAAATCGCCAAGTCACACCCTTCAAGAAAGTCTTCCAGTACAAATTGCGATTTCTTCCTACTATTCCCCCGATAAATGAACGACACCGAGCAGGTCGCGAGAGTTCGACACTCCGACGAGTTTTTATGGACTCTACTACCACTCGAGCCGTTCCATTTCGTAGGAACATGCGAAAGTTTTCGTCATTTGCAAATAAAGACTCCGAGAGCGCGGCGCGGTCGCGTGTAAATCTGAGGCATTCCAAAAAATCCCTCCGTGCCAAGACTTCGCGCAATAAAATTACAAAAGAGTTGAGGCGTGCTCAGGATTTTAATGGCGCGTCGCGTTGCTAATTTATCGCTTGTCATCCCGTATGGCCTTTTTGAGTTACTTTCTAACATTTTAAATTGTTGCAGCAGATATAAATTTTTCAGCTTTGAGAGCGTGGAGCAATATGGATGGTACAACGGAGGAAGTCGAAAGTCGTTAAAAACTAAAGACTTCGTAAAACTATTCATTTCACCTCGAAAATGGCAATGCTAGAAAGGAAAAAAAAATCACCCTGAAGATATCAAGCATAATGGATAAAAATATAGCCAAAGCTCAGCTGTTAGTATTAATATTCTACGTGACAGTACGGATGAATTAGGCATATATTTAGCAGTGATCCGGTAGGATTACTGATTTACCAGGGATCCTGAAACATTAGGTTAGACAAGTACCTATAACTAAGATCATAGAGGCACTATTGGGTTATGTTCATACCTAGCCAATGACTAGGCCATTATGGCCAATCATATTGCCTCGGTAACACCGCCTGCTCATTTACCAATGACTGCTAGCATGAATCTAAACTGATTCTCCATTGGCTTTCCTCATACTAATCATTCATAAATTGAGTGTAAAAACATTTCACAGCATTCTTAAAAATTACACATTTGGACACTTGTACCAACTTAAATGACACGCTTGTTCAGGATTATCAAAATTCTATTGTAAACATCAAAGTGAATTCTCAAGGAAAATGTATAGCAAAAATGATTCAGCGGAATCAGTTCATGTAGTGGTTTAATGTTGTGAAAATGCGTGCAAAATTAAAATACCACCGTAAAATATAATGCCAGCCTTAAATTTTAAAATTTCTGTCGAACAATATCAAATGAAAATATTATAAATAGTCAAATTTCTCCCCAATTATTACATTAATTAAATCTTTTAAGAGTTACACTTGAAGCCTTAAAAAGTATGCCCAGAATGGCGCATGACAATGCAAAACATTTGAAGAAAGGCTTCGAGCGGTATTATGAAGTCAATATTCGATGGAAATAACAAAGAAAAAGCGTCGGGCGTGCGTTGGAAATCGGGTGATGAGACGAGCATTGAACTTCCTCCGTCTCCTGAAATGTTGCCGCTGTGGAGGAGGAGCATTAAATTAAATTTTCAGTTAATCGAATGCAAATATTACTACTCAAGCGAATCGAATACAAAAATTGCAGCTCCCCCATCTTTATTTCCAGTACTTAAATAGCAGCGATTTCACCACGCCTTTGCAGTTGAACTACGCATTTTCTCTACCCTTCAGAAATCCTTTGGCGCATGGAACAGAGCTAAGGCATGCTTCACCAGAGATACCGCAGCAGAGGGTTTCCCTCGGCTACGAAAATATTATCGTTGTAATTACGCATGTTAAGAAAAAATGAAAACTTTCGACCAGCAAAACTTCACTGGCATTCAATAACTTTTGACATTAGCCAATGCAATTCTTCGATCAAGATAAACGAGGAAAGCCAATGGACCAACTTGGTGCCGGCATCTGTCTTGATCTCCCAAACAGACACACGTATATATCTGCGCCCGCATAAGTCTATCGGCTTTTAAGAAGCTCAAAGCATCGAATTTATTTTATGTTGAACGATTCACGCATCTCAAGTAAATGCTTGTGCTTTCATATAATATCGTAATTTCAAAATATGACAATTTACACAAGTGACCGCGTCGCTGTGTTCTTTATCCGTGGAAAAACTTGCGAACAATAGATATCCCAAAATCGATCCCAGGAGCCGCGATTGACAAAAATGACGCCTCTGATCGGTTAGAAGTTAAAGGTAATTAATAGCAGTTTATGTGACACATTAACATCTTCTTAATATGCATTCATAACAAACTGTGAAGATCTTCAAGCCAATTGAAAATAATCCTTTGTTAAAATATACCACGAGCTCCTACGAATACCATACCACTCGTTCGTCAGATGAATTTTCTTGCGGCATTATACAGTGTGTACATTATTTCAAAAAAATGTAACCCTTGTCCTGTCAAGTCATGAAAATGTCAGGGTTGTCATGGACGATTCAAAGAAAACGTATCATTATTCAAATTTGAAAATTGAACCAGTTAGTAAATCAACAACTGATTACTGCGTTCACTTTCCTGGAAAAATATCATCGAAAAATAAATTGCAAAGCTTAAACGGGAGATGGGGATTCCATTTAGGCTGTCTCGCCGCTCACTTAATGACGAAAATAAAAGGGTAATGTCCATCTTTACACTGCGTTCGAGCGCATCCAAAGACCTGGAGACGACATCCTGGTATTTTAAATGCATTCGAGTGTAACTTATTTACAATCGCAAAAACTTATAGTATCGACCACAACCAGGTATCAACTAAGTTCCTTCTGGCCAACGTAATCACCTCTCATATTCCATATAAAATGAAATCACTGAGATTTTATTTCATTACATACATAATAAAATAACTCTGATCTTTTTCAATAGAATTTTACATCTGTTTTTTAAGCCTGATATTGAGGGAGCCGATCACTTTCTAGAAGAGTGTTCGATGGGAAATCAATGTTACATTAATAGGTTTTCAAGGAACAAGCCAAGACAAGCAAGATGAAACTCAGTGACTAGATTTATAAATTAGCCATTCATTCCGATGTCATCCATGGAACATCTGCAGTGCGTGTGGACCCTCCACATGTCATTCGCCGTAACAAATACCAAACTAACCACGGTTATCCACCCAGAAGATTCGCTTGATAGGTGTTGTGGTCAGAGATCATCTCGTACCAAGTCCTACATGGCATTCTCAAATAGGAATGTTCCAAGTAAGAAACCAGTCCCTTTCCCTGTCCTGAGCGAGACTCATTAATAGAAGATCTGGTATCCGAAAAATATTCCAATCTGGATGAAACCAAGGATGACCAATGTCACCCGGATTTAAACGCGTGACCTCCAAGTCAGTAACCTAACCCTCTGCCCACTGATCCACCTTGTGACACAAACACTAGCGAAGTAATTTTAAATCCATATTCTTAACATTAATGCTTAGCGAGACCACAATTCATGTGAGAAATAAATACTAGCGTCATATATACAGGGTTCGTCCGGAATATAAGTGTACTGAGCTCAGGAAAAAAAAATTATTACACTTTTACATATCTTAAACTAATATTCTTCAAAATAGGACCCTTGTGAGTCGATACACTTGTTCCAGCGGCGTTCCCATTCCTGGAACGCTCCCGCGAAGGCATCATCGGGAACCTCTCGAAGACTCGTCGTCGACCTCTTCTCTGCCCTCCACGAACATCTTGTGCCACCGAAAGATCATGTTTCTGGACATGGCTGACTCCCCGTAAGCCTGGTTAATCATACCGACAGTTTCGGTAGACGATTTCCCAAGCTTTACCGCAAATTTGATGGAATGACGCTGCTCCAAAAACTTCGGCATCGCGTTCCGTGACGTGGGTCGAAGCGTGGAGGTTCGCGTTAACAGAGCTCCTCACTACACCACAGCTCAGAGCCGACTGCCTTTTTCAGCGTCGCTTGCCAACATACCCCCCTCCAATCGCAGCCCGTCAGAGCGGTGCTGGGCGCGCCTGGAGCGGCGCGCCCAGCCCAGGAGTCAGTACACTTATTTTCCGGACGAACCCTGTAGTTACTGTCGCCTTAGTGTTATAAAAAAATGTTAAAAACAATTTTGAAATCACTGACTGATCTTCAAATTTTTAACAACATAATAAAGCATTTACTCCCATAGATATCCTAAACGGTTTGGTCCAAAAGAAATTCGACATGGAAAATCACACTCCCCATGTCCGTGGTATCACTTTCATCTGCTGAAACATATTTTCCCACGTTCCCAGATTTTAAATATCTTCGTTGGCAGATGTACATACAACGATGGCCAAAATGCTCTCACCAAATCCTTTCCTCAGTGCATAATCAATAGTCTACTGAGTAGCAAAAACTACGCATGCGTTTATCTGTACATAATTCACTCGACAGAACGATTCAAAGTAATTCCGATGAATTCAAGCGAGCTGACAACAGATGGAACCTAGTAATATGAAACTAATATCCCAAGCCCCAATTCCGCACAAAATAATACGAATAAAGCTGAATTTTTAGTTGATAAAAATGAAAAATCCATAATCAACTCAGGGAAATAGAATTTTATAATGTCTCCGACAAAATATGAAAATATTGTCAATTTTTTCAGTCTTCCAGTACTTCAAAACAGATGAGGACCTTTCATGTCTCTTATTTTTAAGTATTTGTTTGTATTAAATTCACTCCACTAGCAAATTACATTGAGGAGAGAAAATATCTACCACCAATGTTTTTTCTCTATAAAGGATAATTACCCCGGATGGCTAAAACTAAAGAAATTAATTGTTTAACTAAATCTACTCCCGTAGATTACAGAGGCAGCTAATTTTATCGCACCATAAGGAAATATATCATTATGCAAAAGGTAATATACTACACGGAACTCTATACAACGCAAGTAATCCAATTCCTAATTCGTAATAAATTAGCGAATTAATCATACATAAAATATCTTTTCTTGGCAATCATCATTTATCTATAGGTCTAAACTTGTGCTAGCGGCCCCATAATTAAATTCTTTTAGTCCGGAAAACCACATTTAATTTACCAAGTAAAGAAAAATACCAGGGCCAGAACAATCAATGGTGTTTATTTTGCATGCAGCCCATTTCTATAATAGTAACATTAGACAAGCCATTGCTGACAATTACAACCATGTCATGGAATCAGTAATTATAGCGCCTTGCTGAAGCATATTAATTTTTTTTACTAAAATGGTATAGGGGGAGTGACTCCTAACACGCAGGAGGATATCTCTTGAGGTACATTTCAATTCATTTGCATTAAAAAATCAGTTCAAATAAAAAGCAACCTAACTATAAAACATGGGATTTTGTAGCATGGATAAACTAGACAGTTTGAGGGTATTTTTACCGGAACACACACATGCATATGCTTGCACGGAAAAGGCACACTTCTAAGGGAAAAAAGCAAAATGGTGACTGTCCTGTATTTAATGCCTTTCGAACGCCTAATATATATATGTATATATATATATATATTATTTTTTTTTATTTTTTTTAAGGTAATCTACCGGTTAAGGTAGGTTTTTGGATGGACACAACTACCAAACAAATATTTTATTACTCCTAACAAAACACAAAATCCATCATCCTACTCTATATCAGGTCCCTCTTCATCTCTGAGTACTTTCTTCCTCCCTTCATCCCGTCCAACATCCCTATCCTGTTCCTTCCCTTTCCTCTTTGCCCAACATTCTACCCTCTATCACAGTCTTCAACATCCCACTGCCGGTCAATACCCCCTTCATCCACTTTTCCTGCCTCCACAGGATTTCTCCCAACAAACCCCTCTCTTCGCCCACCATACCAAGTATGGTGGGCGAAGAGAGGGGTTTGTTGGGAGAATATATATATATATATATATATATATATATATATATATATATATATATATATATAAATAATCCAACTCTAGAACAAGTCCCACTTCATCTCTGTGTACTTCCTTCCTCTCTTCATCCCGTCCAACATCCCTATTCTGTTCCTGCCCTTAACTAGTCGCCTAACGTTCTCCCCTCTATTACAGTCTCTAACATCTCACTGCCGATCAATACGCCCCTCATCAATTTTTCCTGCCTCTATAGGATTTCTCCCGACAAACACCTCGCTTCACCCACTATACCGGGTACTTCTTCATTTGTTTTCCTTTCGGTCCATTTCACCTTCTCCATCCTTATCCACACCCACATTTCAAAAGCCTACTTCTATCATCCTGCTTCAATGACCACGTTTCAGCGCCATACATAACTACGCTCCACACCAAAATTTTGACGAGCCTTTTCTTAACATCCTTACTTAACGTCCCTCTCATCAACTCCCTTCTCCTTGTGAAAGCCTCTTTCCCTCGCGCAATTCTTCTCCTTACGTCCATACTATTTTGACAACTTTTGTCCAAAAAACTTCCGAAAGAAATACACTGTTCGCCCTGCTCTAGTTATTACCCTTCTATGTTTAGCTTAGCTTTTTTCAGGAAAATAGCATACATATTGTTTTATCAATATTTATTCTCATCCCATACCTGACGCAACGAATTTCCAATTCACTCAGCAATGCTTGCAACCCCTTGGCTGACTGACAAACTAAAGCTTGGTCATCAGCAAACCTAACTGATTTATGAATTCCCCGCCCACTTTCATTCCAACCTCCGGTTCTTTCCATGCCTCTTTAATAATTTCCTCTGCATACAGGTGGAACAGCAACGGTGACAGTGGTCAACCCTGCCTTACACCCCATTTGCCCTAATCTCTATCCTTAATTTATGATCCTTAAAACAACTTTAGTTGCATGGGATATCAAACTTATTGTCCTGTAGTCCTCACATGATGTAGCCTTTACCTTTTTCGGAAAAGGAACTAAACCTGATCTCACAAAGTCTTCCGGCCAGATTCCTTCCTCATAAATACTACGAATGAGCCCATATAGCCTCTTCCTCCCACATTTTCCTAAACATTTCAATGTTTCCGCGGGAATGTTATCCACCCCCACGGCCTTCTTTACCTTCATCTCCTTTAATGTCCTTTCTATCTCATCGTCGAGCATGCCTGGACCTAAGCTATCTTCCTCTACGTCATGTTCCTTTTCTACGTCTAACTTTACTGGTCTAAGTTCTTTACTATACAGTTCTTCTATATATTCCTTCCATCTCTCTTGGATCTTTCCTGTGTCAACTATTACCTTATTCGCTTTATCTCTAACTGTTCGTATAGATCTCCCTTTCTTACTTCCCGATAAATATTTCACTTTGCTATACAGCGCACCAATTTCACCCTTCCTCAGGAGACATTCCATATCCTTGCACTGCGTCTTTCACCATGCTTCTTTTGCTTTATTTGTTGCCCGCCTTAGTTTATTGTTTGATTCTTTGTACTTCATTATGCCTAAATCTGTTTTTACATTCATCCATTTTCTCCGCTCATCTATCTTTGTAATTATCTCATCCGTGATCCATGGTTTCCTTGTCCTTTTCCCATTAACGGTTCCAATAGTGTCTTTTGCGGCTTTCAATAACCCTTTCTTTATACTTTCCCATTTTTCGTCGATAGTACTCAGCTGTTTACCATCCTCCATGCTTTCCTCTACCGCCTGTGGGTACTTCTTTCTTGTCAATCCATTTAATGCTTCTACATTCCATTTCCTAACCCGCCGCCCCTGCCTTATCTTTTTGAATTGGACGCTAAATTTCATAACAACTAAATTGTGGTCAGATTCCGCATCCGCTCCCGGGAAGCTGTGGGAATTTATCACACTGTTCCTAAACCTGTGCCTAACCAGGATATAATCTAGCTGATACCTTTCAGAGTCACCTGGCATTTTCCATGTATACCTGCGTCTTTTGTGGTGTCTAAACCGAGTGTTGGTGATGACTAACCCCTGTCTCCTGCAGAACTCAACTGCTTTCTCCCCGCGGTCATTCCTCGTGCCTAAACCGTAGTCCCCCACCTCATCACCATCTCTTCCTTCGCCTACCGTCGCATTCCTATCTCCCGTCACTATCAAATGTTTCCCTGTAGGAACACACGCGATTATGTCCTCTAACTGATCGTACATCCTATCGACCTCTTCTTCCCTATGGTTGGTTGATGGCCTGTATACCTGAATAATAACCAAGTTCGTCGGTTCTTCTTTTATTTCTACTAGTAATAATCTATCCGATACCTGTTCTATGGGACCCTCTGGTCAGTAGTCCAACGCTTTACCCTATATATATATATATATATATATATATATATATATATATATATATATATATATATATATATATATATATATATATATATATATATATCGATTATACGGAAACACTCACACGAGCAGTTTTATTTTGGGATGGCACAATAGAACACAAATAAAATTGTAGCACTTTAAAGGACACTCACACGGGAAATTGCTCAAACTTTCGGTCTTCTCCGAGGCCTTCTTCAAGTTAGAGTGAAAATATATTATATTTATTTATATATATTATGTTATATGTGTTCTATTGTGCCATCCAAATATTATATATATATATATATATACTACCTTGATCAAAAATTTCCCGGAATTTATTCAGAAAAATAAAAATACAAGTTTATTCATCTAAATCTATATTGTCCCCTTCAAAGTAATCCCCATCGACTGCAACACACTTATGCCAGCGCTTGATCCAATCCTCGAAACATTTTTTATATTCGGTTTTCGGTATGTCCATCAGTGCTTCCTGCGATTTTTCCATTACTTCCTCTCGGCTGCTAAAACGCGTTCCCCGTAATGGTTTTTTAACTCGATTGAACAGAAAGAAGTCACAGGGAGCCAAATCAGGTGAATTCGGTGGCTGTTGGATGGTATTTGTTGCATTTTTCGTCAAAAAATTACGAATAATGATAGCACTGTGCGACGGTGCGTTATCATTGGTGCAAAATCCACGAGTTTTCTGCCCACATTTCTGGTCTCTTTCGGCGAATTGCTTCACGCAAACGTCTCATAACGCCCAAATAATACTCTTTGTTTACTGTCTGGCCTTCTGGCAAAAATTCATGATGCACTACACCGTTGTAATCCATGAAAACCGTCAGCATTGCCTTCTTTTTTGACTGAAAACGACGTGGTTTTTTTGGTCTCGGCTCATTTGGTGAACGCCATTCACTTGCCTGATGTCTGGATTGCGTGTCGTACTCATAAACCCACGTCTCGTCTCCAGTAATGATCCTTTTGATGAATGTGGGATCGGATTCAGCCTCGCAAATCATGTCTTTTGCGACGTCAACACGGTCTCTTTTTTGCATGAAATTGAGGTCTCTTGGCACCAACTTTGCTGCTACACGACGGAAACCCAAATCATTAACCACAATGTCTTGGGCGGATCCATAGGCAATGTTCAAGTCCTCCGCTATTTCTCTGATGGTTAATTTGCGGTTATTGACCAACATTTCTTTTACTTTATCAATTTTTTCACCGACTTTCGATGTCGATGGTCTGCCACTGCGTTCATCATCTTCGATTGACTCACGACCACTTCTGAACCGCTCGTGCCACTGGTAAACGACCGTTTTTTTTAGAGAATCGTTGCCGAAACACTTTTCCAACATTTCCAACGTCCGTGCGCCACTAAATCCGTTTTTTACGCAAAATTTAATACAAGTTCGTTGTTGCAAATTTAAATCCATTTCTGCAATTGTAAAAAATCGCAAACACACACAGAGATAGATGTACTCTTGGCTACGTAACTTCTGCAAATGTCAAGTTATGACACTAAGATTTAAAGGGAATATCAACAACAGATGTACCAATTTAACAAAAAAAACAGAACTCAAATCGGAACGATGGGAGCGCCACACGGTGGTTATTCCGGGAACTTTTTGATCAAGGTAGTATATATATATATATATTATATATATACATATATATATATACACACTAGTATGATATTCCGAAAGATCTCTTTTTCAGACTCGGTGGGGAATAAGTTTAAGTTGTAATGGATAAAACGATACCTTTATATGCCGGCTTGGAGTAGGTACATTGTGCATTCCGAATAAGTTGCTAGGAGTTAGATCTCAATTTACCATTTGGGAGTGACCACGCGCCCTGAATGAGCGATCCTCAATTTGACCAAACGATCAAATTATCGGATGCCTGTCGAGACGTTTTTGTGATCCAGACACAACCGCCTCCTACCACCCCAGTCCTCCTTCCTACCCCCGCCACCGACACCCATCGCCAATCCACTCCCTCCTCCACACCATCCCCTGAGCGACACCTCCCCACCGCCCAATATGGCAAAACCTGCTCAAACTCAATCAATCACCCTCACCCGATATTACGCAGTACGGCGTTGATATCTCGATTTGGACGATAAAGCTGGGCAAAATATTTTTCCTTCGAGAGTTGCCTCCGATGAATACGCAATCCGCACTCTTCCTCCGCTTTCAACCTCCATTTCCCATGTCTTTGTAACAATCTCTTGTAGGATAAGGGGGGAAGTCCTTCCACCCTGAATCTCATGAGCCGAAAGAACCCTCCCCTGCCTCTGACCCTCATCCATTCATCCACGCCCACTCCTTCCCCCCCCCCCATGTGATTCCACAGGTGCTCCCCGTGTTCCCCCTTCCGGAAACTCGCATATCGCCCAATTACGAACCCTTCCCCCTCTTCGTATTCCGGTCGGGAGCGGCGAATCGGCCACAGGTGAGCGCCCGCCCACCCGAACCCCGACGACTCGAGCCCCCGCCATCCGTCTCACCACACCCAACTCGCCGCTCCTTTCCTTTCCTTTATAAGGTCTTTACCGCCTCCACCCCCCCCCTTCACCTCCCCATCCACCCCCTCCCCCCTTTCTCACTGGCCGTAATGACAATTTGCTGGAGGAGGAAAAGTGGAATGCAGCCGCAAGAGGCGACATTCCACTTCTCCCTCCACCATTCCTCCTCCTCCTCCTCCTACTCCGAGGAGGAGAACCTCTCTCCCTCCCTTCCCCCCCTCACTCCCTTCCTCTCGCCCGCTTCTCATATTTCCTCCTCCTCGGCAAAGGGGCGACTCTTGCCCACTTTGCCAGATGATTCTTCACGCACTGCGCAGGTTGTGCTCCTTGTGGCTTCACGGAGTCACACAAGGGTTTGTAAGGCGACGGGGCGGGAGAGAAAGGAGAGAGAGGGAGGGAGGGAGAGAAAGCCAACTCCGGTTTCAAAACACACGACACCAAGAAAGCATCCAGACGGATGTCATCCGATTCTTTAGTCCGAGTAACAAGAATCTGAGAAATCGAATTCGTTCTGCCGCGAGGTGGTATGGGGGGGGGGTGAGGGAGAGATGGAGAGAGTCACGGGAGTTGTTTTTTTCGTTACATTGTGGTTCCGCAATCCCATCCGATTGAATGACGGCGGAAGAGGAGGAGGAGAGACACGTTACGTGTGTGCCTCGATTCTTAAAAGTTTAGCGACGGAAGGAGAAGGAAGGAAGGGAGAGAGAGGGAAAAACAAAGAGAACTCCAGCCCGTTTTCGTTATTGCGTTTTTGTCGCTGTCGAGCCTACGGCCGACTTCACTTCCGCAAAGCGATGGCAATGTTGTCACACGAGGAAAGGACGAAACGTCGTCGAGAAGGAAGGAAACGTTGTTGGGCCCGGAGGGCGTGCGCGTCGGAACGCATTTACTTACCGAATCGGCGAAGAGTTGACGACACCCTCGGATGTGTTGTGACGGGTTGAATCCTTACGAGAGGGAAACCGTGTTGGGGAGGTCGTGGGGTCGTAAGGGGGAAGGAGGGCAGAGAGGTCGGATCCCGGTCCTCCCGAGAGAAGAGAAGACCCTCCCGTCTGCTGGCGCCGCGGTCCCCCCTTCGATCCTCCTCGTCCGCAGACGGAACGGGGTGCGGCAACCGTCGTCACGGGCGCAGCCGACGAAATCTCACTCTTCCGCCGTTGGAACCCTCTTCCGCCCTCCCCCTTCCCCTCTCTCTCTACCTCTCTCTCCCTCTCTCTCTCTCCCTACACACACACACACACACTCACACACACTTGGGCGTCGGTGCACTGCACCGCGAATCGGACTCCGCCGAGGGGGTGTTTTCTTATCCCTTAAATATATATTATTTCTTTTCGAAACTTTTACGACGCAGACACCACTGGTTGGAGAAGTCAAGAAATCCCGTGTTGCGCTTCCCTCCTCTCTTCGGCCGTTCCCCGATCGAATCGTCAACACCAGCACACGCACAGATTCACCATCACGCTCACGGGTAACACGGAATCGCAGCGATCCGCCAACACACTCACGCTCGGCCCTCTTCCTCGACAACGGAGAGACCGGACCTCTCTCTCTCTCGATCTAATTCGCTGCCTCCACACTGCTCTCTCTCGATCGCGCGCGCTCGCCTGTGTGCTGGGTCGCGAAGGTCTGACTCGCTGGACCGCTCTCCTCTCCCAGCTCTCTCTCTCTCTCCCTCCCTCCCCCCTCCACTACCCCCTTCCCCTTTCAACCCTCTCCTCTCGCGCCTCTCTCCCCCCCCCTCCTTCCCCCCTTCCTCCTCTCACACCACCCCCCCATCATCCTCCTCCATTTCGTTATATGCCCTCCCCTCCCTGCAATCATCACTCCTCCAGCGCCGTGCCAACATCCGACCCACAATGCTCCGCGGCCGTGAAATGCGGGAATCGCCGTGCTGCTGCACGCAGCCCGGGCTCACGAGTGACTTCTACTACTTGCGCGTGCTTGAGTTCGTACTTGCGCACGTTGAGGAGCACGGCGCGACCCAACGGACACGGCGGGTGTCGGTGGAGGAGGAGAAGAGGCTCTTTCGAACGGGGATCAACTTTTTTCATTCCATTCCACATTTCTAAACGTTATAAAACCCAGCCTCTTCTTTTCCCTCCATTTCTTTTTTCAAAGGCCCCGGGCGTTCGCGCCATTAAATACGCTTCTGAAATATATGGTCGGAGTCATATGGTAAACGTTCCAGAAGTTTTCGGCGGCGTCCATTTGCATATCCCCCTCGGGTTTTTTTCCCTCGTTTCACTTCGGAGCGATTTTGTGAAAAAAATAGGAATGCGGCGAATGGGTTTGAGACCCACCGCGGCGGCGGTTATTGCGTATCGGTGCTAACCGAAAGGTGCGATGGGATGCGACGGATTGTTTTTTGCCGGCCCCCACCTCCGTCTCTTCCTCGTCGAAGGGATACACTGCAGCCGGGGCGGAAACACAGGGGTCGGGTCGGAAATTATGTCGGACACGCACGAGGGTGAACTGGCGTCTATGAAGAGGCGGGGAGGATCCCAATGGCAAGATGGGCATCCACCGCCTCAACGATGGGAGTCGGAAACAAAATGCACTGCTTGCTGTTCTCATCAAGGAAAAGGATGAATAGTAGCGATTGATCCGCGATGCTCCGCTCCAATGTTCTCGTCCTGTGAAATGTACTTTCCGCCGCAAAGAGAACTACTTCTACGATAACTAAGAGAACTTCTTTTTCACCGAGGTTGGGTTGCGGTTTTAATGACATGAATCCAAATAATTCCCTCATGATTACTTCCTCTGCTATATCGGTATGGCAGCGTCACGGTTAATTTCTCAATTCAGTCCAAAATTCTGAATGTGTCCCAAATCTACCGTAGTAAAATAAAGTAAATAGCAATCCACTGATTAATATTCTGAGTTGTTAGAAGCAATTATATCATTGATGCGGTTAAGAAGTTATCCCACGTTAAAGATAGCTAATTATACATTGAAGAGAAAAAAAACACTAGAGCACACTCCTGACGAGTTCAATGATACATGTGACAAAATCATTTCGTAATAGAATCATTCTTAAATCATTCATCACTGCAAGTGCCACTATTTATCATATATTCAATGACTATATTTCGTCGATATTATTTGGCGAAAATATTTATCATAGAGTTAATAATATCATAACATGCCAATTCCTAATTTATGGCATGAATATCGATATAAATGAAACAGTTCATGATTTATTTTTCTTGGAAAAGGTTTTGGGATGAGAATACTTGAGTATAACATTTTGGTGAGAACTATCGCTTATATCGTTCTCGGGACGCAAGTTACGTTTATTTGCCGACGATGCAGTGGTGATATCCGTGATCCTGTGGAAACAGCTGCTTTGTCAGATGGCCTTAATTCTATTCAACGCTGGTGCGACACTTAACAATTAGAATTACACTTGAAAAAGAGCGTCGTCATACATTTTTGGAAAGAGAGTAATTCCCACCCGAGCGCCTACTGCATTGGGAACACCTAAATGGAAAGTGTAGACTCAATCAAATACCTAGGCGATACCCTAACTCACGATCTCTCCAGGGTGAAACACATACTAGGGGGAATATAAGGGCAAGCTAACAAAAAATTAGGATTTATTAGAAGAGTATTGGGTAATTGTGATGAAAAGGTCAAAGATAAATGTTATCCCCTTTCTCTGGTTGGGCCTCATTTGGAATTTGCTGCAGGTGTATATGGTATCCTTACGAAATTGGATTGATTGCCGAATTGTATGGCGTGCAGCGTAGAGCAGCTAGATTTGTAAAACGTTCTCATGATGAACTAAGTCGAGTAACAAACATATTAGAAGTACTAGGCTGAGAATCCCTCACGGAGGGAAGTTTAAATTACAGATTAAATCTCTTGCATATATTGTAAGCATGTCTCTTTAGCAATGATGTTGAAATTGCATTATTACCCCATCGTACCATTTTAGGAGAGATCATGTCAATTAAATTAGAGAGATTAATTGTTGAACATTTAGATTTAAGATATCTTTTTTCCACATACGATATGGGATTACAATAACATTGTCCGACTGCGATGAGGCCATATTTGCGTAAAATTAGTCTGGTGTGGATTCACCCCCTGCCACACACCCTCGCTGTGGCTTGCAGGGTGTATATAAATAAATAAAAACGGGAAATAGGGATAAATGGGATTTTTGAACGCATGATGTCGGCTGGAAATAATGGGGAGATGAAGAAGGGAATAATGTCTCGCAAAAAAGTGTTTTTATCTTCGGAAAAATTTATGCAATGCATAAGGAAACGTTGCAATGTTAGGTAAAATATCTGGAAAAATGTCAATCGGTGGCTTGCAGGGAATAAAAAATTAGAGAAAATAAAATAAGATATATTGGGTCCATGCAGACGCACTCTACGATGAGATGGAAAGGGCATTATGGGAGATGAAACTAAAAAAGGCAGAGGGGGTAGATAAACATTCCCGCAGAAATACTTAAACATTTAGGCAAAAATTGGGAGGAAGAGGCTATATGGACTGATCCGTAGTATTTATGAGGAAGGAATCTGGCCGGAAGACTTTGTGAGGTCAGTGTTAGTTCCTTTCCGAAAAAGGTAAAGGCCACGTCATGTGAGGACTACAGGACAATTAGTTTGATATCCCACGCAGATAAAGTTGTTCTCAGGATCATAAACAAAAGAATAGAGAGTAGGGCAAATGATTACTTAGGGGATGATCAGTTTGGGTTTAGGAAGGGGAGAGGTACGCGTGATGCCATTGCAGTAATGATATTATTAATCGAGAGGAATATAGAATACAACCAGGAGGTATTTGCATGTTTCGTAGATTTCGAAAAAGCGTAATAATGTCGGGGAGAGGTTCGTCAAAAGTTTGATGTGCCGCGTGGTTTTGTACGGCACGGAAGCATTTTCAAACCGAATGATAGGTGTACATTGGAATTTATTGATATATCTAATGCGCAGCACTTCAGCTTTGCAGGGCTGACTTAATTGCCCTCTCGCGTGAACAAGCACACGTACGGGTGGACCCACTCATTCTCAGCGCAGACTCATGGATGAGAACGCTCAATCCATTCAACAAATTCTTAAAACCGAAATTCAAATGCAATCATTAAAAAATCGAACATTTTCGAGAGAAACTCCTTACTCCATACGAAAATATATTGATTTTTCCGATAATGAAGAGGTTCAATTAAAATTAACAATGAAATAATGTCCAGGTGAATGTGTCGATACACTGATATATGGCTCTAGGGGAACATTTTCATCAAAGGGAGAATAAGAACTTTACTTAATTTATCCATCAAAAATACACCAATGCTTTAACTCCGACTTTAGGAGAATTAAACTTATTTAAATAGAAACGTAATCGCTCAAAATGAAACAAATATCAGTTTTGAAGGGCGATTGCATTGTGATTGCCGAGAGCTTTAAGAATAATGGAGAGATATGCGTGCTTAGGGCGATAATTGGGCGATAGTTGGATTTGTGTGATGCTTATGGATTTAGAGGATTCAATGGAACTCCACCGGAGAGAAAAGGGAATAAATCACACCCGTTACAACATCGGAAGCCTGGCAGAGAATGGGCGAGGAAATATATTTTCAATCACGCCTACATGGTAATGAAGACAGTTTCTGATTTGAAATTTTGCTGATTCTCATTCAAAAGCTTGTCACTGGATGGCAGACAAAATATTAATCTGACGATGATAATAACTGCACAGACAGCTAATCGAAACTGAGGAAAGAGGCGAATGATAAATCGTAGATTTAATTCTTGATGGATTATGCATACAGATTAGAAATTAAACGTTGTTGTTCATAGGAAAAGGTGTATACTAATTTTAAGTTTCTCCCTCCACGTAATGAAACAGATTCCAAATATTGTGGGTATGAATTGGACAAATTTAGAACCTTAGAGAATGGCATGAACCGTATGAATATAATCCCACTGTAAAAATTAAAAAGAGCCATTCGTCCATTCTATTCTCCTCTCTGGTAATTTAAAATAATGAAATCACACATCAATAAATGTTGAATGTGACATCGCACCACTAATTTCATGACAGCTAGAATTCCATGTTCCCTCGGCTCAAGGGATGCAGCGAAACAAATCATGTTTTTCCATTGACGGAATTAATTTTTACTCCCTAAAGTTTTACCAACCGATTTTTATTAGTCAACTCGATGATCTAATCTGATGCCGAAAGAAATAAAACGAATAAATCGCATAACCAAATTCAATTCAACCACGCTTCAAAATATTACAATCCACATCATTTTCTAAGAATAATTAAGCGACCACTTCGAAGCACATTGGCTTTACAAATGCGTTAAAGTGGGAGACACTACAAGTAAAATAGACGCATAAAGCTCCATCTTAATCATCAGAAGTTCAGGGACAGTTAGCTTGAAAAACTCTATTTTTTGTTTGAATGTCTCTCACGTCATCCACCGAACACTCTCCCTCATTAAGGGAATCCTTCCACGCCTCAATGGACGGGTAAATATATTTACTGTCGATCATACTCGTATTATTGTGTGATATACTCAAAAAAGAAAGAAAACAAAGAAAAAATATTGTGGAAAAAGAATATAGAATAGAATGAAGATAGATGGCTAAAAGAATATGGACTCGCAACTCATGAAAGCCTTTTAGACTTCCATTGAACTTATGCTATGGACTGAGCTTGGGTGCCGGTCTTTTCATTCGTCGTCAAGCAAATTCAAACTAAACATTAAGTCTGCCGTTCAATTTTCATGATTAAGAATCGCTAAATCGATTTAAATGCTGCTTTTTCATACCCAATGCTATGAATCAACGGATCTTTTGTGTGATAACCTCTTTGGGATGGAATAATAAACGGTTTGCTGGGCTGTGCAATATCACTCCCTCCCTCCAAATCTGCGGTGATCCTTTTAAGTTGCCCTTCAGCGGTCATTTAGAGAAACTCATCTCAATTAAGATCAGTGCGACGTATTTATCTCTGAATACATATATCAGTAGAGTATTATCTACGTTTAATGGTTTTATGATTATTATTTATTGAATGTTTTTTATTTCTTATCTGAAAGAATTTAACCTTCACACTTTCAGGTTATCAAAGGGGGCAGAGAATCCAAAGCGTACAATCACCGAAATTAATATTATTTATACAAATGAATTAGGCTCGCATGAATTATTTGCATCATTCTAGGTTTTCTCCCGAGATGGGATTATAATTTAGCCGCCATATTTTCGTAGGAGCAAAGCGGTACCTGTGGGAAGGCAGTTGATTCGTGGAGATGTCTTCCCGTGGGACTGCGTTAAAGCCCAGATGTCTTCAAACTCCGACTCCAATTGAGTTGTTTCATTGAAAAGAAAATTTCGAGTGGGAAGAACAAAATCGAGATTGATTTGTCTTCCAGTGGCACGTGTACGCCTGGGATACCGATAACCTAATTCAGGCCTGACATCAAGTTTCCCGAAAGCCGAACTGGCAAAGTTTCCACAATAACTATGCGTGCCCGAGGCGGGACCAGAAACCGCGACGTTAGGTTCAGCGAGAAGCCGTGTAACCCATCAAGCCAACCTGGTAGGCCACATTATAAGGTATGCCAACAAAGACATTGAATGATATTCAAAGTACAAAAAGATGGGATTTCATGAAAAATAAATAATTTCACGAAATGACGAACAGCGGAACCAGTCAAAAATTGAAAAGGTTTTTGGCCAAGATGAGTTGGAACTAAGACACAAACCCGGAGGATTCCATCTTGTAAGCAAAGTTTATTGAGTCCCCATAATACGAGGGTCATCCGGAAAGTAGTACCCGTTCGTGCCGCATGAAGTGCTGACGACGCGAGTAGCCGCCGGACGAGGTCAGATAGCTTCAGTGGCTTGTCTGCCTTCTCTGAGCCAAGTTGCGTGACGCTAGCATTGCCTGTGTTGTTTCTGTGATTGTTTACAATGTTTAAAAAAATTGAGAACGCCGCCAGTTGTGAAGTGAGGGCAGTGATTAAATTCCTCAATGCAAGAAACGTTCGCCCATGTGATATTCATCGCCAATTAAAGGAGGTGTATGGAGACAATGTAATGGACGAGTCGTCTGTTCGGCGGTGGTGTCGCAACTTCAACATGGGGAGGGGGAACACACACGACGATGAGCGTTCGGAGAGACCGTCTGTCATTACAGACCAACTGGTGAGCTCAGTTGACGAATTCGTGAGGAACGATCGGCGCGTCACAATTGATGACATCTGTGAGCATTTTCCCAATGTTTCTCGAACAATTGTTCATGAAATTGTTAAACACCATCTGCATTATGCAAAAATTTGTGCAAGATGGGTCCCTCGCGTATCTCAATGAGCTGGCGGCGAAGGACTATGCAGCAGGAATACAGAAACTTGTCACACGTTATGACAAATGCCTTAATTTGCTTGGAGATTATGTTGAGAAGTAGTTTAAAGTATCCTCTTTCAAATAAAATTTTTTATGTTTGTTAATATTTACTTTTGTGTCTTTATTTCACGAACGGGTACTACTTTCCGGATGACCCTCTTAGTATATTTGGACGTAGCTGACGATATTTTCCAGGCTGCCTCGAAAGAATCCGGTGATGATGACCATCCCTTCCATGGAGGAGCATTAGAGTAGAGCGAATACGAAAGGATTTGAATTACAATGAGGGAGACATTTTCGATTAGACGTTCGGGAAAACAAACTCGATAACTCACCAATCGAATTCATTCGGACATAAACGTTTTCGATGAGCGACAAGATCATACCAAATTACCATTCCCTGGAGGGCTCTAGCTTAAAGGTGCGTGCAATATATAGTATATTCCATCTTTAAGACGATTCATGGCCAGGCCACAAGGCGGAGACAATGGAACCTTCGATATTTGTCGCTCATCCTATGTTCCAGAAACTTTCCTTAGTTTAACAAAAGAGTTATATAAACTAACAAAGACTCATTTAACAGACTTATTTTATTCATATATATATATATATATATATATATATATATATATATATATATATATATATGTATATGTATATTATTATTATTAGGTATTCTACCGGTTTTTGGATGGACACAGTTCCTAAATAAATATTTTATGACGCCTAGAAAACAAAAAATCCCACTCTACATCAGGTCCCTCTTCATCCCTGAGTACTTTCTTCCTCCCGTCATCCCGTCCAACATTCCTATCCTGTTCCTTCCCTTTCCTCGTTTGCCTACCATTCTCTCCTCTATCACAGTCTTCTAGATCCCATTGCCGGTCAATACCCCCTTCATCCATTTTTCCTGCCTCCATAGGATTTCTCCCAAAAAAACCCTCTCTTCGCCCACCATACCAAGTACTTCCTCATTTGTTTTCTTCTCTCTCCATTCTTCTCCACACCCACATTTCAAAAGCCTCCCATCTACGTCTATCCTCCTGCTTCAATGACCACGTTTCCGCACCGAACATAGTAGCTACGCTCCATATCAAAGTGTTAACAAGTATTTTCTTAATATCCTTACTCAACGTCCCTCTCATCAACTCCCTCCTCCTTTTGAAAGCCTCTTTGCCTAGTGCAATTCTTCTCCTTACGTCCTTACTACTTCGACCGTGTTGGTCCAAAACACTTCCGAGATACGTTAACTGTTCTACCTGCTCTAGTTTTTGCCCTCCTATTTTAATGTTTAGCTTAGCCTTTTTCATTCTAGAAAATCGCATAACCTTTGTTTTATTAATATTGATTCTCATCCCATACCTGTCGCACTGAATTTCCAATTCACTCAGCAATGCTTGCAGCTTGCTTCTTAAAACTTAAGCTTAAAGCTTGGTCATCAGCAAACCTAACTGATTTTACGAATTACCCGCCCACTTTCATTCCTACCTCCAGTTCTTCCCATGCCTCTTTAATCATTTCCTCTGCATACAGGTTGAACAGCAACGGTGATAATGGGCAACCCTGCCTTACACCTCTTCCTAACACTGCCCATCCGGACTCCCCGTTCCCCACTCGCACGTGAGCAGTCGGAGACATGTACAGGTTGCGGATTAGCCTCCTTCCCCTCCAATCTATTCCTATTCTCTGCACTATACTCATTAGTTTTCCCCAATTCACTCTATCAAACGCTTTTTCGAAATCTACGAAACAGGCAAATACCTCCTGGTTGTGTTCTATATTCCTCTCGATTAATAATCTCATTACTGCAATGGCATCACGCGTACCTCTCCCCTTCCTAAACCCAAACTGATCATCCACTAAGTAATCATTTGCCCTACTCTCTATACTTTTGTTTATGATGCTGAGAACAACTTTAGCTGCGTGGGATATCAAACGTATTGTCCTGTAGTCCTCACATGATGTAGCCTTTACCTTTTTTGGAACAGGAACTAAAACTGATCTCAAGTCTTCAGGCCAGATTCCTTCCTCATAAATAAATTTCAATGGTTCCGCAGGAATGTTATCCACCCCCACGTCCCTATTTAGTTTCATCTCCCTTAATGCCCTTTCTATGTCATCGTCTGGTATGCCTGGACCTAAGCTATCTTCCTCTACGTCATATTCTTTTTCAATGTCTAACTTTGTTGGTCGAAGTTCTTTACCGTACAGTTCTTCTATATCTCCCAATTTGGTCTTCTTCTCCAGCGTCTTCTGTCCTGCTGCAGCCGGTTTTCCCTTGCAAGGGTGTCGTGGGATGACGACCGCGGAAGCCTTGCCTCCCCCGCTGCCGGGCACGACACACGGCCGATTGGGCCGAGCCCCGTAATTACCAGTACTCCAAATCACAGTACTGTTTATCTTTTTAAATCTTGGGAATGATAATTGAGGTGGTTTCCCGTTGGCTTCCTCAATAGTGTTTATCACTTGACACCAGCACTTACTGGACATTCAAACACGAAACCCCGCCAAACGGCGAACAAATACTCATTTTATATTGAAACTGATATTAGGAAAAGGGATAGGAACACACATAAAGGACGAACATAGGAGAGATGGGGAAGGCGGAATCCAGCACATCACGAATGCTAAAATATTTCCTAGACCGGGATTTGAACTCTGAAAACACTTTTTGAAAGACTCACGGACGTTTTTTGTGTGTTTCTGTGTTTTTGTCTGTGTCCACTAGTGCTAAGTGTTATACATTATATATATATAGGCTTTTACTAAAAAATGAGATAATTGAAGAAAATGAACAATTTTATCGATACTTTATAAACAATCGAAGCTTCACCCAAGCTGTGTGATTTTTCGGGCACCAGATCTTCTTGGGAAAGCATAACCGACAGAGGGAAAGGAACTGACCCCCTTAATACCCTGCAAATGTGTGAATTTCAACACGCCGTATAGGGCTTAATACTGGGTGAACTCTACCATCACCTATTCCAAATCGACCTTTTGGTTGATTATTACAGGGTTTATGTTTCTTTTTATAACGGAATACTTTTAACATTTGGAGCAGTGCATCGAGGGCGGTGGCAATGTGATACTTCCTCCCTTGGTGCTTACTTTATCGTCCCAGATTCAAATCCAGAGTGCTTATTGGAACAGATGCAATGGGAATCTATTCCCAACACTTAGAAGCGATATCAGACGGGATTTCGTGCTCGGTGAACACAGTTGTCTCATCCATTATGCAAGTATTCTTATATTCCTGTTGTGTTTTCGTGCAAAATTAAAAAAATGAGAAGACTGAGCCATTAAATCCGGAGGAAAAACAATTTTCTTTCGGTGCGTCAGCAATGGATGGAGGGCTAAAAATGTTTTAGCTAAATGGTAGCCACGGGAAAAAAGTGAAAATCAAATGTTGTACTCTCACATAATTCAGTTACCGCTCCACTCTTTTTCCTGCTAACCATTTCATTTCTTCTAAAGTACATATTGCTTTGCCTCTGCGAGTCTTACTACATAATGCTTTGTGTGAGGTGTTTCTCCCTTCCACCCACACCCCTCCTATTATTCATACCCTTGAGCCGACGCGAAATAGAATTTGCCCGACGAGCTCCAACCTTCCTTTTCATTACGAATTTTCCGCGAGGGTCATCCTCCTCCGCCCGCCCGCCCTTCGAGGCGCTACTTCATTAGTCATCCGCTAGATCGGCGCATTTGATCCCCATCATCCCTCTCTTTTTCTACGGGATTTCTTCAGCGCAAAAGTTGGGTAGGTTGTTGAACCTTTAAATGCACGCAGCCCGATCTCTTAACGAAGGTGGAGGGGGGGGGGCGGGATCGGCAGACGTGTCTGCGGCAGAAAAGGCCGGGAGATGGGAGTGAGGCCAGAGGGAGAGAGAGAGGATGAAGGGAATGGCGGTTAGGTGGGGGGGGGAATGAGGGCGAGGGCGTGTTGCAGTGGGGGGGGGGGGTGTAAAGAGAAAGTTTGGTCGTGGCCGATGAGGGCAGGAGAACAGGCGCTTTAGGAAAGAGGCTCTCCCTGGGGAGAAGGGGCCCATAGACGCGGCGGCGGGCCGCGTGGGGTCGTGCCTGTTTACTGCTCGCCTCAGCTACTTAAACTGAACTGAATATCGCACAAGCATTGATGTGATCAACAACATTGCAATGAAAATAAATGGATGCCGTCTCCTACGTGTGGGCCATGCAGATGGTCATAGATAGTGCACATACATACATATATATATATATTATATATATATATATATATATATATATATATATATATATATATATATATATATATATATGTATATGTATATGTATATGTAATTGATCCTGGCAGGGTCACCCATGCCAGATAGGTCGAAGGTTAGGAGCCAGACGAAAGGTAGGCCACGCAGCGTCTGTTCCTCTGTAAGGCGGCTGCAATGGCGTCCGACCCCAGTGGGGCGGCCAGTAAGTGATGGTGTCACGTTAGAAACACTATTGAGGAAGCCAACGGGAAACCACCTCAATTATCATTCCCAAGATTTAAAATTTAAAATTTATCATGCGGTCGATATTATAAATGGAATATGCCACCCTCTATACTCGAATCTCGTTTCAAAACGCACATTCGAACACGAGCTAACTCTAATCCGACCGATCTATCATTAAATCTAGTAACAATGCGTGCTCAAGTTGGTAGATCTATGGGCCTACTCTTTTAAAATTATCGTTCAAATAGTTGCAGCTGAAACCAGCTCAATCAATCTTCGGGTATTAAATCTTTGATTAATGATTAAATAAATAAGTAATGCCATTGGAAAACAATAAAGTGCGCTGATCCACTTTGGAGCGATTCGATTTTTTTCCAAATTAATGGAATTCATTCCTCTTTGCTTTTCCCCACAAGTATCCTACCCGGTCCTAGTTAATGGGTAACTAATATGGCAGTATTTATGATAACGCGTTAAAGTGGACGTACCAAATAGACTCCTTATACGAGGCATCTTCTCTGTGTGTGTGTGTTTGTGTCTATAACGTTGCGTTGCCATTAACGATATCGAAGATTAACAGATAATTCTGAAAACTATTGTACGTAATTAATACAATGACATTTAATGTGAAACTATGATTACTTTAGTTTATAAATCATTGATTTATTCAAAAAATAATTTATTTAATTCTATACAATTATTTATTCACCACAATTTAATGAATTAACACATTCAATTAATAATTTAAGCTCTAAGATCGAGTTAATTTCACCATTGCGCACCTCTACTTGGTAACTCTGCATATATCCTTATCATCACGGTATCGTTTGAGGAGGCGTTCGAAAATTAATTAAAATTTTGAAAATGACATGATCAGTGGAAGAGCGCATTGCTTTTCGAAGCCACGGTCTTCCGCCTGGAGCCTCGGCGTCCCTTCCTGGCGCATGAAGGCATCCATCAGCGCACGTTATTCCCCTCGACAACAATTCGCGTCGCGGACGGACGTCAAAGAGCCATGAATCACTCGCCATCTTGGCCGTAACGACACCGACATGGCTGATTAACATTTCAAATCAGCATCTCGAATACCACGGTGGTTGTGTCTGGCGCTGGGTGCTCATTCCATGAAACGTTCAGCCAATGAATCACTTTTGGACATGGCTGTCGACTTGAATTAAATGGCGGAATCACATAAATTAGGCCGCGCATATAATAAACACGATCCTCATTAGTGCGTCTGGAGTAGGCGGCAGGTGAAATATTTCCAGGTGTGATGAGGCTACAAGTTTAAGGAGATGAATGCTTCCCATTCCAAGATTCCATTTTTTTAAGGCTGACAACGCATTCATCCACAGTTGAGTCGGTCAATCGTCGTATCCAAGAGACATATATATATATATATATATATATATATATATATATATATATATATATATATATATATATATATATATATATATATATATATATATATATATATATATATATATATACGTGGGTCGCGGTAGTCCAGTGGGTAGAGCGTTGGACTGCTGACCGGAGGGTCCCGAGTTCGATTCCTGGGCAAGGCACTCTGGGCACCTGCAGCTCCACCCAAGCTAAAGTGACTTTTCGGGTACCAGATCTTCCTGGGAAACCATAATCGGCACAGGGAAAGGAACTTGCCCCTCTGTCCTGATGTTTGAATTTTCACACGCCGTATAGGGCTTAGTTAGTATTGGGTGATCTCTACCATCACCTACCAAACCGACCTTCGGGTTGATTACTGTGTTTATGGTTTATATATATTATATAAATTATATATATATATATATATATTGTTGACGTTCCTAATTTGATAAAAATGATCAAAAGAAGGGTTTCTCTGTCACGAACTCCCTATGGAGGTCGAAACGGAGAGTTAAGTCACTTTTTCCTGCGGGATAAATTCACATGGAATATTCCGTTCCTTGATTCTATGATAATTTAATTGCTCTATCTCCAGTACAAGGGAGTGCGACACAAAATCAAAGTTACCATGACGGTCCTTATTACCTGATATCTACAATATTTCGATTTACATGTTTGCATATTCCGTACCAAATCAAACCAACACTCATCCCAGAAGAAACATGGAGCGCAACGTCCTGGGAGAATTCTATTGTGTTTGATGGGTAGAAACGAGTAAATAATAATTTCCACGAAATGACGGGTTTTACTGATTTCAACATATCGAGTTTGGTTTGGGGAAATGTGGTATATGAAATAAATAGAATATGTAATAAAACGCCAAATTAACTTCGTGTTTATATCCCAATAGGAGCTATCCTTTTGCTTCTATCAAAATTATGTTTTACTATACACTATAATCCTCTCCTCACCATGCCGCACCAGCAATAATTCCTCGTCCCTATAATATTAAGTCACTAAAAAAACTGTATTACCTCCGCAGTATTGTTTGAAATTTGAATCAATATATTCATCTGTACAATAAACCGTTGGTCCTTACTCGCGCTGGAATACTTGTGCCACTATTTAACATTTATTTTAATGAACGTCGTCACTATTGGCACTTTAATTCTGGTGATATCAGCAAGGCGTCAACATTTCCAAAACTCCTCCCTCCACCTTGTCGAATGTCAAACCTGCCATACCACAATGCCCTATCCACGGGCGGGGCGTAATTAATGAGTTTCAGACCCTTTTGGTATCAATCTACCCCGGAAGATCTTCATCTGCACAAAGATGGACCAACCGCCACAACTTCGGTTGAGTGTCGACGCCTCACTTGGCTCTGCCTTCTTTCTTGATGCTGCCGTAGTTGAGAAGAGGCGCTTCAAAATGTGGACCGCATTCGCAATGACATGACATTTCATTGAAGATGCTTCTAGTCGTGCTGAAAGGCAATTCATTAAAAGGAATGCACAAAAATGAAACGTTCTAAAGATGAAAATAAACAAGTCGATCGGAAAAGTGACTGCACTAAATATGAATCATAATCAGTGGTCGTCAATCCCAGGGTTTGTTTGATGTGCCTCTCCGCTCATATCTCCAACCGATTGGCCTCATTACGTCCACACACAGGTATTTCTCCGCTTTTTCGCATGCCATGGCTTCAGTGGGTACAGTACTCAGTCGAGATTCCAAACTAGAGGGGATATTACACCAAAAATTCGAAGAAAGTATTTTTAATGCGTCTCTTCGAGGTTATTAATCCATTTGATAGAGTGAAGTTTAACCATTCACTTTTGATAAAATAAACAAAAAGTTAGGGAGATTGATAATTAAGGAGATTAACCTTTAGAGTACTTGGCCATTCGGCTATATTTCCCGGTTTGTAGCGCCGGTGTAAATGGTACTCAAAGAACTCGTATTTCTTGGAGTAAATTTTGGATGGGATATTAATGACTCCGCAATCCTTATTTGAACGCAAACAGGAGTGTAACAAAATTCACCCAAACCAAAGTTTTGATCATAGGTCCGCATTATCGTTGAGAAGAAAACATATTCTCCAATAGGATATATGAAACAGAAAATTTGGCTCAGGCATTCGCTCCCGCACGCTTTCGAAAAGCTACTTGCAGGGACTACCGCTCACCACACAGCGCGATAATGGCTGTCATTATAGGCCGATGACCTTGTCTGCGAAGGGAGTCGAAGAATATCGGGGTCATTCATTGGAAGAATCGATTTCCACGGACGAAGATTCTTCTCTCCCCAGGACATCGAGGAGGGGAAGTGCTCGAAAAATCGATACATCGTATGGAAATGATCCTAAGAGTAGCAATCCGCGAACGTTCAACCGGACGCAGCACCCAAGTGGGCTAAATTTCAATGATGTGTTATATGATGACGGTAGGTAAGAGTAAAGGATATTTTTCATTTCAAATTCAATTATTCACGTGAGAATAATTTATGATCTGTTCCAATCATAGGATTTATTAGTAAAAGAAGTTGATGGTGTGCAAAGAACACTCGCCATATTTTTCCTACATCTTTCCGATGAGAAGGGAAGTGTTTCCGGCTTAGTAAAGGAATGAAGTCGACCCCTTCGTACATTATATCTCTTCTGCAAGGATAAATACCCAGACGAAGGCTTTTAGAAAGTCATAGAGGAAAATATGTTTACCTCGGAAAGCAAGGTAAATATTAACATCCAATATGACAGACAAAATAAACCACCACGGATAAAATAACGGGAATCTCACGCAATTTTATATTCAAATGTTTGTTCAGCTTTCGAAAGTTTCGTGATTGCAGGAACGCTTTGTTATATATTGAAACATTTTTAGTTCAGCGACTGTGTTGTATCCTCCAAAGATTGCTTCGCAAAAGAGTTTCATAATTTGTCCCAATGGTAACACGTCCGAACAACTCGACACGTAACCACGTGGCGGATCGAAGGATGTTCTTCAGTTAGCTGCGCATTCCTTACAAGTGTTGGAACATGGAATGGGAATAGTTTCTTCTATGCTTTATGATCGACCCGAAGTTTTCCTGGTATCCAAAACGCAGTGGGTAAAAAATAAGGACTGATCGCTTGAAAGTTGAAACTTTGTCTCTTGCATTGATCAAAGCGACCCACGTTGTGAGGATGTCACAAGCTGACACATTCCTCAGGGCTCTATTTCACTCAAAACGTTGAGTACTCTTTTTTAATTGGACTATCATTCAAACCGACTTCCCAAGTCCGTTCCCCATAGCCTAGTTTTTCAGCCCATCATTCCGCCCCCTTTCCCCCGACTCGCGGTCGATACCTCAAATTATAGGGCAGGCCAAAGGAAACGTAGCAAAGGCGATATGAAAAGCGTAATCAGGAGAGGGACGGAAGTACGCATGAACAGAGGTACTAATTGAATTCAATTATTCATACGCTACGAATTATCGTAAGCTTTAACAATGGGCTACCTACTTTATGTTAGAAAGGGTGTGATATCAAATTTACAATCGTTTAAAAAATATAAATATAACAACTCAACTGGAACCATAATTTTTTAAGTGGCTCAAGAAGAATGCAAATGGCATAAGTTACCCTAAATGATTTCTTCGATGCAATGATAAAATCAAATAATCCGCAGACGCGCAATGATTGAAATACTCGCATTCAGCAGTTAGTTGAGTTGTGTTTATATGTGCGTAGCCTCACAGTCGACACGCCACTAGAGACCAGACCCCGTGACATAATGTTTCCAACTGCACACACAAGAAAAAGTAACGGATCCATTTCACTTACTTGTTACAGCATAATAAACGATACGGTAAGAAAATTGTTAGAAAATATGCACAATGAAGTAAACTATCCATCGCTACTTATGACTATAAAGAAAATACTTTATGAATAAATATTCATAACTGGAACTTGTCAATTAAATGCACTTGATGAGCAAAGGATTCGATGACTCTTCTTTACACGAACACTCCCTGTTATTTTTCCCGAAGTGGTTTTAATCCTCTAGCCAGACCACTGGCACCAGTTCAGCTCTGAGGGATGCACGATGCTTCTTCCATCATCGGGCCATCGATTTGAAGAAAATGAGCCAATGAGGCACTTTCATATGCAAAGTTCTAAGCCTATGTCGATATCTTTCATGATCTGTAACTTGTCGATCGACAATTAGCATAAATTTTGTCAAAACCTACAGCCATACTTTTAAATTCGACATATGATACAAAGGCCATCTTGAGATCAGTAACGCGCGTTGAAATGATTTGAAATGCGATGTCTCCCTCCATTGCGATGCGTCCGCAAGCATGCATCGAAACATTTGCGATAATTCAGTGGTTCCCGAAGAGAATAATTGAAACACATTCCGCGCTTCGCCGAGTGCATAACATGTAAGGTAAATGCAATGATTGATTTCATACTTTCGGGCACCACTGCGGTATTCGGTTGGTCACGCAGCTTGTTCGCATTAGAACCTCGCGCACCCCTGATCATCAAGCTCGCAATTTTTTTCGCCTCCGTCCGACTAGGAATTGCTCTGAAGAGTGAGTGGCCGACTGGATGACCCAAAAATCCAATTTCGCCTTCGGAGAGCGTCTCCCGTGGACAAAGTTGCGGGCGCCAAGGGGCGCCATCTTTTTCTCGTTCCAGATCTCTCCTTCGGACTCTGTATTTCGCATTGGCACGCATTACTGCGCGACCGCTATCGGATTACCTGTGGAACCTCGGAGAGGAGTGGTACCCCGGCACGCAATTGAGGGCCCCTCGGAGCTGTCACGATTGAGGTCACGCCACGCTGTGACTGTCTCTCCGCTGAAAATATGGCGAGACAACGAACGCGACAACCGCAACTTGAGTGGTGTTCGAACCCGAAATGTTATGGCTAATAGGGCCAGCATACGGCGACCGGGGCAAGCCCACCCTAAGAGCCTTAACATCGATTCAGTGGTTCGGTGATGGGAAGTTTTGATTGAAAGGTCAGCTCTCGATACCATCTGGGTTGGGCCCTGGTACGCCCGCCCATGGGCAAAAACCTGACAACGGATTGGTCGGGATATTTGCGGGGCGGTGGCGCCTGTAGCACATGGCACTAAATGACAACACACGCCATGTTGGTCTTGTCCCGCTGGCTCAGTCGAGTCAATCATCGAAGGCAGTGGGGCGGAGGGGATTCATTTTCGAAGAGCAGAAGGAATTTGTTATTTAACGCCAAGCGTACTCTTTAAACAGACGTCGCTTTTACTAAACGCACCTAAGCCACATCCGGTGAAATGCAGATCAGTGTGTAAAATCTCTCATCATTTGGAGCCTCTTCACCTAAAAAGAACTTCTGGGACTTAGGAACTGACCTGCCGCTATGAGAAACAGGTCCCAGTGATAGGGTATAGCGTTAAAAATGACAAAGAAACTGTCGGTTTGGCCTTTCCGTCAGTGACAAATTAAAATCCAGCACCCAGGCAAGGTCCACCCTCCAGCGACGGAGGAAGGCGGAAACATATCATCATTGGAGAAACATACCGAGAGGCGGCCACTGTTTTCCTCCTCACGTTTTTTGAGCATCTCGTCAGGACGACCGTTGGGTGAGAACTCTCATTCGGGCAGGAATGGGGCGAGGAGAGGAGGGGCGAGAGTTAACCGCGAGAATAGGTCGGGCAGCGAGCGCTAGAGAGAATTGTTAGGGTAAATAAACGCGCGGATGGGTTGAGATGGGCAGGGGAGCGAGAAACGATTTGAGTTTAAATTTTAATGGTGGGAGATTGAGTCGTGTAAACACGTGTCGAAATGGGAAGCGGGTGGGGGAATGGGGGGCCGTTGCTCGGGAGGGCAACGGGTGTAGCTTTTTGTATCCCCCTTCAATTAGAATTGCACGGGATGGATGATACTAATTGGCCGAGTGGGGGGGGGGATGGAGATGCTTGAAGGAAATGCCTCAAGGGATGAATGGGGAGTTGGCTGGGTTGGAGACAGAGCTGCTTAAACAGTCGCGCACCGGGTGGGAAGGGAGAGGACACGAATGGCAGGAGAGATACACACCGAGCGGGTGAGGTCACCCGGAAGGAGACCGGGGGGGGGGGGGGGGAGAGGTGGCTGCTTTGGTGGGAGTAACTCAAAAAAAAAAACATTTGCCATCTAAAAGTTAATTCCTGTAAGTTGAAATCCATTTGGCTTCAAATCTTTAATCGGTTGCCACGAAATTTACTTTTAAACCATTGTGAATTTGGATCCCCCGGAAATATGAAGTGTATGAATGAGGGTCAAAGAACCAATTAATAATACATGAAACAGTACAAGTACGCCATCTGTCTTTTCAAAATCAGCTCATTATTTTAAAACCTGAAAATCAGACAACCTTGGCGGAAGATACAACTCAGTTACGGCTTTTTTCATAATAGGAAACGGCGAGTCCGTCCAGATTATAACTGTACTAGTTACCCTGAAATGGAAGTAATAGTTTCTTTTACCATTTACAGAATGACTGCATTCGTCGATGAATTACTACTCGATTAATGTAACAATTCCTCCTAATAAGCGATTACTTGGAGGAAATATGAATATTTGAAAGTAGAAATATTCCCGTGAAAGTAAAGAATACGCATAAATATTACATATACTGTAATTTTTATGTATTTTTTATGCTTGGTTTCATACCATTAATGGAAAGTAAATGGGGTACGGAAATGGTTGGAAACGAATAAATTCGCACGATTATGAAATACATTTCTGAAAACAAATCTTACCAGCGAGAAAAAGTCGCTATTTCAACACGCTTGTTAATTCTTGCTAATTTTCAGATTCTTTGGTGCCATCAAACCCGGGGCTTCGATAATTTATAAATGACGAGGCATTATGCTCAGTGGAATGAAAATTCAATTCCAAGTACAATTAAGAGAATGCAGGTAGCTCAACTAAATTATTCCCGATTATTTTGAACAATTTTTTGCCAGCGAGTCTTTGATTGTCGCTTTCAAGAGTCTGTTTATGTAAACGAAGGTGGATTAAATCGCCGGCACTTTTTTGTGATTTTCGTTGTTCCTTTTCCAGTTTACAGATAAATATTATCAAACGAAAATACTGGTCCATTCGAGCATTGCCATTCATATTAATACTGCTGAATACTGAAGGAAAAATAACAGCTTAATCTTGATATCCTTTATTTCACTTTACCTCCGATTTTTTCTTCCGAGATAGTTATAATAATGTAATGTCTATGTATATTTCTGGCCCGAAACTATCGTATTCATGCCGAGGGGTAACGCATTGCGAAAATAAACAGCTTGCGCAGCTCAAGACTTCTCTTAGAGCAGGACGGAAATAAAAGGGTGTGGTCGGGTAGGACCGGTGCAAAGGTGTGGGACGAAACATAAGAATGGCTTTTGGAAGGGAGTGTGTGTGTGTGTGTGTATGTGCAGAAAGGCGGCCCTCGATCGTCTACGGGGCCGTAATACTGCAGGTGACGTCACCCCGACGAGGAGGAGCGGCCGAGGGGATAACCTGTTTGGTGGTTGCCCCAGGGCCTCGCCCGCCGCCAACTCCCTTTTCCCCGCCCCTCATCCATCTTCGTCTTTCGCACGCCTCGAGGCTGCTGCTGTCCGGCGATGGCCACTGACCCTCCACGGAGGGGAGGAGGCGGGGATATAATGATGACCGGGGGGGGGGGGGGGGCACGTTGATTCCCATTGGCAGGCTAGACGCCGGTCGGATGGCCACGTCCTCCCTCACCGTGGAAGTCCGCGGGGACTGCCCGCCGATTGCATCCGCATTCCGGAGAGGAGCACGCGAATATCGGTCCGGAGGGGGTCCCAGTCCACGCGCGTGCGCACTTGGCGAATAATATGAAATTGCATGCATCCCGCGCGGAAAAAAACAACGGTGCGAGAATAGACAAGAGCATTCAAGATTCGCGAATCGCAGGAGTATCAAGATCGAAGACAAGGAGTTTCTCAAACTGGTTTGTTTTCTTAATGGGTGGTAGCCTTAGGGTTAAAGAAAGTAAACGATGCATACAGTTTTACAGCTAACGGGATTAGTTGCAACGCCATGATGTTGAGGCAAGGAGGCCGGAAATTCACTCAGGTGATCCCGTTTCTGAAAGCTTTCACGAT